>NC_069382.1:135483427-135790570 GCF_027475565.1 Acinonyx jubatus | reverse complement strand
TATGGCTATACTTCTCAGGGAACAGGAACGGCATTTTATGGAAGCAGTTACTGACTAACCAATAGATAAGCTCCTCCTGGCAAAAGAAAAGCCATCTAGGCTAGACTTAAGACCAAGACCAAAGGTAACTCCTACTTGGACATGCTCAGAGATGCATCTGGTATAAGGGTTTATAGCACGGCACTATATGCTCATTTTATACTTCAATTGTTAAATCAGCTGTTTGGTTTTCTTAGATATTATACATTATCCAAACTGCATTTAACTTGAAGAGCATAGTACTTAGTGTCAGAAGAGCTGAGTTTGAGAATTTTTTCTTTTTGATTCCTCAAAGTAAAGACACTTCTTACCTGCCCTACCTACCTCATAGTTTTGTAATGAATGGTCACTCTGATCAGACACAACGATAGGGGCATTTTTTGCATTGACTTCAATTCTCAGAGCGATACTCCACATGAGATAAAGCGTATGAGCATGACTTACAAACTAGAATGCATAGTACCACACAAATGTTTTTTCTCCCAAACAAAAAAAAAGAAATCGAATTTACAGTGATGCTTAGTAGATTAGTTAGAGAGGATGCATGCCAATGACATTTTCCTCTGAAATTTTCTTATGAAAGGTAAAAATTTGAAAAGCAGTCATGGTTTAGCACATGGAATCACCTCTGCCCCCTTGTCCCTCGGTGGGTCTGATTTTCCTTTCATCTCTCTAATCAAAGCAGTCTGGGGCTTCCCAGACCTCTCAGGTCAAGGAAGATAGAAGTTTTCTCTCCTTCCTTTGGGACAGATGGTCTCCTGCTCAGCAACCTGGAGGCCAGTCAAGGTTCCATCCAGGTGGAAACTCCTCCCGGTCATGCCTATGAAGGAAGCCACTATCCTGATTTCTAATACCACTGGGTTCCCCTGTTCCCCACTGTTCTTGAACTTCACACAAATGAAATTATGCAAAATGTATCTTTTTGGATCTTCATTCTTTTCTTTATCATTATGTTTTTGAGATTCATCATGCTTGTATATGTCTATAATTGGTTTACTTTCATTGCTCTGTAGTATTCCAGTCTATGAACATACAAAAATGTATCCATTTCACTGCTGATGGGCATTTGTACTGTTTCCATTTGGGGCTATCATGCATAATAATGCTATGAACATCCCTACCCATGCCTTTTGGTATAGATTATATATTTTTTTCTATGTGGTATGTAGCTGGGAGTAGAATTACCAGATTGTATTCAATTTTAATAAACTATACTAGTTTCCCAAAGTGATTGTAATAGGCATGCTACCAAATTTATATTTCCTCCAGCACTATCTTTTAGTGCTGCGTATAATAGCCAGAGCTTGTTTCTGTTGCTTACAACTAGGAACTTGGTAACACCTGTGAAAAACCTGGAGAGGAGTATTACAGGTTGAAAACAGTAAGGAGAAGTGTTTGCACACCCACACAGACATCCAGATAGATAGGAGAGAGAGAGAGAGAGAGAGAGAGAGAGAGAGAGAGATAACCAGAAATAATCTCAGTTAATTGCTCTGACAGTTGTATGCAGGTAGTATGTTAAGTAAAACCCTATGAAGTAAGTATGATTAATATTTATTCATAACAAGAAGCCAACACTTAATAAATTGAGATAAATTGGTTAAGATAATCTATATACAATTACAAAGCAGGATTTGAACCCAAGGTTGTCTGGCTCCAAAAGCTATGCTGTTCACTGATACACCACGCTTAAAAAAAAAATAAGAAAAGAGTTGATTAATTTATCAGGAACATTTAGAACAGATTCTGTTAACTCTAAATGACATTAGGCAGCACCAACTACCTTCCAAGGTTCTTTACATTTCCCAGTATCTGTGTAGAGCATCCTAGGCAAGATGGCCGGTTTGTCATGGAAAGGACGGGACACTCGATAGAATGGAGAGCATGACTAGTTATTTGCAGCTACTGATGGGGCATTCCAACTCTGGTAAATGGAGAGTCTTAGATAATAATAGTAACTGATATTCATAAAATTTTTTGCACCCTAAAACTTCACAGGTCAGAACACTGCTAGGTCACAAGGAGCAATATGTTTCTTCACCATCTATATTCAGGTCTTTCTTTAAAATTAAACATTTTTTTTTCAGGAGGGGTACAGAGTACAGAAGACTATAATTTTGTTTTCTGATACATTCATTTTATTTTATTCTTACAAATAAATACTAAATTTGAACCAGCTTATCAAAATACTGAACTGACTTAACCAGTAAGAATTTTACAGATTGTAAGACTGATGTGTTTGGGTTGGCTTGTTTGACAGTTGGTTTTGCCTTGTTGCTATCGCTATGTTGTTGGTAGTTTTTTAGTTTTTTGTTGGTAGTTTGATTGGCCTAAAATGTTATTGATGCATGGTTGCTGATAAACGCTTTAAGGACATTTTACTAAAATAAAGGGTATTCCTTCCTTGGGTGGAATTTCCCTCAATTCTCTTTTCAAGTTTCTATTATTCTAAAACTTAGATAACATTAACAGAAAAATTTTAAATTGAATAGATTTGCCAACACTAGCAGCATTTCTGCATATTATGCAGCTGTAGTTATAAAATCAAGTCACATCAAAAGGCAACATTGGAATCCACTTAGAAATCAGTAGTAACAGGGGTGCCTGGGTGGCTAAGTCAGTTAAGCATTCGACCTTGGTTTTGGTCAGGATCTCACAGTCTGTGAGTTCAAGCCCCACATTAGGCTCTGTGCTGACAGCTCAGAGCCTGGAGCCTGCTTCAGATTCTGTGTCTCGCTCTCTCTCTGCCCCTCCCCTGCTCACTCTCTGTCTCTTTCTTTCTCAAAAACGTAAATAAACATTTAAAAAAAAAGGAAAGAAATCAGCATTAACAACTCCTAAGAAAAAACTTCCATTCAGCCAAATAGAAAAGGGTAGAGTAAGGCAATAAGAAGAGTTAACATATTTTCCCTTGGCTGCTTATTTAATTACATTGTTTCCTGAACCAATTCTATTTTGAACACTTCTCTCTAAAAATTACTATTGAGCCGACAGTTACAGTATCATCTGCTGCCTGCTGCTTATAATTGACAAGTGATTGCTAGATGCAAATTGTATAATTAATCAGCCTTGAAGAAAAGTGTCCCCCATCCAAATGCAAAGCTAGTGTTTGGTGGTTTTGCAGCATGGGCTGATGTGAGCACATGCATATCAGCTGCTCCTCCCATTGGGGCCACTTCAGCCTTGAGAACGTGGGCAGCTGACTCCTTCATGCATTACACCAGGTGGGCCTGGACATCTTCATGCACTTCATCTTCAGTCATATTCAAGGACAGGGCGATGCCTTTCCATTGTCAGGGAAAGGCAGCCGCTTGTAGTGAAGAGCAGGTGTAGCAGATGCCAGGCCCAACTGTGCAATACCAGGAAGACGTAAATCCCAGTAACAACATTCAAGCAATACTCTGAATGGACACTTTATTCTTTCTGAGTGTCTCCACCATTTAATTTATAATCATAAAAAAAGATGATTCCGAACCATGAAAATGTACTTGACAGTTAAAGACAGATTGGGTAGAATTAAGCTCTTGATGCATAACAATCCATTTAGGTTCTGAATTAAAAAAAAAAAAATCTGGGGCGCCTGGGTGGCTCAGTTGGTTGAGAATCCGACTTCAGCCTCACGTCATGATCTTGTGGTTTGTGAGTTCGAGCCCCGCGTCGGGCTCTGTGCTGATAGCTCAGAGCCTGGAGCCTGCTTCAGATTCTGTGTTTCTCTCTCTTTCAGCCCCTCCCCCGCTTGTGCTCTGTCTCTGTCTCTCAAAAATGAATAAATATAAAAAAAAATCCATTTAAGAAACTCAGAGGATGAACCACCACCGCTTGTTTGGAACCTGGTATTTAGGTGCTTTCTCTGACTCACCGTCCCTCTAATTCCTTATCCCCCTTGTTTTAATGGATTTTCATTACTTAAAGCCTTACAGAAAGTTAAAAATACAGATAAAACATAATAACACAGCCACTATATTCTTCCTAGCATTCTCTTTTTACCTTCAGGATTTACCCTCTAATATCAGTGTATATATACAAATAGTAAAATAACACCAACAATAATAAAAATTCGTTGCACCGCAATGCATCATTACATTTGGTCTTTATCTGAACTCTGCGTGACCTGGTATGATAAGAACTACAATCTCCTAGTACCTGACTGCCAAATAAATGACAGTGTAACAGAAAACATAACAGAATTCAGAGCAAGGAAGAGTTGTTTTCTCTATTTTTATCCAGGGGGTTCCCCCTCTCTGGCTGAATTTAAACTCTGGTCTCTATGAAATCTATTGCTTTGGCTGAAATTTGGAAACTGGCTAAGGTCAGCATTACTCTTAACATTAAGAATTCAGCTTAATATTAAAACTTGTAATGGATCGAGAGGACTCACTTGATTGGTTACTTTCTAAGGATGCCATCCATATACTTGAAATGTAGCCCTTAAGTGTATCAATTTAGTGAAAATCATGTGGCACATGCAGATGTTTGCTTTCCTTTTGTAATTTTTAATGTAAGCCCAATGCATGTGTCCTGATTTGGAGGATCTGAGAATCTCATATATTCTGAGAATGACTTTGATTTGAAAATAGGCTACATTCAAAGCAGCGGTAAATTATACCCATACCCATTTGGTTCATTCTCCTGAAGTATGTGTGTGTACAAACAAAAATGAAAATGATTAGAAGTAAGCAATAGTAATCAAGACAGGCTGGTATTGGCAAAAGAATAGAAAAAATAAATCAATGGATCAGAGAAGAGAGCCAGAAATAGGTCCACATAAATACAGTCAACTAATCTTTGACAAAAGAGCAAAGGGTGCACCATGGAGCAAATACATTCTTTTCAACAAATGGTACTAGAACAAGTGGACTTCTGCATGCAAAAAAAAAAAAAAAAAAAAAAAAAGAATCTAGACCGATTTTACACCCTTCACAAAAATCAACTCAAGATGGATCACGGACCTAAATGTAAATTGCAAAACTATAAATTTCCTAGAAGATAACATAAAAGGAAACCTAAATGACCTTTGGTATGGTGATGACTTTTTAGATATGACACCAAAGGCACGATCCATGAAAGAAATAATTCATAAGCTGGACTTCATTAAAATTAAAAACTTCTATCCTGTGGAAGACAACGTCAAGAGAATGAGAAGACGAACCACAGACTGGAAGAATATATTCACAAAGGACACATCTGATATAGGATTGTTATCCAAAATATACAAAGAACTCTTTAAAAAAAATTTTGTGTGTGTATTAAAGAAGAAAGAACTCTTAAAACTCAACAATAAGAAAACAACCAGTTTAGAAAATGGGCCAAACACCTTAACAGACACCTCACTAAAGAAGATATACAGATGACAAATGAGCATCTGAAAATATGTTCCACATCATATATCATCAGGGAAATGTAATTAAAACAACAATGAGGCACGCCTGGGTGGCTCAGTCAGTTAAGCAGTGGTTAACTTGGTTTCGGCTCAGGTCATGATCTCACCGCTCATGAGTTTGAGCCTCGCGTCGGGCTCTGCGCTGACAGTGCGGAGCCTGCTTGGGTTTCTCTCTCTGCCCCTCCTGCACTCACTCTCTTTCTCTCTCTCAAAATACATAAATAAACTTAAAAATAAAACAATGAGATATGACTACACACCTGTAAGAATGCCCCAAATCCAGAACGCTGATGAAACCAAAAGCTGGCAAATGTGGAACAACAGAAACTCTCGTTCACTGCTTGCAGGAATAGAAAATGGTACATCCCCTTTGGAAGATAATTTGGCGATTTCTTACAAAACATACTCTTACCATACAATCCAGTAATCACACTCTTTGGTATTTACCCAAGGGATCTGAAAACTTATGTCCACAGAAATCCCTACAAACAGATGTTTATTCAAAATTTTGAATAGTTGCATACAAAATTGCCAACATTTGGGAGCAATTGAAGATGTCCTTCAATAGGTGAATAGATAAATAAACTGTGGCTACATCCAGACAATGGAAAATCGTTCAGTGCTAAAAATAATTAAACCATAAAGCCATGAAAAGACATGGATAAAATTAAATACATATTGCTAAGTGAAAGAAGCCAATCTGAAAAGACACAATGTATAATCCCCACTGTATGACATTCTGGAAGAGGCAAAATACGGAGACAGTAGAAAGATCAGTGGTTGCCAGGGGTTGGAGGAGAGGGGTGAATAGGTGGAGCCACCGGAAATTTCTAGGGCAGCGAAACTACTTTGATACTATGTGATGATGGATATATGTTATCATGTTACTCTATACTTGTCCAAATCCATGAAAATTACAACACCAAGAGTGACCCCTAAGGTAAACCATGAACTTTAGGTGATTATCATGTGTCAATATGGGTTCATCAGTTGTACCAAATGTACTACTCTGGTGGAAGCTGTGGATAATGGGGGAGGCTCTGTGTGTGAGGGCAGGGGGTAGATGGGAAATCTCCGAAATTGCTCTCAATTTTGCTATGAACCTAAAACTGCTCTAAAAAATAAAGTCTTCAAAAATAAAATACAATAAATAAAAATGACTGGGAGGCTATTCGTTTGACAGTTAAATATGTAACAGTGATTATCTCTGAACAGTACTCCATGGGGACAGGGATTCTATCTGTTTTATTCACTGGTTTATCCTAGCACTTACCATTCTTCCTTGCACAAAATAGGTGACAATGAATACAGTTTTGAGTCCTTATCGCTAAGTTGCATTCTGTGTGCATTTCTGTATTTTCTAATATTTTTTACAATGAAGATACTTTCATAATAATGAAACTGAATGCTATTTTTACATTGCTTAATATTCTACTTCTTTTGCTTGCATGAGCCACTTTGTCAACTAGTCTATCCATAAATTAAAAGAATGTAAGAGGAACTGGGCATTATTCCTTGCCTGTTCATATAACTGCTTTCTGCAAACATTTCCCATAAGAAGCAGGGCGAATTTATGAAAACTGGGCTTGTTGAGACTATGCACAACTTTTCCTGCCAAGCCTGAGTGTTGGAGGTCAGTGGCTGAGCTGGTAAGATGGAATTTCCCTTAGAATAAGATAAAAAGCCAGAATGTGTTGTCTTTCCAAAATAGTAAGCTCTTGCTTTTCCTGCTTAATGGAGCCTTGGAGGTCAGGTCCGAATAGACATCTCTATTCAGAAAGATGGATTCTGTTGCAGCAATTTCACCCTAATAAGTGGTAAAAACAAATTTCCTCTCTATGAGGGGAAGGGGAAGGAGTACTGAGAGTGGTGGTTCAGATACAGAATTTCACAACAGGCCAGAATCTTAACTGAATCACTTGAGTGCATCAGTGACCACTTCATGACATCCTTGTGTGTGTTTTGTTTCCCTCTAATTTACTAAAAAAAATAAAATAAAATAAAAATTGCTTCAAGTGTTCCTCATACATATGGAATAACATTCACGTTATTATCATTATTCACTTCTAGACCTGTATTTCAAACCTTATTAAACTAAACAACTTAACCCCAAAAGTCAGTTCTGTGTTCTCTAAGAGCTTTTCATGCTAAATATAAATATTTCCATAGCATTAGTCACTAGCTATGATAGAGTTGAGTGTGTTACTACACCTGGTTTTCCTCTCCTTCCTGGATACATGGGTCATGTTGGAAAAAGAGGTGGTCTTACTGGAGAAAGGAGCAAACTCAAACCAAACATGAAGAGAGTTATAAATTATCCTTGTTCTCTCTTGTAGCAGCCAATTCTATCATGTTGAGGCAATGGCGTCAGAGGATGATGGAGGCTTTGTTAGCGTGGGTTCCTGAGTGACTATATGGAGTACAGGCTCCTGCTACCCAGCACTGTGTATGTTAAGTTAAACCACTAAGATTTAGAGGTCAATTTGTTATCACAGTATAATGTAGCCTATATTGACTAATATACTGGTAAGCATGTTGATGACATATTTATGCCTAATAGAGGAAAATACTCAAATGTAAAAATGTATACATGCCTCATCAGTGTTGCCAGGGAACACCTAGATAGCTTCTG
Organism: Acinonyx jubatus; assembly: GCF_027475565.1. Taxonomy (NCBI): domain Eukaryota; kingdom Metazoa; phylum Chordata; class Mammalia; order Carnivora; family Felidae; genus Acinonyx; species Acinonyx jubatus. The sequence goes on along the minus strand of NC_069382.1, from coordinate 135,782,519 downwards.
ATTTATGAAAATGATCTGTTTCTTCCTGTGCGAGTAACCTAGATCAATGATGGAATTCATTAATTTATTCAATAAGTTATTTTTGAGCAAAGCACTCTCTAGATGCTGCAAATATAAAACTGAACAGAGAACATCCCTGCTTTCATGGAGCTCAGATTCCCTGGATCTTAGATTCCACAGGTGAAATAAAAAATAAAGGGGTGAAATAGAAATCAAAAATAAAGGGGTGAAATAGGTAGAATTTAAGAAAGTTAAAAATTCTATGAACAAAAATAAATTGGGCCAAGGAGACAGGGAGCATCAAGAGTGGGGAAGGGTTGCCACACTCCCAGTATTTAAGACACAAAGTAAGTAAGTCTTCAGTGAATGAGGACCAGAGCACTGGAACATGCCAGCTATAATTATACAAACTCTCAGCATCCCTTCAGTTCTTGTCTTAGAGCAATTTAACACCACCTTACATGTATATGGCCTTGAGGGCTTGCCCTATTCCTCCATTGCCTAATAAAGTAGGATTGGCAGATGCTAACCTCTGCAGAGAAATAGATGCGTCTCCATTAGAGATATTCTTTACATTCCTCCTCTGGTGGCTTACTGGTTCCTATCCCCAACTGGCCTTTGCTGGATTTACTGAATATTGCTTTCGTTGTTCCCTCACAAGCCTGCTCTGGACTCTCGGTACTTAGTGATGATATTTAAACTCCACAGTGAACTCTCAATTCCTCCTCAAGGGTGCATCTCATTCCTCAAATTAGAGATGTCAACTAATGTCCGCTTGCCTATACTGCCTTTTGACGGAACCACACTCCTCAGCCCCTGGTATCTAGGCAGCTACATTTTATACAGCATAATCCCTTTTCTTTACTTCCTTCCTCCTACTCCCATCCAAGCTTCAGATAATTAAGCTAATGGTGAGCACCTGAGCTAAGCTAATCCTTTGGCTTGCTGGTATTAAAAAAAAGATGAGCTGGGACAACTAAGTTCTCTGTCTCCTAAATTTGAATTAAGTCATGCAGTCAGAGTGTACCAGTTGGTGGCATGAACTGAAGCTGAAAAAATGCCATGAAGACGGGCTGGGTTCATGGCAAGCCAAAAGCACGTGCAATCCAAAATTATGAAGCAGTAGAAACTATGACTATGCAGAAAAAGCCTCATAACAAAGAAAACAAAACAAGCTACCACTTGGAGATGGGCCCAGAAACTGAAGGAGAAAGAGAAAGGTGAGTGAGTGTACTTTATCATCCCCTAGAGTGGTATCATGAAAGCTTTCCAGTTTTAGTTTTAATTAGAGTGCTAAGTCAATATATATCCCTGCAGCAAACACTATGTTATCCAAGCCACCTTGAAAAGGTCAATCAGAGAAGCCTAGTCAACAAACCAAACCCTACAGGTCTTGTCAGCTTTCATGCTTCACCCCCAACCCATTTGGCAACTTGACCATTGTTGAAGGAGGTCCTCAAGAGGATGTGACCACTGGTTGACCGAAGAGCTGGACCTGGACAATTGGAGGCTCCTCACCTCTCCCCTGCCCTTGGAATGTTCTGCCCACTGTTCCCACGGCTAGGGCCATCTCAAGAACACAACCTTGAGAGACTAAGGTATTATTGAGACCATCTGATCTGTGGACTCTGGACTGTGACTAGACCTGGTTAAGGCCTCTGCATAAACTTTTTAGGCTCTGGCAGGCAGGTGCAGAGATCTACTCACTTTGCAGCTGCCTAAGATAGACCTCATATGTAAGTTCCTTTGCTTATGAAGCCTGCCACCCACCAATCTGGAGTGGCCTGCCTCTTTCTTTGGCCTCTCTCCACCCTCCGTTTATAAGGGCCAGCTTCAAATTTCACCCAGGGAACTCCTAGGGTTGTGAACCAACAACCATGCCAGAGACTGGTTCATGGTAACTTTGCTGGACACCAGGGACACAGGGGAGACCCTTACTAATTCCCAACTCTGGGAAGCCAGGAGACAGGCCTGTAAACCATTATTTTCAATGAAATGAGATGAATGGCAATAGGGATTTTCAAAGTACAGAGCAGGTACTGAGGGTGACAACTCAAATCAGCAGGAATCGGCCCACTGTCTCTGAGTTCCCTACCCTCAATGTCTTGAGTTTGTCCTTCCAGCCTCAGTTTCCCTGTTTGGGGCCTAAGGGCCCCATGGGACCTAGTACTCTGCCGTGAACACAGACTACTTGTTGGTACTTGATGATGCCCTGTCGTACTCACTAGTGTCCTTTCCCAGGAAGCGGACCATGATGTCTATTTTTTCTCCTCCCTGTTCAGCTGCCAATGGCTAGAGTTCTTCCCTGAAAAGCCTAATCGCTTACATCAGGCCAGGCAAATATTAACTGAGCATCAAAGGACTTCCCACCTCAGAGCCTTGTACTTGCTGTTCCATCGGCCTAGAATACTCTTTGTTTTCTTTTTCTTTTTCTCTCCCTGCCCCCCCCCCCATTCGTCCATTCAGCAAATCATGGAGACAAAAAAACAGAAGGGAAAAACCTTGAGGCTCTCCCTCATACTTCCCCACTGCTCACTCTCTTATTTCCTTTGTATCTTTGCTTAAATGTCACCTATGACAGAAGCATTACAGGTGAGTGGTATATAAAATAACAATTTGCCTATCACTCTCTCTCTTTTTGCTTCACTCTTTTTCAGAGCACTATCACCATTTGACAAATTTTATAATTATTTTTGCATTTTTCCTGTTTACCCAACTGGTAGGTAAGCTCTGTAAGAGAGAAAGAGACATTGCCAGATTTACTACTAGATCTCCAGCATCTGAGACATGATTGGCACATAATACGTGCTTAACAAATATTAACTGAGAAAATGGATGAATCAAGGGAGGCTCCTAGAGGATAAAGCCCGTGCTGGATCATATATATACAGATGGGAAAGGCATTTTAACACTGGGAACACCATCAGCTAAAGCTTAGAAGTGAAAACCAAAATGGTGTACAAAGCCACAAACTTATGAACAAATAGATGCAGATATATGTAATACAGCTGGAGTAAGAGGCAGAGCACAGAGTTACGAGAGGCAAGTCTGGATAGATAGGCCAGATTATATAGAGCCTTATATGCTATACAAAGGAGCATGGGCTTTCTTCAGCAGGTAAAATAAGTACCCATTGAAAAGCGTTAAGCGTATATTTAGACTCCATGGTAGGCAGAATTCTAAGGCAGTCCCTCGAATTTCCAGCCCATTGTGCACACACATCCTCTCTCGGTTATTGACTTAAACACTCATTTAGGTGCCACTGTGAAGGGATTTTGCAAATGTAATTAAGGTTCCAAGTCAGTTGACTTTAAGATAGGGAGACAATCCTAGGTGAATCTGACCAAATCAGATGGGCCCTTAAAAGGAATTGACCTCAGGGTGCCTAGGTGGCTCAGTTGATTGAGCATCTGACTTCGGCTCAGGTCATGATCTCAGGATTTGTGGGTTCGAGCCCTGTGTCAGGCTCTGTGCTGACAGCTCAGAGCCTGGAGCCTGCTTCAGATTCTGTGTCTCCTTCTGTCTCTAACCCTCCCCCATTTATGCTCTGTTTCTCCATCTCTCAAAAATAAATAAATGTCAAAAAATTAAAAAAAAAAAAAAAGGAATTGACCTCTTCCTGGCAAAAGAGATTCAAAGCATGAGATAAATTTGTTATGAGGGAGATTCTCCATTGCTGGAGGGGCCATGTGACAAGAAATGGGAATGGTCTGTGGTTGCTGAGACTGGTCCCTGGCTGCTAGCCAGCAGGGAAACAGGAACCTCGGTTCTTCAACAGAAAGGAACTGAATTCTATCAGCCACCTGAATGAGCTTGGAAGAGGGTGTTGAGTTCCAGATGAGAACACAGCCCACCAACATCTCGATTTTGCCTGGTGAGATCCTGAACAGGGAATCCAGCTCCTCTGCCTCCCGAAATGTGAGCTAATCAATGGGTGTGGTTTTATGCTGCCATGTTGGTGATGATTTACTGTACAGCAATGGAGAATGAATACAGGTTTTGGCCAGACTGTGTGGAAAACAGCTTGCAGAGGGTTAAGGCTAGAGACAGGGAGACAATGAGGGGGTTGCCACAGCCATCCAGATGAAGGATGAGTGCCTGGAATCACAATGAGGTCTGCCCTGCTGAGCTGAACTCACTGCTGCCTTTGAACTCTGTGCTTTAAAGCATCCAGCCACTTGGGAGGGAGCTTCTTTCCCTGGGAGGGCTGGCTCCTCCAGCTCCAATGGGTCCAGTCTCAGTTTCTCCATCTTCCTGCCAACGTGGGGTACAAAGTCCCCACAAGTTTCTTGTTCAAGTCCCGTGAGTTATAAAACAGTCATGCTTTTTACCAAGAGCTTCCTTCTGGAGGCAGGGACATGTAGCAGTGGCTCTCACCCCCGACAGACTACGAAAACAAGCGAAGGAACTTTCTAAAATATGATATCCAGTGTAACCCCTCAGAGATTCTTATTTAACTAGTCGCAGGTATTATTTTTTGTTTGTTTTCTCATCTTCCCCTGTGATTTCTAATGCACAGCCATGGCTGAAAACAGCTGAAATCAAGTACACCTCCATTCGAGGATATAGGGCTTATGACATTAATAGCAAAATATCATTCTCTCATCTATCGTTATGATAGCATTATGAAATCTTCTTCCTCCTCTCCTCTCCGCTTTCCAACTCCACCAACAAAGGAAACTATCCTCCTCATCATCGTATCATCACTATTGTAATCATTGTTATAATGTCAAATTTTATTTGTTAAATTAACACTTTATACATGATTTCAGGCAGCTGATGAGGAAACAAAGACTCAAAAAAGTTTTTAAATTGCCTTAACAATCACAAAGTCATCGTGGGTGAAACACAATCTCAAACCTATCTCCATGTCCCAAATGCTGCGTTCTCCACACCAACACCATTCCATGAGGAACTATAAAGAACATGTTACACCATTCCTTAAATCCACCATCACCTAGTGATCACCGCCTGTGTTGTCAAGTATGTTCCTGATTTCATTTGATCTTCACAATGATGTCATGTGATGAGAACCAATGCTTCCATAGTGATAAAACTGAGGCTCAGAGTGATTAAAGAACTCGCCCAGCCTTGGGGTGCCTGGGTGGCTCAGTCAGTGAGCGTCCAACTACAGCTCAGGTCATGATCTCACGGTTCATGGGTTCAAGCCCCGCATCGGGCTCTCTGCTGACAGCTTAGAGCCTGGAACCTGCTTTGGATTCTGTGTCTCCCTCTCTCTCTGCCCCTCCCCTGCTCATGCGCTCTCTCTCTCTCAAAAATAAATAAATGTTCAAAAAAATTAAAAAAAAATAACTCACCCAGCCTTAGGCCACCATTATATGGTTAATTATGTACCAATATTTTGATTCCAAGTCCTGTATTCCTGAACTTGAACTTTAGTGATGGAAGACTCTGGAAAAAGGCAGAATATCCTTGGAAAGGATGGTGTCTCTGCCACCAAATAATACAATAAAACAATCTCCACTATTTCTTCATGTTTCTCCTCTGCCACTTGGAGAACTCACAAAAATTCTCCAGATAATTCTGAGTTCCCATTTGCCACCTGAACAAGAAGTACAGACTACTTTATAAGAAATCTTGTCAATTGCAACAGTGCAGACCTTACAAGAGTAGTGATTCCAGTAACGAACTGTATGACAAAAACCACGTGGATGTACAGACACACATTTATATGTCTGTGAACATAATAGGAAACACAAGACATCCAAACCCTCCAAAGCTCATCATGGTTATTCTGATTTTCTTCTTTCTTTTCTTTTCCTTTCCTTTCCTTTTCTTCCTTCCTTCTTTTCTTTTTTCTTTTCTTTTCTTTCTTCCTTCTTTCTTTCTTTCTTTCTTTCTTTCTTTCTTTCTTTCTTTCTTTCTTTCTTTCTTTCTTTCTCTTTTTGGCCTGTTTCTCTTTCTAAATTTCATAAATGAACATGAACATGCAATATTTTATAATTAGGAAAACGTTAACAAATTATGAGAAAGAAAATGATAGTGTTCAAAATTCTTTCTTTTTTTCTGCCTTATCTATCCAACTGTCATGTATTAGTTCCCAAACCCTCTCCCCAAAAGTTTATTTGGTTTCAGGCCCAAATAAACTGCCCCCTTCCTACTGCTGTATTCATTCCTTTATGATTGCATCTGTACATGTCTACTAAATACCTATGAATAGAATGGGTAATAGAAAGGTAAGTAATAGTTTCTTTTTCTCCTCAAGAAATTTGCATCTAGAGTGAAAAAGTAATGATTAGGTTATTATACAACCTAAGTATTAGAATATAAGAAAGAAGCAACTCCTTCCTTCTCCAATTTTCATCTTTAGAAAAATGTCTTCATGGCTCCACTTATCTTGAAAGAGTCCACACCTGGTAGTTGCTGCACTAAGGGAAAGTTGCAAAAATCTATCTAGGAAAAAGCATGTGATATTTATAGGAAGAGACAGAGAAAATGTCAGTAGTGGAATACTGGACTTAAACTTATTGATTACGACAGAGTGACCTTAGTGTTTATTGTCCAAACTTTTGAGACATTATTGAGACTGGAGAGGGGTGGCATTAATAGTTATCTTGGGACAACAAGCATTAAACTAAGACCCTCCAAGAGAACTGAGACATAGATTCACCCTCATCCCTCGTAAGGGACTGAAGAAGGGAGTCGAGACTTTTTTCTACTGAAATGACTTCAGAAAATCAAGGGTATTTACTGAGACCTTCCACATCTAGTTTTTTGACAGTGTTGAAATAATGTCCATTCATGCAGCTTGCACCATTGCACACATGGACCACTAATACAATGAGTTTGCCATGTTTATGCCAGGACAATTCCCACTTGCTCTGTCTTCCTGGGGAAGCTCCCAGTTTCTCACCTGCATCCTAGGATGTTTCAGCCCAGGAATTTGCTCTGCTGGGTCCTTTGTCTCTGCCACTGTGTTTCTCACAATGGCAGCTGGGCCTCCCTCAGCCTCTTCAGTGTGATTGGCAGAGGCAGGCCCAGTCACAGCTGCAGAGACAAAGGTAAAGGCCCCCTGGAGCTGGCTGGTGGGAAAGAGCAGGGGCTCAGGCTTTGCTGCTAGCATGGATTCCTCCGGGTTGCTGTGGAATACGATTTAGGGACGTAATGAGGAAGCCCTGTCGTGTTCACCACATGCAGGCTTCATCAGTGCAAAATTTCATTCGGCAGATGAACACAGACAGATGTACATTTCCTTCACCAATGAAATATTAAACATGACAGGTGTGTTACCCATCAGGAAGGCTGCATACAAAATGCATGTGTAACCCACGAGGTCTTCCCCACTCTGCGTCTCCCGCTTGGCTGGGTTCTGGGAGGTAACATTCCTCCCACAACTCTGTTCAGGTATTCAATTCCAAAAGTTATGGCCAATGGTATCCTTGGGAAGATAATTTAAAGGCTTTTGGCTTTAAATTAAGAATCCATTAAGATAATAAAATGTTTTCTTCGAGTTTATTGTTACTCTGCCTAAGGGATCTGTGGGGGAACGCAAGATAAAAACTATGGAGGGAAAGATTCCCATCACTATGGAAACAGATTCATTTATTTTTATGGGCTGATTTCTAATTCCTCTCCCTGGGCAAAGCTCCCGCTAACTTCTAATGCTAGGTAATTATACTCATTCAGAGGACATTTTTCTGCTTGGGGTAGTATTTCCTATTTATTTGGGGAGGAGGATTGCAGGAAAGGTGGGATCAATAAAGAGCCAAGATGTGTAAGAGTATCTTTCCAAAGAGTTGACTCTAACCAGAATAGTCAAATGATCGGAGTGAAGGGGAATCTTCAGAATTCACTTCCAGTAGAAGAAAGTACAGCCCCCTAATAGCTACTAGCTTGATATCAACCCCTAAAATATGCAGAACACACAGACAGCAGAGCTCAAGAAGCACAATTCCTACATGAAATTCTATCTATTGGCCATGTTCAACTTAGAACCTATTAATATAACTGTATGTAGATATTATCACAAAGGGTGGCATTCTTTAGGATCCACAATTTGTTCCATGTCAATTGTATTTAACTACTGGGGTCTCACTATTTGCAGAGTTTATTTTCTTAATGCAATGTCAAATTCTGTCTCCTAAGAGCAGTATATTTGTGGGTAAGTCACAGGGTCGCCACTTCCCCTATTGATAAAATGGCAATAGTGATATATGGCAACTTCCAGGAACAAAGGAACATTGTGATTAATATTTGCTATTATGCTGAACTCTTGGCCTGACGAGTGTTGGGAATATAAATGCATACTGATGATTTAACTCAGTAAGCTTTCAGAGATCCTGTGTTCTTGTTTATTTGCATGAAAATGACATCATGCCCGGTCACTCAATGTGCTGTGCAATCCCACAAACTATGAGGATGATCAACGGCAGATCTTTGCATCAGAATTTGTTCAAGGCTGTGGAACGCAGACTGGAACAGTGCATGCAGAACTGGTGGAAAGATACAGCAATTCACTCATCAGGCCTGACGGGACATCTACCACTCCCCTTTCAGGAGACTCACACATTACCCATCAGTCCTGGAAAGCCACTGGAGCAAAGCCAGTGAAATAATGATTCAGCAAGTTAGGGTTCAGGTAAAGTTCACTGCTATGTGTATGTGTTTGGATGTGGGTGTATGAAGGTCGTGGGTGTGCTGAAAGATTCCCTTGGGTACAGCAAAATGTTCCCTACCCGATCTTTAGTACAGAGATTAGGCTTAAAGAGTTGGTTTTAAAATGCCTGAGTGTTGTGGTTTCATATCGCCAAACATTTGATCTCAGAAGACACCTACATGTTTGACCAAATTCTTCATCATTATGTTTGACACGTGTGCTACTATTTGCCTACGTCACTGCAAATCTGCACACAGCTCTTCATGGGGCTGTTTATCCCCTGTTTACCTGCCTCGTGCTCAGAGAACTCTAAATGATACTGAAAGCAGGATGCAGAGGTAAGTAAAAATATGTATAAGAAAAGACTAAATAAGTAAACCTGGGATGGAAAAGTACATGATGTAATATTTTATATATTCCCAGGTCAATTTTCCAAAGCTGGGTGGGGAAAGGCAATATGTATTTGAGAGTTTTGATGAAAGCATCAGTATCTCTCTGAATTAGAAATAAAAGCTTAGACGTATATCTATAAGAGAAATATGGAGCAATGACACACACGAGAATCTTCATTCAAGTCAATATTAAGACATATATGCAAGGTATTATGCAGAAGATCATTGCTCACGGTGGCTTTATAGTCTAGTGGAGGATACAAACATAAAAACAATAAATCCTTGGAAAGAGGAAGGGAAAGGGCGTGGCTAAAATGATGCTAATATTCTTATTTGAATGACTAGCAAGAAATATGGGAGGATGAACCATTAGATTTTTTTTTCAAATATTACAAGAACAACATGTGCAACAAAACAAAACAAAGCAAAACAAACAAAAGCACCATGTCCTCACTCCTCCTGGCCACTGCCCCAACCAGGGACGTAATACTAATAGTGTGAACATCCTTCCACTTCTTTCCTCATGTCCATTCAAGCAAACAAACACATATACACATATAGGTTTTTTATCATTTTCATTTTGTTAGTACAAGAATTAAATAATATTATACACATTACTTTGCAAGTTGCTTTTTGACTTCAGAATACATGGGCTACATTTCCCATCAAATAGCCGCATAGTACCTATAATTCACTGCCATCTACTCTCCCTAATGGATGTTCAGGTCACTGCCAAGTTCCCACCACTACAAATAATAAGCAACCTTACACATATCGTCTTATATAGAGTAGCACTTTGATTTCAATAAGATGGAACCCAAAGTGGGATTGCTGGGTTAAAGGGTATTGGATTTTCCATTGTAACAGTCTTCTTGACTTTTTTTTACACAGGATGTGAAGCAATCTTTGCTCTAGCAGCAATAAATGGACACTTTTCATGATGATAAGCAATTGCGGGAATTAGGGGCCCAGGAGATGCAGGGAAAGGAAGGGAAGCCAAGTTTTATTTGATTTTTGATGTGCCTACTAGACTCTATGTTGATACCCAGCAGGCAGTGAGATGCTTAGCGCGGGCCTTAAAGGATCCAAGCATGAGTGAGGACACAGAAGTGTATGGAATTGTTCTGGGGAAGACAGTGGAGCAGAGAAGAGATACTAACTAGAGATACTAACATTGTTCCCCCATCATGGTGCGGAATGGAAAAACTAGGAATTAGCAAAGGAGGCTGAGGATGTGCCAACAGGGAGGAGAGAAGCAAAAGAGACTAAGGGAACAGGAGGAAGAGACAGTTTCCAGGAGCACAGTGTGGACTGGGCGTTGGTGAGATCCTCAGCCATAATGACTTGGACGTTCTCTTCTTACACCTTATAGGAGGGGCACAGATATGGGAGTTCTGCTTCCTGACTTTTATTTTTTAAATTTCATCTGTGACAATTCTTAGGAATGGAGTGAGACAGATCTATTAAATATACTTTCCTCCAAAAGCCATCGCAGGCACCCCAGCTATCGGTGTTATTCTCCCCAGCCTATGGGGCGTCCTTCAGTAAACCTGCCGATGAGTTGGAAAAATGGACGTGTTTGAGTTTCATCTCATTTCCCCTCCCCGTGCCCTTTATGTGAAAGAAGTGCTGGCAATCACAGAATAAAAGGCCCTAAATCATTCACTGAGCAGAAAAACTGCCTCTAAATTATCAGAAGCTGATTACATCGTGCTGACAGACACAGGCTACAATGCTGAAATCTCGCTGTCATCAGCTTCTCTCTCTGGACAATGGAAATAGAGTCCTCACCTGCCTATCATCAAAAGTTCTCCTGATGACAACCTCTAAAGATGTCCCTGCAGCACGCTGTGTAATTATCCACAGCGAACACCTCATGACATTGTCCTATGTTTGCAGAGGGGATTCAGGACAGGAAGCGGCCCTGTCGTAAATGGACACACATATCCACATTTAAAATATTTAACCTCCAGGGAACACTTTACAATTCCCCCTCCACTCACTCATTTCCTTTATTTAGTGATGACCCCCATTGTTAATGGAGCCACATATGTAGGGAGCACTTCAGAAAAGAACAGCCATTTCATAGTATCACCAGGCCATATCTGTGCCGGCCTGACAGGAATATGCATGGAGGTGGAGTCAGGAGACACAGGGGTATCCAGTGCTGCTCCTCAGACAGGTTTTTTGGAGAATGGTGTTTGCACAACAGTGATAAAGGCGACCCTGGGAATTGCAAATTCGATTTGACTTACAGCAGTCATGCTTGCCTCTGGAGACTGGGAGGATTTGAGCTGCAGAAAAAAAACAATAACAACAACAACAAAACACCCACTCTTTGCGCTGCCTGGAAATGAGTGTGGATTGACAAAATGAAATGGCACAGTAGCCTGGCAGATAGACAATAATTGCAGTGGGGTGACCAGGGTTGGTCTAGCCCAGAGGAGGAAACTATCATTTTGATTATGTTCAGGAGGATCTATTTATGAATACAGGTTTCCTGGTTGAGTCAGAGTGAATATTTTTCTGGGTTTAAAAAACAAAATTTGGATAAGAATAAACAGAGGTAAATTCTTTAACCCAGGGCATTTTCAATCATTTCTGCTTGATGAAGAGGATCCTAAAGGAGAAGAAAGGCTTCCGGTCACATCAGAGATCACTTACACGTGCAACTTGGCAGAGGTTTTATCCCACTTTTTGGCAAAGAAAGGCCAAGTATTCTCCTCTGCACACACCCACCCCTGTCATTCCTGAGTCTTCTTTTCCTCATGCTTTCTTGGGCCACGTGGCTCACCCCAGTGACAGAGAACACTGTCTCTGTAAGAATGAGGAAGTGACAAGACAGTGGGAAAAAACAGAAGTGATGCATTTGTATGAGGCAACCAACAGCTCATCAGACTGTCGATTCAAACAGACACAAGTTCAAATTCCATCTCAGCCAGCTACAAGGTGCACGAACTTGGGCAACTTACATAAACTTTGTTTCCTATGTGTAAAATAGGGAAAATAACACCAACGTCTTAGAAGTATGGTAAGCATTAGAAAGATATATAAATAAACAAACAAATGAACCCACACATACACATATTTAATGACCCTGGCATACAGTAGGCACCATCGCAATGTAATAATTATGTTGAGAATCTATCTAATCGTATCAAAATAAATTCATGAGTTGTTGACTAATAATGACCTAGCTTTTTTTAATGTTAAGTACCAAAAGCATTCCTAAAGAAATGTTCCTTCTCAATTGTTTTTCTCCTGAAACCCACAACTTTCTTCCTATCAAGTTGCTTGGAGGGTTTGGGGATGGGGACTCCATTGGACCCACGTTGGGTTCTAGTTTAATTGCACTGAGGTCAGAGGAAATAAGGGGATCAGGAAGCCCTTTCTAATTCTTTATGTGGCCCAAGGAGTCCACATTATGATAGTTTGTCCCACTTGTCCTGTACGTCTTGCTTTAGCACCACAAATTCCCCACCAGCTCTCTCATGAAAATCCCTGCCACCATACGCCACCAGTGCTGGTCTCCCCACCAAGCTCTGCTTAGAGCTTAGGTCCCTCACTTAGAGCTGGCCTAGCAGAGGGTCCCAATCCTGAGGGCTGGTTGTAACCAGGGAGAGGTACCCACCTGAGCCACTCTTAGAATGGTAAGAGCCAAAGGGTGAGCCCAGGCCACCCTCTCCACATCCACAAATACATGTGTAGCACCTGATATGTGCTGGGCCTGAGCTAGGCATCAGGAAGAGAGTGATAAAAAAAAAAAAAAGCCATGATCCCCTAGTGTCTAACAAGGGGTACTGACACGTGAACTGTACTTATGTCCTTATTGCCCATGATTGGGGGAATTGAAGGTGCACAGAAAGGAGGTCCCTGCCTCCAAAGTGGGGAAGTCACCAAAAGCTTCCTCAAGGAAGTGAGACTGACGTCTAAGTAGGAATCAGCCAGGCAAAGGAGGCTAGGATGAGGACGAGGAAAGGAAGGGGTCCTAGCATATATGGTTAACAAGCTGGCAGAGAAGCCCATGCAGAGTCCATTAGCCGCGAGACAAAGGCTGGGAGACAATGCAGCACGGTGGATACAAGGAGAGGGGTTTGGACATGGACAGACCTGGGACCAAACTCCAGCTCTACAACCTCTCTGCTCCCTCTCTACGACTTTAAGGAAGTTATTTAACCTCTCAAAATAACAGTTTCGTTTCTGTGGAAGATACTATAACGTCCACCTCTGGGGATCATGATGGTGACAAAACTAAACAATGCATAAAAATCATCTTGCTCCCTCCCTACTATAAAATAAGCTCTCAGTCTATGTTAGTTGTGTTTTTTGTTTTTTTAATTTTTAAATGTTTATTTATTTTGAGAGGGAAAAACAGTGCGAGCAGGGTTCGGGGCAGGGAGAGAAGGAGACACAGAATCCAAAGCGGGCTCCAGGCTCTGAGCTGTCAGCACAGGGCCTGACGTGGGGCTCGAACTCATGAACTGTGAGATCATGACCTGAGCCAAAGTCAGAGGCTCAACTGACTGAGTCACCCAGGTGCCCCTGTTAGTTATTATTAGTAATAAGAATACCAGGATGTGGCAGGAATGAGACTGTGGGGAGAAGATGGTACCTAGGGATAGTTCGGCTGAGTTCAGGTCACAGGGGAAGCAGTAAGAAAAATGAGCACCACAGACCTAGGTGATACTGTAACTGCATCAGACCACCCAGTGACTGCTCATTCTGGTTATCAGGTCCAGGATGTGTAGACAAGTACACATCAGTCCACTCAAAGGTATAGGGACAAGACTCAGGGGCAGGTGAATGGATCATTTTCTCCGTGCAGGGGGCTCTGTTCACAATTCCGAGGGGGGGGAAATTCTTTGTTGTGCAGGACTGTCCCTCGTATTTCAAGACATTTAGCATTTCTTGCTCCATCCACTATATTCCAGTAGTCCCTCAGTCTCTGTGACAACCACGCTTTTCTAAACACCCTCCAGGTTCGACTGTCCACCATTGAGAGTCAGCTTTTTAACCATGAGTATTTTGAATTTGAAATCATCTTGTAGTCAAGAAAGATTGGAAACTCTTAGCCCAGAAAAGGTTTAGAGAGGGATTTAGAACTTCAAAGTAATAGGCTCTACTGAAGGTAAGTGCTTCAGAATACATCTATGTTACAAATTAAATTGATAAATACACAGTTCTTCAAAGGAGAATCCAATTTCAATAAATGATATTCCTGTAACTTGTGCCTTTCTAGCTTATATTCACCCACAAAGAAGAAGTACCTCAGTAGGGATAGTAAGTTCCCATTTCTGATGTGGAATAGACGAATCCTTTATCTCTGGCAAGCACCCAGAAAGGACGAAGCAGAAATGGGCACAAATTATATGAACGGCATAATTACAGTTGTCTTTCAGAAATCTGTCAACAAATTAGGGGCACCTGGGTGGCTCAGTCAGTTGAGTGTCTGACTCTGGCTCAGGTCATGATCTCGCGGTCCATGAGTTCAAGCCCCGCGTTGGGCTCTGTGCCAACAGCTCGGAGCCTGAAGCCTGTTTCGGATTCTGTGTCTCCCTCTCTCTCTGACCCTCCCCCGTTCATACTCTGTCTCTCTCTGTCTCAAAAAAATAAATAAATGTTAAGAAAAAATTAAAAAGAAATTTGTCAACAAATTCATTTCTTGGGCTATTTTATTTTTATTATTATTTTTTTTTCCTTGAGCTATTTGAAAGAATTATCCAGGCTTCAGAGAAAACCAAACCTAGTGCTAATTCCTTAGATCATCCGACAAAAATGATTCGAGGCCATTTTGTTGGTCTTTTCGGTACTATTTCTGGATGCACTGAAACGCTATTTCCCCACGTGTCCACCTTGCTCCTCTCTACAAAGATAACATAAAATACCGTAGCATATGTCATTAAGGAGATAATCACTGATAGTCCAGGCCAGGGGAGGGATCAGTAGACACTAAATTCCATTCCAGAATCACTTTTGACTGTCCTTTCTGGGTTCAAATTACCCTCTGCTCTGATAGTCTGATGTCCCGAGATCACAACTGGGGCAGCTTGAAGACTTGGAAATCAATTGTGCCCGTGAGGATACGGATTAACTCTGCCCCAAGGCCTGATGCCCACTGTCTGCCTTTCACGCACTCTGTAGGCAGAATGTCCCATGAAAAGCAGCCCCATATGCTGCTTTATCCTTCAACAGAAAGTAGCACGGGTGAACGGGGCTGCTGGCTCTTTTTTAGCCCTGCTCTTCATCCTTTCGCTGAACAAATGAGGACGAGACCCAGAGGGAGGACAATCAATCCTTCTGTTCCTAACCTACTAGCCACATGAGCTTTACTTTAAACAAGGTTGTGGTGTTTTACCTTCAGGGCAGAGAAACAATGCACATTTCTAAAAGGATTTTTGAGACATTTGAGGTAGATAAACAAGACTGCTCGAGTGGTGTTGAAAGTCCACAGTGATGAACACAAAGAAAGAATTAAGCATGGTTATCCAACCACAAAACCTACTGTTGGTCCAGACGGGTTCTGCATTAAAGGAAAGTATGCTGAAAGGGAGAGGTGTTTGGGAGAATGTGTGACAGTGAACAACAATGTGTGGACCACAGCTGGGACCTCAAGCCCAGTCTGCATGGTTTGCTTGCTCGCTTGCTTTTTTTTTCCTGTAAAGTGAAAAAAAATGATAATTTTCTCACCACCAATTTTTTATGTGAAATACAGAATAAAGCTAAATCAGATCAATTTTTTTTGAGAGAGAGAGAGAGAGAGAGGGAGAGGGAGAGAGACAGAATCTTAAGCAGGCTCCACACTCAGGCTCCACACTCAATGCAGGGCCCAATCCCACAATCATGACCTGAGCCAAAATCAAATCGGACACTTAACTAACTGATTGAGCCACTCAGGTGACCCGAGATCAATTTTTTTAAAAAGCAATGATAGATAATTTAAAATGTTTCAATGGCATGAAATAACAAAGGAGAATAGTAACAGTATGTCCTGTAAGATTTCCTGAACTTGAATTATTTCTCATTGAAAAGATAAGGCAGCATAAGGCTAAATATACACATTCTATAAAATGTTTTTTTTTTTAATGTTTATTTATTTTTGAGAGAGAGACAGAGCGTGAGAGGCGGAGGGGCAGAGAGAGAGTCACAGAATCCGAAGCGGGCTCTAGACTCTGAGCTGTCAGCACAGAGCCTGATGCGGGGCTCGAACTCACGGAGTGTAAGAGCATGACCTGAGCTGAAGTCAGACGCTTCACTGACTGAGCCACCCAGGCGCCCCTAGATATACACATTCTTGACAAGGGTGCCAAAACAATTTATTGGAAAAAGAATGGTCTTTTCAACAAGTGGTGCATACCCATTTACAAAAGAATGAACTTGACTCCTTCCTCACACTGCAGACAAAAATTAACTTGAAATGGATCACACACCTAAATGTAAGAACTGAAACTATAAAAGTCTTAGAAGTGAGCATAGGAGTTAATCTTCATGACCTAGGGATAAGCAAAATTTTCTCAGATACAACATCAAAAACACAAAGAACTAAAGAAGATATCCATTGAACTTCATCAAAATTAAAACATTTGTGCTTCAAAGGACACCATCAAGAAAGTGAAAAGATGACCCACAGAATAGAAGAAAATAATTGCTAATTACATACCTGATAAGAGATTTGCATCCAGAATATATAAAGAACTCTTATCACTCAATAATAAAAGGACAAATAACCCAATTTAAAAATAGGCATAGGATTTTTTAAAAATTCTCCAAAGATTTACAAATAGCCACTAAGAATATTAAAAAATGCTCAACATAATTAGCTAATAGAAAAGTGCAAAACCACAATAAGATACTACCTCATACCCACTAAAATGGCTATAATAAAAGATACAAATAATAACAAACATTGGCAAGGAAGTGGAGAAATTGGGTCTCTTACATATTGACAGTAAGGGTGGTTAAGCATCTGACTCCGGCTCAGGTCGTGATCTCACGGTTCCTGAGTTCAGGCCCCACATGGGCCTCTGTGCTAACAGCTCAGAGCCTGGAGCCTGCTTCACATTCTGTGTCTTCCTCTCTCTCTCTCTCTCTCTCTCTCTCTCTCTCTCTCTCTCTCTGCCCTCCCCCACTCATGCTCTCTGTCTGTCAAAAAATAAATAAATGTTAAAAAAAAAATTTTTTTAAAGAGAATGTGAAGTAGTACAGATGCTGTGGAAAACAAAATGTTAAACACAGAGTTACCATATGATTTAACAATTCCATTCCCGCATATATACTCAAGAGAAATGAAAACATACATCCATACAAAAAACATGTATGCAGATGTGCACAGCAGCATTATTCATAATAGCCAAAAAGTGGAAACAACCCACATGTCCGTCAGCTGAGGAATGGGTAAGTAAAATGTACTATATTCATTCAAGGGAATAATACTGGACCCTAAAAAGAAAGGAAGTACTATTTTACAGTTCCCATTTTACAGATGGGAAGATTTGTGTGGAGAATCTTGTCCCTTATCCAAAGTCACATGATATTCAAGGGGCTGAGCTGGGTTTAGATCTCTGGTCTGTCTGCAAAATAAATGCTCTTTTTTTTTTTTTAATTCCCTATGGAATTAGTCAGCTTTTTAAATTCCCTATGGAAATGATACCATAGGTTGCTTTTATCGAATACTCGCTCTATGCTAGGTACTTTGTATATTTCATCTTACTCTTCCTCCTTTGCAATTGTCAGGTTTATCATCTCTACAGCAGAGAGATGACCCAAAGGAGTAGTTAAAGGCCTTGCCCAGGACATAATGCTAAAAATTGGGCTGAGCTGCAATTTGAACCCATGTCCATCTACTCCCAGAATCAGCATTCTCTCTGCTAAATCCTGCTGTCTGTCATTAGGTTCTCAGGATGATTCTTTTTTTTTTTTCTTTAATGTTTATTTATTTGGGGAGGGGGGAGGGCAGAGGGAGAGGGGCATAGAGAGAGGGAAACACAGAATTCAAAGCAGGCTCCAGACTCTAAGCTGTCAGAGCAGAGCCTGACGCGGGCCTTGGATGCCGAGCCATGAGATCATAACCTGAGCTGAAGTCAGAAGCCTAACCAACTGAGCCACCCAGGTGCCCCTCGGGATGAGTCTTTAATGCATCTCTGGGGTCTGCCCTTTTCCTTCCTTGCTCAAGGACACAAGGCTTAGCCTGATGCTCTGATAATTCACACCAGGACTTCCCTATGAATTTCTGGTTGGGCTCATTTCCATGAGCTTTACTCTCTCCAATGCACTTTTAAACCACCATCTTCCTCGAACAGATCACTTCTATTTCTCCATCACTTAAGAACATGCAATGCCTGTCAAACCAAATCCAAAGTCCTCATCTTGTAATGTACTGGTCTCCGTACTAAACCTGGCTATACACTACCATTGATCAACTGGAAGCTTTTAACAATCCTGTTGCTCAGGCCACACTCCAGACCAATTTAGTTAGAATTTCTGGGTGAGGGGCCCAGCCATCAATATTTTTTTAAATCTCCCTAGGTGAGTCCAAAGCGCAGTCAGTATTGAGAAGTACTTAAGTAAACCAATCAACTCCACAGCATAAACCTGGGCTCATTTATTTATTGTCCTTCATATCTACCACCTCTGCCCCCACAGTCCTACTCATTTGCTCAGGGAGAATGCTTTCTCTTCTCCTCTCTCATAATTCAAGTCTCTCTCACCTGCCAGACCTTGGCCCAACCCCACCCGCTCCAGGAAGACTTCTGTGAATATGCTGACCTCTACACAAACCCTGTATCTAAATATGCACTTATTGTCCAAATAATTTCATTGAGAACATGTAATACAACACTTTTTCTAACTACTTTACAACTATTAGTCTATGGTCCCTACAATCATATGAAATATTAGTGCCAAGATCTTTTTCTGTATACTCTGTTATTCCACTGAGGCTCCTTTGTCCGATTTCACAATACCTAGCTAGCATCCTGTAAGACCTAATTTGTGCATTTGTTTCTTCTCTCCAAACTCTCAACTACCCAGCCTTGTCCCAGTGCCTTAACTATTCTGTGATGATTCTACATCTCCTCACCAGACGCTGCATTTTCACCCCTCCATGCAGCTGCCTTTGCCCAGAACTCTATGTACTCGCCAATCTGGCAAAATTCGACTCTATTAATTTTCAAGGTTTCCTTCCATCTCAACTCATCTCTGATTCTTCCTTTGCCAGACAGAGCTAATGGTGCCTTGCTTCATGTTCCTACTGCACTTTATTTATGCCAGTAACTTAGAACTTACCACAGTGGATTAGAGTTGATAGACCTCTGCTGATTTAAATAAGAAAGCATGCCAGACGCGCATGTGACAAAATAGAGGATCATTTAACCATAAAGCCAAACTTCTGACACTGTATTTTCCTTCTAAGCCTGACAACAAAGTGCTATTGACTTGCAAGACCATTTTCATGGCTCATAACATCACTGGGGGCCGACCTTTGAAAGAAAGGTTCTGGCCCAGGACACCTGTTATGTTGTGTGCATGTCATGTATGTAGGCATGCACTGGCCTCCTTTCAATAAAAGCTACAAAGAAAGGAATTGGTGGAGAGGACGATGTGCAAACCTGTCCCTCTCTTTGAAGTCCATCACTGATCAGAGATAAAAAGACCTTTGCACTGACAGAGGGGAGCAACTTGAAAGCACAGTGCCTTAGAAAAAGACAGGTATCATATGTTCTCATTCCTATGTGGAACTTGAGAAACTTAACAGAAGACTGTGGGGGAAGGGAAGGGGAAAAAATAGTTTCAAACAGAGAGGGAGGCACACCATAAGAGACTCTTAAGACAGAGAACAAACTGAGGGTTGATGGCGGGGGGGTGGGGGTGAGGGGAAAATGGGTGATGGGCATTGAGGAGGGCACTTTTTGGGGTGAGCACTGGGTGTTGTATGTAAGTGATGAATCACGGGAATCTACCCCCAAAACCAAGAGCACACTGTCTACACTGTATATTAGCTACCTTGACTATAAATTATATTAAATTAATAAATACCAAAACACAAACAAAAAATACAAACAAAACAAAACAAGCAAAAAAAGCACAGCACCTTAAAGCAGGCCAACGTAGTAGCAGTTTCTTTTTAAAAAAATTCCAGATTCAAAATAACCTTGCAAAAGTCCATTTTAAAAAGTCACCAAGAGAAGCTGTGGCAAATGAGAATTCCATACCCAGGAGGATCTTATCAATAAGCGACTCCAGATCCCTCCTCTGAGACATACATTCTTTTTATAGAGGATGAGGGAGTTAATTGCACATTTCAAAATAAAATTGAAACATGGTTGCTGCTATAAAAGTCTACGAGCTGAGTTTTTTAATCTTGAAATTGCCATTCTCCCATTTCCATACTAACACATTATAATAAGCATAACACGTGGAGAGGAGAAAGCATACAGCACAAGACTATTTTTCTGTGGAGGATCTCCTCACTGGGAATTCAACGTATACAAAATGGTGTCCAACCAATTTCCCTTTCGTAACTAAATACTCATTTTCCAGCTTCTTATTCTAAAGTCCCCTCCAAAGATCCCAGATTGAGTCCCAAGTTCCTCTCACGTCCCCACTTTAATATGTGACACCCATGAATTCACCTGCAGATTTGAGGAAAGGTTTCAGATCACATTCCGATCTCAGCATGATGACTCTTTTCCCAGCTTCAAAGTTCAATAAAACCCAGGTTTTGTCTAAACAAGAATTCACACTGTGTGATGTCATGACTTGTCTATAATATCAGCTCTAATCAAGTTATTCCCAGCTGACAAATCTTCAACAGTGAAGATGCAGACATATGGCTTGAGAGGCAGAATTCAATTTAAGTGGGCTGGCAAGATGAGGAAAGGTGTGGGAACAGGATCCCTGGGGGAGGAAAACTTTGGATTTGTTTTGGAAAATGAGTGTCTTTTGGATATCTGAAGAGAAGAAGGTGGTTGTGGATCAGAGGGATAGAACAAGCAAAGACTCCGGGAAAGGCAGAAAGAAATCTGTCAATGGCAAGGTGACAGGTACAGTTGGTTACCTACTGTTAGGTGCTAAATTGTATCCCCCCCCCATTCATATATTGAAGTCCTAGCTGCCCCCCTCCAGTACCTCCAAATGTGACTATATTTGAAGACAGGGCCTTTAAAGAGATGATTAAATTAAATGAGGCCTTCAGGGTGGGCTCCAATCCAATCTGATCAGTGTCCTCATAAGAAGAGGAGATGTGGGGGGCGCCTGGGGGGCGCAGTCCGTTAAGCGTCCGACTTCAGCCAGGTCACGATCTCGCGGTCCATGAGTTCGAGCCCCACGTCAGGCTCTGGGCTGATGGCTCAGAGCCTGGAGCCTGTTTCCGATTCTGTGTCTCCCTCTCTCTCTGCCCCTCCCCCGTTCATGCTCTGTTTTTCTCTGTCCCCAAAAAAATAAATAAACGTTGAAAAAAAAAATTAAAAAAAAAATAAATAAAAAGAAGAGGAGATGTGGATATAGAGAGAGACACCAGAGATGCACACACACAGAAGAAAGGCCATGGGAGCAAACAGCAAGAAGACAGCCATCTACAAGCCAAGGAGAGATACCTCAGAAGAGATCAATGCTGTCAGCACATTGATTATGAATTTCCAGCCTCCAGAACTATGGAAAAATTAATACTTATTGTTTAAACCCAGGCTGTTGTTCTCACAGTGGCCCCAGCAAACTGATACACCTACCAAGCAGTCATTCCTCCCTCCATTCCTCCTACCTGACAGAGTTCAGAGTCTCCCAAATGCCCCTGCAGCTGGGGCACAGACAACTGAATCCATCCTGGCACAGAAGGGAATGTCCAGAGGGACTCTGGAAAGGTCTTCTATCAGAAACAAGGAGAGACAGGGGTAGGGAGGGCGGGGAGGGGTGAATGTCCTACCCAGGACACTGTCTTAAAAGGACACAATCCCAGGAGCTGTGGTACGTGTCATCTTGTATCATTAAATGAACACAAGAAAATTAGAGAGGAACTGGTCCAGCACCCATGGCAATATTGAGCCACTGAATCGACTCTGCAGCTGCCTTCCTTGATTTCTTGTCATGTGAGACAATAACTCCTATTGTCCAAGCCCATCTTAACCAGATTTATGACTTGCTGGGTCCAGTGAGGGGAATGACCTGGCTAGTAGAAGAGATTACATTAGTGAAACAAGTAGACCCAGGTTTTGAGAAAAGCCCTTGAAGTTTTTATAGACAGTAAGGTAGGAATGGGGTGGAGGTGGGGGGAGGGGAAGAAAGAATTAAAGATAAATTCTGGGACTCTAGACTGGGAGCCCATGAGAATGGAATACCTATAAGGAGTGTGGGTGACTTTCTTCTCTGGAAGGGACAATTTGTTAGTTTTCTAAGCCCACCTCCCTGAGTTTACTTGGTGGCTCAGTGAGGGTTCAGCCAGCCAGGGGGAGAGATTGTTCTCTAAGACTGCTGAGGGTGGAACGGGTCTGGGGTAGCAGTCGAAAAGTCAGTGGCCAAGTGGATGCTAATACCTGCTGTTACAGTGGGTATATCCACTGTTCACATCATACCTCAAAGCATGGAAACCAGTACCTGAAATACATTCATATTGACTCTTGCTATCTGTGGCCAGTTTTACAATAATTCAAGTAAAATTCTTTTGAGCTGTAAAAACCTTGTGAACTGTGAGTCTATATAATCTTTACCATGATGGTCTGGGGACCTGATGTCTGGACTCAAGTCTACCACTAACTAAATGACCTCAGACAAGTCAATTACCTTCTCCAGACCTCAGTGTCTTCAGCTATAGAAGAAGGTGGGGAAGGGGGTGCTGATGAGAACAGTGGCCTTTCCTGTGGTTTTCTTTTTTGGCACTGAAATTCTTTCTTGTATAAAGTCGTAATTCAAACTACCAATATGTAATAACAAAAATGGGACCACTAAAAAGTCACAATCATTACACATTTAGAATCTGCCGGGCTTTGTGCTAATAAACACTCCAGGTGGGTTACCTCATTTAATGCTCACTCTTAACATTGTAAGATAGGAAATTTCATTGTCATTCTTGTTTTATAAATGAGGAAACCAAAGCACAAAGAAGTTAAAAAATCTGCCCGAAGTCACCGTTAGTAGAGCAGGGAGACTGACTCTTCCATCTTGGCTTTTGACCTCTAGCTATATGGAAGTCTTGTGTGTGTCTGTGTGTCTGTGTGTGTATGTGCACACGTGTGCACGCATGCACATGGGTCTAGAAAATTTGGCCTTCTCTTTAGTCCCTGAGGTAGCACCATCCAGAGACCTGGGTAATCACAGAATTAAAACCCACCAATCCACATGATCTTCAAAGCAATAATGTATTAACAGGGTAGGCAAAAGGTAGGTGTCTAAATGGATTTTGCTGGGGAAGGGGAGATGTGATACAACTTGAAAATAAGCAGTATATTGTCCCATTGTTTTGATGTGGTTTCAGCTACAGTTTTGAATTTGTTTTAAATTTCAATTAACATCAATAATTATATGAGGATCATACACTTATATACATAAAGGAGCAGGGGCTATAAAAATTTTGAGGAACACTGATTAGACAGTTCTTTTTGGATGTACGAATTTTAATTTCCCTGGCTCTGCCATCTGCCTAGTTTCTGCTTAATTTCACCACTCATAGTCAACCTCTTAACCTTGTATAATAAGGTAAGGCAGGTCATATGCCCTAATCTAGATCAGCTGATAAAAGATGGCATCCATGTGACAGAGCACCCACTGACTCCCACTATGATAGTAATCACAAGAGCTAACATTTATTTTATCCTTATTAGGTGCAGAAACTACAATAAAGACTTGTATATACATGTACTTATTTGATCCTCACACAATCCCAAGCATCTACTATCTGCTAAGTAATGTCTCCTCAGGAGGCCTTTTCTCAACTCTGACCTGAGAGAAGTGCCCCCCCACCCCCACCCCAGGCTCTCATTACACCTAGAACCTACTAGAGTTCTACAAAGCACATAGCTAATGATATCAAATCTTGTGTTAACTCTGCCTTCCTGAGGAAAATCTCCTGGAGGACAGGAACTTTGTCTTACACATTCTGTGTCTCTAACACTAGACACAAGGATTGGCATCTAGTAGGTATTCAATAAATATTTGCTCAACACTGGCAGATACTTAGCTACCCCACTCAGCTACCCCCAAATGCTTCCCAGCTCATTCCTCCGCTCTAGTGAATGGAAAAGCTAGGTAATTTTCCAGTTTTCCAGGAAGATTCTGAAAAAAAAAATTCCTCTTCCTGATACCATGAAGTTGTCTTACAAGAAAGCTCTGTGAGGGTATGATGCTTAGAGCCATGGCAGCCATTTTGTGATCAGGAGGGAAAGACCAAGAGAATCACAGGAACTCAGAACTAGATCCTTGATGTCTTTGAACCACTGGATCTTTCCTACAATTGTCTCTCTCCAAGATTACCTGCTATATAAGATAAATAAACTCCTTTTGTTAAAAAAAAAAAAAAACTAAGAGTTTCTGTTACTTGAAGCTTGAAGCATTCCTTGTTATCCATGAACATTTTGAAATCATGAAGACCCAGTTTCTAATCTTAAAAAAAAAGACCCTATACATATGGGGTTGCCAGAATAAATATAGGACACCAGATTAAATTATTACAAATGTATGACTTTTAAAAAACAATGAGTTATTTTTCAATGTAAGTATATCCGCTCCATATTTGAGACATATCTATATTTAAAAAATACTTATGGTTTATTAGAAATTCAAATTTAACTGGGTGTCCTGTATCTTGCTAAATCTGGCAACTCTTCATGGATAGTAACAAGCTGCTTCTAAGAGAAGCAGAAGAGAGTCTTAAATCAGAACATCTGATTTACCAAACAAAACCACTCCCAGGATGAGATAACAGCAATAATAACAACTTAAATTATACCATCCTTCAATTTTCAGAGAACTTTCATAGACATTACTCATTCATTAGATAGCTGCTGTTTACAATATATATAAAGAAACACTTGATCTTAATGAGTTATTTGCCCAAGGTGGCACAGCTGCTTAAAGGCCCTGAGATCTGAACTCTCATCTCCAGATCCCTGGATCAGTGCTGTTTCTCTGTAACACAGGCTCTCAGACTTCACTGTGCAGCAGAATCACCTAGAGGCCTTGTTAAAAACCCAGATGGTCCAGGGTCTGTACCTACTAGCTGGTCTGGGGAGGGTCTAAGAATGTGCATTTCCAACAAGTTTCCAAGTGATGCTGATACTGCTGGCACTAGGATCACATCTTTTGGAAACCACTGCTTTATATGACACCAAGACAGCTCTTCGCTAGGTGGACAGAATCAGCAAACATCTAACCTCATTCCAAGAAGAGAGAGACCTGGATAGTTGCATATCAAAGCCAAATGATAACACATTAATTGCAGAGAAAAATAAGCTCTCTTTTTCCTCTGGCTTGTATCATTTGGAGCTTGAAACCTAAATGCATACATGGGGGAGCAGGTTAAAATGAATGTGATGCCTTGTGTTCCACTCTCTTGAACCCTGGTTTTTATTCATTGGTGTAGATGCTGCCCAAACAAACCAGAGGTTTTACTAAAACATGAGAGGTAGGAGGGTGTGGATGTGTGTGTGTGTGTGTGTGTGTGTGTGTGTGTGTGTGTGCATGCGCGCACACACATGTGCCACATTTCTGGAAGACAGGCAGCATAAAACTTCCGGGTCACTACAAAACTGCTGAGGAGCCTGGAAGTGAGAATCTCCAGTGCCTCATCTCTAAAATCATGCATGGGTCAGGGCATGAAACTTGACCTTTTGGATAAGCCAAGAGATGTCCTTCGCTTATACAGAGTCTATTACATTCTCCCTCTTTTCTCCTTTCCTTGTCTCCTTCGTACTCCCACAGCAACCACCTCCCAGACAGGAAGATAAAGTAGAAATGGAGAGGGGCGGCCAATTGTAAGGCAGTCGAGTGCAGCTGCCAAACCGCAGGTGGGTGGGGGGTGAGAAGCAGGGACATGGAAGAGAAGAAAGAGCTATTTATTCTCTGAGTCTCTGAGTGGTAATTTCACTGTCTACATAAATAGTGGCTGAGAGCATTAAAAACAAATACAAATATACTACAAACATGGTTCACATTCTTGGGGCCTCCCTCCATGGGTGAGTCCTGAAAGTCTTCTGGGGACCTCCAACAGTCCCCAGTCAACCCCAGATGGCCCAGCCAGTAGGTATCCCAGGACCCCTCACTGCATTCCAGGTTAGCAATTACCTCTTGTCGATCCATATAGTTTCTCCAGGGATGAGAAAACAAAGAGTAATTGGTTTCATTTTTTTTTTAATTTTCAAAAACATTAGTGTTGTAGAAAACTATAAAGAATAACATAATAACAAATGCTCACAGCCCTATGATCCAGATTTAGCAACTGTCAATGTTTGGTTGTCTCTCTTCCAGGTTTTAATATTTTGCTTTTATGGAGTTAAATGACAGTCAAACATCTTTTTATGCCACCTATCTATCCCTTTCCTATTATTCTCATGCAACAAATTTTCTTTTATTTCATTAAAAAACTTTTACAAACATAAATGTGCATTAGAGAACCTAGAATATTATTTTTGTTTTTTGTGTTAATGACCAGTGGAAATATATTTTGTTTATATAAATGATTCGTACTGAGTATTTGGTTCTCTGTTTTCACTTAACATAAAATTCTGGAGATTCAATCAGTTACTTTAGATGATCACTTCTAACTGTTCATTTTATTTACCCATTCCTTTTTAAGTGGATGTATAGATTGCTTCTTTTTTTTTACTCTCACAAGAGAGGTTTCAATACTCATCCTATCGCATAACTCTGTGCACACCTACAAGATGTGGATGTTTCTGTTGCGTATGTACCCAGAAGTGGAATGTTGAGACCTAGGTATTATATCTTGAATTTTACTACATGGCCTCAACACTACCTGTTGAAAGTGGGCATATGAAAGTGGGCATATGAAAGTGGGCATATCAAATTACATTCCCAAGACCAATGCAGTCAAGTACCATTTCACCCACATGGTGACAATTCTTGATATTGTCAAACCTTAATTTTTGCTAAAGTTAGACTACAGTGCCTCATGATAGTTTTAGTTCATATTTCCTCGCAACTGATTGAGGTTTTTCTGATTCAGTTTTCTTCTCTGTGAATTGTGTGTTCACACCCTTTGCCCATTTTTCTATGTGAATGTCTTTTGTCTACTGATTTGTAGAATTCTTTATGTACAAATAAATAATTCCTTAATATGAATAGTATATAGTGCCTTGTATGTAAGTATTACAAATATCTTCTTCGTGTCCATGGCTTATGTTCTAACATTGTTTATGAGTAACTTATTACTAATTAGATAACAAAGTCAAAGAAGCTATCATAGACCACAACTTGGCACTATCATGTACAATCCTTCAATGGTCTAGGGATAAGCAAACTTAGACTCAAAAGCAAAGATGCAACTGGAGAAACCAACATTTGATGTCCTGTCTGAAAGCCACAAATCCAGTGCTCACTCCACCACAGACCAACATCCTTGCTCATGTGTTCCCTCTTTCAGAAACACTATAAAGGCTCATCATAGTTAAAATGTGCAGGGAGAATTTAATGGCATAAGAAATATTTGAGGACATTTGTCAAAAAGGCCAAAGATTTTTAGCTGAAGGACTGGGGTAGGTCCCAGAAATATGCATGGCAAACAAGTTCCTCAGGAGATGATGTAGGCAGGTGAGCAGGCCAGACTTTGCTGACTCTTGATGGAGAGCTGAGAAACCACAGTACTTACTGAGGCTGGTAGGGGCCCATGAGAGGTCTGGGGTTCCAACTCCCTGTGGAAATACTTGATGGGCCACTCTCATGTTGGTCTATAGACTCTGTGAGGCCAGGGACTTGCTTCTTCTGTTTTCTCCCAGCATCTAGTATAGTGCCTGACTCAGTAAATATCTGTGGAATGAAGAAATGCTCCACGTATCACATTCTGTAGGTAACTGCCCATGGCTAGGAAAAGTCTTAAGAAAACCTACACTCAGCCTCAAATTCTAAACTTGCTTCTCATGCTGAAATGGAGAGAGGCAACAACAATTCACCACAAATGCCAAGTGCTCTTGACTTCAGTGAAGTCACAGTATTGACCTTCTGTCCTGACGGTTGTCATCTCAAAGTACGTATTATGAAAACAAACACTCCTAATTATGGTTGTGTCTATAAAATGACAGTCAATTCAGTGGTCGAGGAAATTTGCCCAAACTCTTTAAGATGTGAAAATAAAATACCCAGGGGTTTCTTTGGAAGCTGATGCTCAGAAGGTACTTGTCAGGATCCCTTCAATACCCACTCCTTTCACCTTATCCAGGTGCCACAAGGCAGAACGAGTCTCAAGGCCCCTGTGCCTCATGACGTCTCTTTGAAGCAAGTAATGACTCATTGGGCCTGACAAGTGTGTGCATCTGGTATAGACCATCTTTGTCTCTGATCAAAACTGTCAGCATTTCCCTTTCTTTATGCTTTAGTCATATACTATTAAGATGAGCAGCGGATCTTCTCTCCAAAGCCAGCTAGCCAGCCAATAACACCTTTCCAGCTAAGCAAGAATTGACCACAGTAGATCTTGGTGTGATGCAATGTTCAGAGATATTTGGCAGAGAGGAAAAAGGTAACCATTTCTAAGAGCTTTGCCACTTCCTCCTATTTCTGATTCTTCAGTGGGATAGGTCTATCTGAATATCCTCAAAAGGTATAAGGAAGAGAGGCCCTGAGAAGTATATCTGAGCAGGAGGTATGACAGAGCCATGGGGGAATGTGGTTCGGGGAGATTCTTATTGCTCTTAGATCCTCTTACTGTTAGAGGTCACATTCAAACTTTTTAAAAAGTAAGAAGATGTTAAACCTCCTTATGTGCTTAAGCAAGAAACAACCTGGAGATGCTGCCGGTTTGAAGATAAAGACCAGGAAGTCATCTTCTCTATACCTAGAGAATGTGATATGAGGACCCTTATCTTCTCTTTCCCAAAGAGTGTGGTGAGAGTCAGTGTAGTGAGATGCAGGTGGCAGCTGAGATAGAACAGATGTAGGTAGAATATCTTCTCCGGAGGAGGGTATGGAATTCTGTCTATCTACTTCCCCCAGGCCAGCGGACAAGCCTAACACTTTGATCTTCAGAGCAATTGCCTTCTCTTTACTTCTTCCCTTCACGTTCGTCCCAGACCGAAGATGGATCTATATAGAACTGTTGTTTAGGCTTCCATGCACAATGGGTGTCGGGGGGAGGGCACTTACAAACATAATGTATGAGGACTACAGGAATTTGTTGGCTGACTTTGTCAACCAACAGTAGAGTTTTCGTAGCTTGGATGAATTGAATACAAGGGTTTTGTTGTTGTTGTTGTTGTTGTTGTTGTTGTTGTTGTTGTTTTGGTTTTTGGTTTTTGGTTTTTTTGCCTATAAACTTATATATAGCCTACCAAAGATATTTTAAGCTGTATCATTCTGATGAATTTGCACTTGACTTATAAAAACATTTTTTCCGGCCTAATGTTGTATGATAATTATTTTCTGATCTTTTTAAAGCTCTTGTCCTTGGAAACAGGAAGTAGGAAAATAAACCGGAAAATCAAAAAGTTCAAATTTAAGGCAAGATCTGAGTCACACAAGTTCTGGTACAATGTAATTTCTAACCCCGACATCATGAATATCAGTCTTGCAATAGACGTGAAGCAAATAAAGACTAGATTTAAAATAAAATGTCTGTGAGAGGGAAAAAAAGCATATCCCGATTGTTTCCTTAACTTTTCATAAATTAGTGTTTGAGAGGAAACAAGATGGAAAGGTTACTGTTGGTTTCCTTGTGACAGTTCAATTCATTCTCCTGATATTTCATAAAGCTCCAAGCTTCTCAAGTTTTTCTCCTATGCTCTGATTTTTCCCACCTACTATTTGCTTGTCCCCTCTTTCCACGAGTGCAGGTATGTGAGTGTATGTGCATGTATACCCACGTGTGTGTGTGTGTGTGTGTGTGTGTGTGTGTGTGTGTGTGTATTTTGTTCTTACATCTTGTTTCAATACTCTAGAAGCCAAGATGTGGTGGAAATTCTTTTGGATCAATATCTTCCTCATTTTCCTGGCCACACTCCATGCCTCTACCCTCCGCCTGCCAGCTGACAAATATGTGATCATGATCAACTGTCATTTCTTGAATGCCATCTATACCCTAGATACTGGCCTGTTAATTAATCTCTTTTAATTATAAAAATAGGATTATGGTGTACACAATACATCTCTAATACCCAGCTAGACAACCTGAGACTCAGAGTATAGCAGTCACATAGCTAGGGAGTTATGATTTCAAGATTCAAACTCAAGCCTTATTGATTCCAAAGCACAAAATTTTCCTCCCCATCATGCCTTCATAATAGATAAAGGTCTGAGTACATGATGAATTTAAGGCACATTTGCTCCATTTTGTTTTCACCAAATTATCCCTAATGGCAGAAAAGAGTGGATGTGTATGGGCACAGGGATATGAATGTGGGCTGCCCGAGGGGATACACTGAGGGGACACAGTATGCTTTTGAAAATATTAGTCTGAAATGTCTGGCTATATCCACATAATTTCTCTGAAGTCTTCTATTTACCTAAAAAATGTATTCTAATATTGCATTCTATTCCTTAGTATATTCATGTTTGCTGCAATGTCAAAGAAAAGGGTTAAAAAAATACTTGCCACTGGCTAAATTAATGCTCTAGGAAGATATACCATGTTTAGGCTGCAGGTCTATGGATCTCAGACCCCTTGCCTTTGGTGCTCTTGGGATTAATGTAACCAGGGCAAAAGGTAGAAAAAATAAATCCATTCCTATTACGGAAAATACAACTGAGAAGAACATTCCGTACAAAGAGTGTGCAACAGCACATTATTTGCACTTAAAGAACATGACATTACTACTAATGATCATAGGATGGTTTTTTGAATATTCAGAAGGGAACTATGGAAATAATTATAAATAAGAACCATATAACATGATTTTTGAAAAGTGGGAATTATTTCTACAGCCTAGCATGGAGATTCAATCAAATCTTGAATTCCTACTAGGGCACACATAATTGTGATATGCAGTGGGAACGTGGTAGAGTGAAAAGAGCTTTAGACTAAGGTTCAAAACCTGGGTTGTAGACTCAGCTCTACTATCAGCAAGTTTCCACTTGAGTTTTTATAGGTGCCTGGCTCCTGCATTTGAGTCTATAAAATGAGGTGTTGAATAGTAAGCTGGATGACTTCAGATACACCTATGAAGAGTTTGCTCTATGGAATCTGTCTAATGTGTTGCAGTGAGTAGAATATAGGCATTGGTATCAGATAGACCAGAATTTGAATCCCAGTTCAGGCATTTAAGAGCTCTCAAAGACTTGCTTTCCTATGTGTGAAATAAGACATACCTTATCAGGCCATCGGGAAGGTTAGCGAGAAAACATTTGTAAAAATCTACCATGGTGCCAAAACAGATAGCTGGTACTCACTAATGGTTGCTGTTATTTTGATGATATTTATTCCATATATAATAATAAATAGCAGTAGGATTTTCTGCTGAGTTATCAGTTGTACTAGAAATTTAAATGTTTTATCCTGGTTTGTATTAGATCCTCTTGTCATTCTCTTTTGGCACCTTGTAGTTTGTTTTCACAGCGCTTACCACAAAATGTACCTGTCTACTTACTTCTGTGACTCCAGGAATATTTATTTAATATCTTCCTTCCCACATTGCTATAAGCCCAAGAGGATAGGAAATTCATCAGTTTTTCTCACATCTAGATTCCTAGAATATAGCATAGTGCCTGAGACAAAGTGAGTTCCCCCAAATTATCTGCCAAATGAATGGATGAATAAATAAATAGGCCTAAACAATTCTTAGTCCGTATCTCACCTAATATCTAGACACCATGCAATGAAATGTACTTGTTATCTGGGACCCAGGAAACTTACTTGTTCAGTCCCACCTGTATTATTATATTATTGCCTGTTCTACAACAGGCAATTTCATACACAATGTACAATGTTCAATGATAGGCCATTCTGCTATCCATTTATAAGGCTACCAGTTTTTAGAGCTTACTCCAAATTTCCACCCACCATGGCTCAGGTTCTGCCACACACATCCAACATGGCTCTCCAACACATCGCTTTATCAACTCACGGCAGCGTTGAAAAATGCTGTTTCCACTGTGCTTACAGAGAAATGACAGGGTATTTGTTGCATTTTATTTATTTTTTTAATGGTCTAAATAGATAGACATTAGTCTGCAAGTCTATCAATAAAATCTGGGAACCTGCTAAATATGCAGATTCCTGGGTCCCACTCCCAGATATTCTGATTCTGATTTAACAAGTGGAAAAAGTATAGGTAAAGACTGATCATGTCATCCATGCTAATGGGACGTTCCATATGCTGCGGTCACAAAGGAAGTAAAAGTTCTTCACACTGCTGGTGGACTGTCACCAGTTGTGTCTAAATGGCTTTGAGAGCAGTGAATAAAATCCATGCTTAGTCTAGTGGACTGAAGGGAGAAAATCTCTGAAAAATCAAAGTGCAAGGTATTTCTGCCTATTAAAAATCGTGCATGTGACATATCTTCCCACTTAAATAGTCCCGATCTATAGGTTCTAAAGCTATTCTACCTCCAGACATCTCTCATACGCCTGAGAACAAAATATCAAACTACATAATGTAATTCTACCTCTAATTTAGAACCTGAATTTCATGTCTTTAGAGGTGTGTAAAAGGCCTCCATCAACTTTTTGCTTCCTGTGAAGATAATAATTTAGGCTATCACCAGACACCTGTCCAACCTGTAATTTTTCCTTACTCCACTTTGCTTCATCTCTGTGACTATAAAGATAGCACTCTGTTGCCAGAGTGCTAAAGAGTAATACAAAGGAGTGTGCATTTAATTATTCAGGTATAGGTAAAGGGAGGAGAGAAGTAACACAGGTGCTCAGGGGTGGTGAGTCCCTAACATTGGAAATGGCTGTCCTCCTCCTTCATTTCATCCCAGGTAATTACAGACCATCTGTTGTTATTTGGTACGGTAAGCAAGTAGCCTAGGAAGGCAATTAGGGCAAAGGGGGGCAAGGATATTAATGTAACTAATGGGAGAATAACAGGGACTGGCATGAAGAAGGCAATAGCAGGCATGATCATTAAAGGAAAATTCTTAATTGACTTTGTTCTGTTCCTTTATTCAGTGAGAGTGGTATGGCAATATTATCACCTAGTAATACAGATGTTACTATGTATACTAAGCAATGGAAAGCCTTCTAGCTTCCTTTGGATTCTGTCTCCTCTGTGGACTTTGATTCATTTATTTTACTCATTCAGAAAAAGTATTTTTTGAGCACTTACTACAAAATCAGGATTTGACCTAGGCACATAGGATACAATAGAATAAGATACACTTCTAATCTCAAGCAGTTTTAAGTCTATTGGGAGAGAAATACCAATAAGCAAGTCATTTCAACTCATCATGTCTTCCAGCTAGAATGTGGGGGTCAATAGCCTTCTCAGAACTGTGACTCAAGCCGTAATTCCAAGAACAGCAAATGCTGGGAGGAGACAGTGAGGGAGACTAGGCAAGAAATGGATAAGGAGACCTCCAGGTAAGTGCTTGGCAACAGTAGAAAAGGGAGAATCAATAGGAAGTGGGCGGTGAGGGAATGTGTTGTTTGGAAGCAGTTTCTGGAGGAGGAGAAGAAGAAAGATTTGTAAAACAAATCTTTGCCCACTATTTCTAGACACAGAAGAATCCATATTCCCCTCTGGCACTTTAAGCTATTCTAACAAAGCAGCCGAGCTTTGAAGACTGACTCGTGGTGGTCTCAGATCCATTCACTTATAGCCAAAGTAAATACAAAATGTACTTTCTTAATCTACCTACATACATCAAACTGTAAGGATCTGTTTCCTTTTGGCCTGTCTTCTTTACTTCCTTCATTTCATACACAATAAACAATGTTATCTGCAGTACTGCCTTTCCAGACAGATTTAATACTATCTCTATATGTTTATACTGTCTAGATTAAACTAACTTTGTAAAAATGTATCTCTCCAAGTTCTTCTTGGTTCGTGTTCAGTTGTGTTTATATTCCTTTCAAAATTCTAAAGAGGCTTTTTGATGTTTTTAGGAGAGGCCTATCTGGCAAGCCTTGTCTCCCCACTCTTTGTTTTTGATATGATCTGTGCATTAAGTGCACAAATGCCAGGGTTGTGTACTGGCACCAAATAAAGCATGTTAAATGGACATATCCCTGCTCTTTAATTTACTTTGCTTAGGATGGGAGTTTACAATCACTTTACATTTCCTTGCCCGGTTTTTCGAGCATTCCAGGAAATTAATAAACTTTAGTTTCTAAATATCTCCTTTGTAATGGGGTGCTGGGCCCAGTCCATATGAGCTCACATGAACTGACTATTAAATTTTTAGGAATTTTGTGGGCCAATTGTTAAACACTGGTTGTTATTAAAAAAATTAAAGTATAGGTACTAACAAATTATGTTTAAAACAAGAGTCATATATACTCAAAACTCACCGCTTTCTCATTATTTTACTACCTGATACTATTATCTATGCTCTTCAGTGCATTTATACCTACAGTTTTGGGTGGTGGTCATATAATAGAATGTGTTACTGTGCATCTCTTCCCAAATCTGAGTTCAGTGATGACACGTTGGCAACTTGAAAATGGCCATGATGGGAGTATTTGCACCAAAAAATTAGCAAATGATATAAATCACGACTCCTATTTTTTCCTTTAGAGATCATGATTTTGTTAAACCTTGACTCATGCACCATGGTCATATGGAATAAAGAATAAGGACATTGGTTGGAAAGGAGAAAGGATGGATATTGGCAGAAAAATAGTCAACCAGTTCTAATACTATGAATAAAGTCTGTTCAAATTATAGTCTAAGAGAGGACTGGTTGAAATGGTATTCTCTGAAAATATATGCATCTGTCCTCTTGAAGTTAATAAATTTTTAAGGACAATGAAGTCATGACATGTTACTCCTGTTCCTTTTTGCCTTTAGCAGAACAAGCGACCACAGGTGAAGAAACTATAAGAGTCTAGAGTGGTTTTATAAAACCTGTTTAGGGCACCTGCCAACACACTCTTATGCCCTGATAGCAGCCTTGGCTGCATAAGTTCTCCCAGACATTTAAGAAGTTATAAAGTAGGTGAACCTGTTTTGTGAATTAAGGTAACAATTGTATTAATATTTCACAGTCAAAATGATTTCTTCTGAGCCTCTGCAGTTTCTGGGTGCTATAACTCTCAGATAAATGGCATCTTTGTCCTCAAAAGAATATGCAGGGATATTTAACATAAAGAAAGGCCCAGGATAAGTAACTGGGACCTAGCAGACAATGACAGGAGTGACTTTCACTAGAGGGCCTTGATGGATCCATCTCCTGGAGCTTCTTCTTTGATTCTTCAAATGTCCTTGAGGCACAGTCAAGGGACAAAAGCAAGTATTGAATCATTTGGGGAGGGAAGCAGAAAAACAGGGGTTTAACAATTTTCCTAAATTTAGGAATATATCAAGTAAAAAAAAAAGAAAAAAGACTGGAACTCCCAAACTCTAAGTCTTACTCAAAGACACATTACACTCCAGATGGTAATGAATAGTGATTCCAAAACCTCAGCTTCAAGTCAGGCAAATTATTCTAATGGATAAATAAACAGTGGTGCAAATTTCCCTCACATTTTTAGGATGTAGGAAACCCTGTACTAAACAAACAAACCCACAAAAGACAGACTTGTGTATCTTAAGCTGTTCAGGGCATTTATCATAAATTTGTAAGTGTAGAAGTCAATATTACACTTACATGGCAGACTTTCTCCTTAAGATTATGTAGGCTTAAATAATTTTATGATTTTTGCTTGATTTGAAGACCTCTCAGAGCGGATCCTAGCAAATGAAAATTATATAAAGTCTCTAGATTATAACTAGGTCTATGCACTTCATACTAATGTATTATAAATTGATCAACTGGGGGCTCCTGGGTGGTTCAGTCAGTTAAGCATCAGACTCTTGATTTCAGCTCAGGTCATGATCTCACAGTTTGTGAGATCAAGCCCTGCATTGGGCTCTGCACTGACAGTGCGGAGCCTGCTTGGGATTCATTCATTCTCTCTCTCTCTGTCTCTCTTTCTCTCTCTCTCTCCCTCTCTCCTTGTCTCTTTCTGTCTCTCTCTCTCTCTCTCAAAATAAATTATTTTTAAAAATTAAAAAAAAAATAAAATAAAAATAAATTGATTGACAGTAAGCAAAGTAAACCTTCCAAGTCCCACCTAATGAGCCTGAATGAAGAAGGAATTTCTAGATGCTTCCATTGATTCCCCAGACAGGGTGCATCATCTGGCCATTCGTTCCACCTGCTTATTAATTGTCAGAAAGAAAGTATGAGAGGTTCAGCCAAGGAGTTCCAACTCTTGAATTGAGTCTCTAAAAGCCTGTGTTGTTTGAGAGAATTTTCTACTTCCGGTTCTCAAAATTATAAAATAGTCATGCTGCTTCTGAAATGGGTTATACCTCTCACAAATAAAGATGAAATGCACCATAGAGTGCAACTCTAGCTAAGGCTGGCACATACAAGGCCTTCTTGCCATTACCTGTCCGGGACAGACAGAGCTAATCTATCAGGATAAGCCTAAACCTGAATCAAAGAGGATGCAAATTCCCTCTGAGAGTGGATGTAGTCTTTTAATCCTTCTCAACATTATCCGGCATGCCACTCCCAATGAATCTGAATTTGCACTTGAGACAAGCCCAGATCTGATTCAACAATTTTATTTCATCAAAAGTGATGGCCAAAGAAGTTACTTGCTTAAAGTCACCAAACTCGTTCGTGACAAAACCAGGAGTTGAAACCAGGTTTTCAGTGCCCTTTCCACTGTGACGGATTACCTTACTTAAACCACTGATGGTTTTGGTCTGTGGGGTGATGCAATGTGAATTTCCACCAATAGATTTAAGGATCCAGTTCATGGATACATCAGGGCAGACTCTGAAAGACGGTGACAGAAATTCTGTAGATGGGGCTGCTTCTGAGTTGCCACTCAGAAAAAAACACCAATCAAGGTGCTTGTCTTTCCATATATGAATTATCAGTGTTTATGTTATCAAAGTCAAGTGAAGAAATTAAATGGGCCAAAATAGAGCTTTAGGATTAAGGAATTCTGCAATTATTTATTAGTTTATTTACTTTAGCAGAGTTAAAAACTGAATTATGAATAAACAGGTTATTTTAATCTTAAAGGGCCTCATCTTTGCCCTAGAAACTGTGGAGACACAAGGTACATGTGTGGGGATTTTGGAAGAAATATAGAGCTAAGACAGAAATGCAGACTATTAAAGAGAAAAATTTGGCCTCCCTTTTCTTGCAAGTACCCTCTTTGTTCATTTTCAAGTGAGTCTCGTCTGTCAAGCCCAAGCCTCTGTTATTCTGATATTCTTAGTCTACTGTACCCTTTTTGGCTCTGTTATGTTAGCAAACATTTTCGGTATTGCTAACAGTTTGAAAACCATCATTAAAAAACAGCAGGTGATGAATGGATAAAGAAGATGTGGTATCCATATACAATGGATTATTAGTTGGCAATCAAAAAGAATGAAATCTTGCCATTTGCAACTACATGGAAGGAGCTAGAGGGTATTATGCTAAGTGAAATTAGTCAGTCAGAAAAAGACAAATATCACATGACTTCACTCATATGAGGACTTTGAGATACCAAACAGATGAACATAAGGGAAGGGAAGCAAAAATAATATAAAAACAGGGATGCGGACAAAACATAAAAGACTCTTAAAAATAGAGAACAAACAGAGGGTTTATGGAGGGGTTGAGGGAGGGGGGGTGGGCTAAATGGGTAAGGGGCACTAAGGAATCTACTCCTGAAATCAGTGTTGTACTATATGCTAACTTGCTTGGATATAACTTAAAAAAATAAATAAATTATTAAAAAAAAAAACACGAGGTGAGAGCTTTCCATTTCTGCTTCTCCTTAACCATGCTTTTGAGCCTGTGTTAGGTTTGAAGACATTCACAAGTGATGAGAAGGAACTAGTTCCACACACCCAACAAAAGCAAGAACAAACATTATCGCAGATATCACTGTAAAGGGCTGCACCCATCACACGCATACAACGACGTGGTTGTGACAGAGGAAAGGAGTCAGTTTCGCAGGCACAGCACACTCGGCTATCTCTCAGAGGACTCCCAACCTAACAGCTGCCCACACACCATGCATAACATCCTGTCCTAGCCTCAAAGACACACGAACATGTTTTCTACCTCCGCCCTTGGCAACAGTCCCATTTCAACGGGCCACTTTGGTTTTAAATTTGCTTAGGTGGTTCGTATGACTCAGGAATTCCATATTTCCAAAACCCAGGTAAAAACTCAGACATTTTAGAGAAAGGAGAATTGAAAAGTATAGGGCATCTCTGCATGTTCCTCTATTTAATGCTTCAACAGATGGCATGACCCTTCCTTGCCCAAAAGGTGATTTGAATTGCATCAGTATAAATAAGACCACAGGTGAAAACTATTAATGTTACAGTAGAACCTCACGGCCCCCCAATTCTATCCCATTTATCAGAAGTACAGCATCCATTGGTATTATCTTAAAGGAATTCTTGTGAATTTAGTAAACCAACTACTTATTACTTATTACTTAGCAGGGCTACGTACAGATTTTGTCCCTTAAAAAAAAACATCCACATCTTATTTAGAGAATATGTTGTTAAAGGAAGAGTCTTAGGTATTTTTTATCTGATGACAACTTATACATGTTATTTTCAGCTCGAGAAAAGAGGTGAGGAAATAAAGATTAGTGAATAGAGTCCTAAACCAGAAGCAGAAGGCTGAGTTTTAGACTAGTAAATTTCCTCACTGTCTTTCAATTTCCATTTCTCCCGTCCTGAAACTGTCTCTGGGGATGCATGTGAAGGATGGCGAAATGTTTAACAATATTTGGAAACCATTACTCTTGGAGCAATGAAAACTACTTTGGCTCAGGAGATAATGAGAGAACCAGTGAGGGTGGTCCACATTTTTCATAGTTAAGATATAAAATGATCATGAGAGACACAGGCAGACATACTGTTTAAGTTTCTCACAAGATTTTATTTTTTAATTGACAACAGCCCCATTCCTAATCATACAAAATCCTTCCAGATCATTCTTTCCTAAGCAGTGTAGACCTTAATTTGCTGTTCTGTACTAATTTGTTGTTACTAATTTCATAATAATAGAAATTGGGGGGAAGCCCACAGTCGAAAAGGCCAAAAGGAAACCAGGGCAAAGCGACATCTATGTGTGAGCACCAGGTTTTCATTCATATGAGGTTGGCAACCCATAGATCACAATCACTGGTGAAGCAGAGGTAGTAATTAAGAATGGAGGTCAAGAACACAAAAGAGAAGGAGGAGGCCTAACATTCAGACACACAGAATTAGAATTATAGAACAGGCTGAATAGAGCAGACAGAAAGGGAAGAAGGCCTTAAATACCTGGGCATACCTACAGGTATTTCTACCAACCTTGGCTATGCAAATTAACTCCTACATTCCCAATCCCATATTAGGAACGTGGTCTTGGCCTGATTTCAACTTCAACAGTGGGACAACCCAGTTCAGTGTTTCCCAAACATTAGTGTGCTTATCACTAGTGTCATAAAGGATGATTTTAAGAAATACACACATTTAAAATTTTAATTTTAATTGTCATGGGTTTCTTTTTATATATGTTAGGAAACCAGAACATAACACCAATAATTTATTAGATATTATTTAAAGAAAAAAACTATGGAGTAATACGAGAGGTGATACATAGATAAGGCAAAAGGAAAATCATGAACAGTCTCTGAATAACTTAAATTTGGGAAAAACTGATCTAATCTGGTAAATGTCAACACATGTTTTGTTTACTTGTTACTCTGTCTCCCCAAGAGGGGGTGAGGCTCTTCAAAAATCACATTTTACCTAAGACACATTGTCACATAGTAACAAAAAGGTATGTTAAAAAGGGTGCCAAGGAAAAGGCACCAAAACAAGTCCAAATTCATTCTTTTGACAGAGCTTTATCAAGAGGGTAAATATTTAATGAGATTTTACGATCTCTTTTTCTAAGAGTTGCAAACAGTACTGTGTCCGGAGCTACCCTAGGTGTTTGAAATACAGTAAAGGAATGTTCTGTTCTGAGCAATGGATAAGGCAGACATCTGAGGAGCAACACATTCCAACAAATGTGCCCAAAGCGAATGTTCCAGTCATGGTGCTCCTTCCTTTCCTGTTCTTGGCCACTTGCCATCTGCCGCCTCGTGGGAAACCCATCGTTGCAGAACACACCCTCCACTTTATTAGCCCATAATTTTTAAAATACATCTTCAAGTCTTAAAGAGTCAGAATTTTAACCACTCCTTCTAAATTCTCACATTTTGAAGGGAATCTCTCCTAAAATACTACATTAATTTTTTAAACAATGTTAAAAAGATAAAGGGAAAGGAACATGTTCCAGGTTACAAGAAGTTGAGAGAAAAAAAAAGACAGGGGGCCAGAGTTTAGTGCAATGAGCTCTGCATCCTTATATGCTAGAACATTAATATCCAGGCAGGATTTTTTATATATATTCATAAATGTTTTAGTGATTTATTTTGCACTCACTCCTTCATTGCCTCATCCCAACGATTTTGAAAATAAACATTATCTCACTCCAAAATGGCTCTTAAAAGAGTGCTGTCCTTTTTTCTTTTCCTTTTTTTTTCTTACTGAGGACATATGATGTTATATTACTTTTAAATGTACAACGGCGACTCAACAAGTCTATACATTATACTATGCTTACCACAAGTGTCTGTATTCCCTGTGCTGTGCCCCTTTTTTTTGCAAGACAAATGAAATTTATTTAACATGAGAGGTATGTCAGTATAAACCCCCAAATATG
The DNA here is from genome assembly GCF_027475565.1 of Acinonyx jubatus. Classification (NCBI taxonomy): domain Eukaryota; kingdom Metazoa; phylum Chordata; class Mammalia; order Carnivora; family Felidae; genus Acinonyx; species Acinonyx jubatus. Next base: position 135,741,491 of record NC_069382.1, on the reverse strand, counting down.
TCTTAGAAGTCTTCCCCACGCATGCCAGTCTCTGTGGTAGAGTTCAACAAAGCAGTCCACTTTGTCTCATGAACTGACAATGTGAGAATTGCAAAAAAAGGAAGAGGCTGAGGTTGGAGCTCTCGGTAAAGAGAGATGTCAAGCCACAACCTTCTGAAAATATAGCCTGTCTTTAAAACAATGTATTGGGCCCATAAATCTCCGAATTGTGACAAGATATCATAAAATGTCCCTATCCAGTGTCTTTCCTGATAAACTGGTCATCAGAGAAGTCCATCAGGATCAGTCTTGGCCACAGCAGAGGAACAGCCAACAGGCCTAAGTATCTGGAGTCCCAACCAGTAAGATTGCTGGTCTCTGCACTTGGTCTCTGCTCTTCTTTGTAGAGTAACTTTGTAGAGTAACAAGGTAAGTGAGAGGTGGCGAGAGAGATAGTACAGGGCTGCAATAAACATCCATTAATTGTTAGTATGTGCCATGTACAAAGGTGGGCTGTGTGGAACACAGATTTGTGAAAGGGCAAGGAGGAGATAAAGCATTCATTGTGAAACTACAATGAGTCAAGCATAATTTTCAGTACTTTACAGATAATAACTTAATTGATACTGGTGACAAATGGTGAGATCAACAAATGTGTGAGGCAGGCATTACATAGATGAGAAGAACAAGATGCAGAGATTCTAAGTAACTTGTCTAAAGATACCCAGTAAAATGGAGGAGGTGGGAATGGTGATGGAGGGGGGTTGTGTCAGATCACACATCTGTCTGACTCCCAAAGGTTTTTCATTGGCTTGTTCTCTGTTTCTTGTTTTTCCTGTTATGTATTGAGCCCTTACAATGTATCAGGCATTATACTAAACACTTAAAGGATTATCTCAGCAAATCTTCAGAACAACCCTATCAGGTAGTTAATGTTAATTTTGAAATTTGACAGATGAGGAAATTTAGGCATAGAAAAGTAAGTCGATTCCTCAAGGTTGTACAGCTTTCTGTGCTGGATCTAGGAGCCCGGGCAGTTTGATTGCAGGGCAAACTCTGCGACAATAGTCCATAGCTTCTGGATTGTGTCTAACTCCAAACTCTTTGGGAGAACAAACGAGACACACTGAGAACATATTGAGTACTGGTGCCAAGCACGTGTGCACGCACGCACACACACACACAGATATGCACACGCACACAGGGAGTGTGAACTGAGTTATCTGCATGATTGGTATTACAGAAACTGAAGAGATAGTAACGGGCTGTAGCAGAAGTGTAGATCCAGAATCCCATTGCCCCCACCAAAATGATTTCAAAGTGAAAATCACTTGTTCAATAGAACCCAAGATTCTATGGGATTAGGATGTCTGAATTCGTGAATCCTGGTTTTTTTTTTTTTTTTTTTTTTTGGATTTATAGATCAGACAAATTAGACAAGCAGAATATAGACAGATGTCTTAGAAATACCTTTTTTTTTTGCTTTGTAAAATAAAAACAATCATTACCATCTATCATCAATACCATTTCATAAAAATAAATACCATATAAATTTAGATCTGTGGAAAACTACTTGCGCTGTAATTATTTGACACTCTCATGGAACAGTGAAAATTATGTCAAGATCATGCTGATTCACTGGCATCTGCCAGAAAAGGCTGGAAGCATATTATGAGACCCAACTGAACCCATCTAAATCCTTGTTGACATGTTCTATTTTAAATTATTCTGTTCACAGAGTCTAGAATGTTCATGTGGGGCAGAAGGGATCTTAGAGTCCAGTCAAGCTCACTAACATTTCACAGAGGACAAACCTGAAACCCAAAGGGATTCAGTGACAGCTCCAAATGCATCTTCCAGCTAGCCATCTCAGTGACAGGACTAAAACTCCATTCATGGATTCTTTGAGTAACCCCATGCTAGGAAGGGAAGCATGAGTACCTCTGTAGCAGTCCATGTGCAGGGTAAACTCCGGGGAAATTTTACAAGTTATAAAACAAAGAAATGTTGTAAGATACGGCTTTCCCAGAAGCTGGCCGGATAAATTACGGTACTCACACACATGGTACTCACACACAGTCTCCAACCCCAGAAAACCACTTTTGGGAAACAGGATCCCTTTCAAGTCACTAACGTCTGGGGTTAAGTGCATGATATTTATGCTAGAATATATATTTTTCATTTGAAGTCCCTTGGAAACAGACGCTTAAGATGATATTATAAACATGAGAACTCTAATTAATATAATTTAATTACTCTTTTATGATTTAGATTTTTAGGATCTTATCATTTAATTTAATCATTTAATGAGGTCATCATTAAAAATACCAGTTATAGATCTCTTTAATGTGCAAAGGTTCTGCTTAATGAAGTTTGGCTCGTAATTGAATGTGTGCTCACAAAGACCTGATTTTCTTCTGCATGCTGTCTAGTCTTTAGGATAAAAGCACCTGCCGCAATGGCTGGCAAGTAGTAGGCATATAATAGATTTGAATTTCTCCCTTCCCTTTTCTTTAGGTGCATACATGGCTATTTTTGATGTGGGTGGCGGTGCACGTGTGTGCATGGGTGTCTGCGTGTGTACCTGTTAATCGGGAATTAAAGTAGCAGCCATGAGAACTCAGGCTGCAGAGGACTGGCTTTGTGACAACCTCATCAACGGTGTAGTCAAATGGCAACCAGAATTTGCACCAGACACTTCACCTGTGCAGGTTTGTCCTGCTCCCTGCAGTGACACGTTTCCCTACCCACAAGACAGCCCTGGTCCTAACCACAGCTAATTTGAGAAAGAACCCAGAACTGGTGTTCTTCAGTGATTCCTTTCCTCTTCAGAGCAGTAAATCTACTCTGGAGGGAAAGACCTAAAGACTCTTCTAGGTCTGTGTTTCTCAGACTTGCTATGTATGTAAATTTCCTGAGGCTCTTGTTAAAAGGTGCATTCTGATTCTTTAGGTCTGGGATAGTGCCTGAGATTTCTAACAGACTCCCAGGTATTGCCAAGGGCTGCTGGTTCACAAAGCACACTCTGAGGAGTCACTGTCCAGGCAGCCGCTTCCAAGCCCACACTGGTGCCCATGGCCACCTTCATTTACACTCATGGTGCGAGCTCTCACATTGGTGGATGGTGGTTATATCCTTCGGGTGAGTTAGAGAAGAAAGCTGTTTATAATCGCAAAGCATGACAGTGAGAATAAAAACAAAAGCAAAGAGAGATGGATTGGCCGGGAAAGGGAAAGATGGAGATAACAAGGGAAAAGTGGGAGTTTTGATATTCTTTGAATATCTTGTCTTTGTATGGCAACATCCATTTTGCGGTTTTCTCCCCACTTCCCAGAGTGTTTCTCAAATCCTAACTAATACTTCTTTATTGGGTTTTCACAAGTAAAAGCATTTCCAAAGTTCTGTATCTAAGTATCTGCCATATAATGTACAATTATGTAGGGTTCTCTCCTCTAATCCAGCCGGTAAGAAAAAAAGTAAGTGGTATTCTAGAACCTGATATGAACACATCTGCGTGTGGGAAAAGGGGAAGTGGAGTGTCACCTATTTCCATTGGCTTCTAGCAGTAATGAGCAACCATGTACCAAAGCTTACCTTTCATTCGTTGTATACAAACATAGTCTGTGGGGGTTTTAATTTGGTAAATTATCTTGCAGAAGTGGAGAGTGCTAGATTTTCAGTCTAACACTCCTGGGTTCCTATTCTTATAACCTTTGCAATTTGGGGAAGTTACTGATATATTTTGAGCTTCTGTTTCTATGTCCATAAAATATGGATAATCATGTCCACCTTCTGGGTTCTAAAAAGAACTGAGATAACAAAAAAAAAGTATCTACCATAGTGCTTAGTATAGAATAGAGACCCAATAAATACAAGCTAATATTGATATTTTCATTCTGAAAAAGAAAATTAGCATTTTGTTTTAGAAGTCTGATAAATGAAGGATGCCTGGGTGTCTCAGTTGGTTGAGCATCTGCTTCGGCTCAGGTCATGATCTCATGGTTTGTGGGTTTGAGATCCCTGTCAGGCTCTGGGCTGATGGCTCAGAGCCTGGAGCCTGCTTCTGATTCTGTGTCTCCCTCTCTCTCTGCCCCTCCCCTGCTCATGCTCTGTCTCTCTCTCTCTCTCTCAAAGATAAATAAACATTAAAAAAAATTTTAGAAGTTTGATAAACGATACTGACTTCAAAATTATATTAGCATTGTGCTATTATTAACCATTTTAAGGTTACATTTAAAAGCAAACAATAAGCCTTAAACACACCACAACCCTTTTTAAACTCTCTGAGTCTACCTGTGGTAAGTTGACTACAGAATGTCTCTGAACCCATCAAAACAGTATTTTAATTCCAGAAGATTTGAGAGAAATAGAAAAAAAGAAAAGTTAACATTAGCAATTTTGACTTTCACAAAAATGTTCTATCATTTGGGGGAAAAATATACTTTCCTTTTAAGATTTCAGAACAATAATTAAATCCAGCCCCAGGTTGACTATATAGGCACTGTAACTGTTTAAATATCGATTAGTATTAATTGGGTACAGACAATCCTGTGTCATTCCGTTTAATTCCTATCCACACCAGCTGAACATAAAGGCTACTGACTTTTCACAGAGAATTTCTCCTTTGCAGAAAAGATTGACTTTTAGACCATCTGGATATCATCAGAAATGAAGATCAGACAGAATAATTTACTGACTGAACAGACACAGAAACAGCCAGTGTGGTGGATGACAAGAAGCCCATGTTTTTGTTGTTTTAAAAAAACATTTTTGTCATTTGGCTCGTATGCATTTCACATTTTGAAATATTTTGGGACAAGCATTTAAACTGTGAGATTGAATCGCATCATTATGGAGAAAGAAGCAGTCCTAATGGAAGCCATTGCCAAGTCACCCAGACGGCTGACCCTTCTTCTAACCTTGTTGTTCGTCTCAAAAAGAAAACTCAGGTCAGGAGATAACCAGGTCAGGAGAATGAGGCGGCCCACACAGCAAACTGGGAGGTAATCTTGCCTAATAGATTGGAAACGCTCAGAATTGAGTTCTGGCTGGCTCTGCGTGCACCCCCGTGCTGCTTCGGGCAGATTCTCTCACCTCCCAAATCTTTCTCAGTATTTTCTGCAGCCAAATGTAAAGAGAAGCTGTTTTAACTCTTGGTTTACTCACCAGGAAAGGCTAGTTACAAGTAGTACAGGAGGATATAATTAATGAGCACTTGTAAATGGCACATATGACCTGGGGCACAAATTGTCCCCACCCAGCCCGGTGATGTTGGTGGGGAAGGAAGCAGTGTTGAGACCGGAGCTGCGGTGGAGAAAGGAGGTATGCCCCTGCAGTGTGCGGTCCAAGCACTGGTCCCTCTCTCAGCCCTTTGCAACTAGAACCAAAGAAAAGAATCCCAGGCTATAAGAAAGGAAAGGCTACCGTGTCAGGCGGACCTGCTTTAGAGGGGTCCCATTACGTTACATACACTGTTGTGGAAACCACGCCTTCTGGAGTAAGGTCAAAAGCAGATTGGGGCATGTCTGGGAAATATCAGGTCTTTGAGTTTCCCAAAACTTCCTCCCTCCCTTCCTCCCCATATTTATGTTGTAGTCTGTGGCTGCCTCAGAACCTCAGCTTCCTTGACCAGGGAAAAGAAGGAAATCTACACCCAACCATTAGTAAGTAAAACAAGTATTCAAGGACATCTGTACCTAATTAGGTCTCTTCATCAAGGTCTTTCAAACGAGGACCCCACTCCTTGAGGCAATTCAAAGACTGTGTAAAGAGTTTGGTGGGTAAAAATAAGAGCACAGTAATTGATTATTGTTATTAAGGGAATCACATGTATGGTAGTATATTTTCTTTTTAATAAGCAGACCACATAGGAGGGCATGGAACGACAGGAAAGCATAATGGTTTTGACAGTTGATATTTTTTTAAAGTTTGTTTATTCTGAGAGAGACAGAAAGAGCACGAGTGGGGGAGGGGCAGAGAGAGAGAATCCCAAGCAGGCTACCTGTGGCTAGCACAGAGCCCAGCGTGAGGATCTGACTAACAAAACTGTGAGATCATGACCTGAGCCCAAATCAAGAGTCCAGCACTTAACCAACTGAGCCACTCAGGCACCCCAACAGTTGTTTTTAACTCTACCTGCTTTACACCTTTGTGCCTCAGAAAGTCTGCGATGGGCACTCACAGTAATTTTTGTTAAATCCCTACCAATAAGAATTACGGATTTGAATACTTGGCTCTGGAATCAAACTAGCTTGTCTCATCCTGATTCAATCGTTAACCGTGTGACAGAGCTTCCACTCAGCTCCCCCACAGGATGCATATGTTACTTAATCGCTCTAAAATATGGATAATATTGTTATCTACATCGGAGTTATGGCAAAGATTCAGTGAGTAAACTTAGGGTTGGTAGAAAATATACACTAAGTAAACTATGAACTCCTTTTTATCATGATTATTTTTCTTATGACCAATGTAGGTGCAGTTAACTTTTTCTAGAAAGTTGTCAGAAGACAACATCACAAAAAAAAAAAAAAAAGAAAAGAAAAGAAAGAAAGCATAGGGCGCCTGGGTGGCTCAGGTCATGACCTCACAGCTTGAAAGTTTGAGCCCTGCTTTGAGCTCTGTGCTGACAGCTCAGAGCCTGGAGCCTGCTTCAGATTCTATGTCCCTCTCTTGCTCTGCCCCTCCCCCGCTCATGCAGGTCTCTCTCTCTCTCTCTCTCTCTCTCTCTCTCTCTCTCTCTCAAGAATAAATAAACATTAAAAAAAGAAGAAGAAGACAGCATCACTGTAGGAGGGTGTTTGGGCTGTATCAAGATTTTACTGGAGATTCTCCTTTGAGGAAATAAGCCTTTACCAACTATGTAACTAAAGCCCTGTAATAGCCAGCTGCTTTGTAGATTTCCAAACTCTGCATGTGGTGCTTGATTTCACTATGTTGACTGGAATTGCCAAGTCACAGGGTATACATATCATATATTTTGATACATGTTGCAACTGCCTTCCAAAAATTGCACTGGGGTGCCTGGCTGGCTCAGTCAGTACAGCATGTGACTCTTAATCTCAGGGTTGTGAGTTCAAGCCCCATGTTGGGCGTGGAACCTACTAAAAGAAAAAAAAAGTTGCACCAACAACATGAATTTTTAACTGAGCATCTACTATGTGCCAGGCATTATGTGTTATCTCATTTAGTTCTCAATATGATTATACAAAAGTAGATTTTATCTTCATATATGGTGCAATGTTATGAAAATGAAGCTCAAGTGTGTCAAATAAGGTGCTGAAATCATACAGGTAGTAGGTGATAGAGAAGGATTTAAAAGCAGATTCGAATTTAGATGGACCGGATGCTTTCCAACCGCACCATGGGAAAATATAACTCAAGATAAAAATTAATTTGAGGTGTTGAAATATATTCATAAATCTATCAGATGTATAACTGAATGACATCTAATCCCTACATTTGTTTACATGTCCATAAAATTAGAATGTTCAACTTAAGTAGTGTTTAAGATGGCTTCCAACTCAATGAGTCTGTGTTTAGGGTACTGTTCAGCATTAGTCCTAGTGAATAATGGGGTGTCTGTATGTAAGTATTTTAAGAACGTGACCATGTTAGTTGTTCTCTACATTTACAAGGTACCAAACAAGAAGAAATGGACCTTAGTTAAGTAAAGCCAAAAGGTTTTAGAGTTACAAGAAGATCACCTAAGATGATCTGATAGAGTCAGTGAAAAACCCAAGATATATTAATGGGTTCTCTGCCCTTAAACATCTCCAGTAAGGGAAAAGACCATTAACAATCCCAGGTAGTTTGGGTATAAATATGCCTGAAGCACAAAATGTAACCAAATGGTCTTTTAAGGTCTTTTTCACTGTGTCTCTATGAGCTCTATCATGCTAGAGATTCAGGCTTATTTCAAGGTTAAAGCTAACACGGGAAGCCTTGGTGACAAAGGTAGGCATAAATTGTATTTCTGTGTTCCTCCAAGTTAGTACCATACATGCCTATTGTCAGTTCCTAACATGTAATGACTAGGCGCTAGCCCAATAATTTTGAAACCCTGGGTCTTATTAAAGATGTGGTTCCTTGGGCCTCATCCACCAGAGATTTTAATTTCCAGGTTTCTGAGAAAAGCAGGAATCTGCACTTGTAGTAAAAACCTTAGGTGATGTAAGTGAAATGGCTCCCATGTTCCACTCTGAGGAACGAACACTGCACTCAGCCAATGTAGCAGGAGGCAAAGAGGCATCATCTCTGAGCTTTCAGATGGTCTTGCTGCACATGGAGAAGAGAAGTAATCAAAAGCTTAGAAAACTTAGACTGGAAACGGAGTTCCTGTGGGGAACTTTCCTGCTGCATAGTGTTACTGTGATATCAAAGACCATACGCATTGTATTATGTTGTTGTTCTTTAAATTATATTGTGAAGTTAAGGCCTATCTACTGATAACAAAATAAATCAAGAAAAACAGCAGTTTCAGCATAAAGCCTTTATAATTCCTTTTGCAGAGTTTGCTATCTTTAGTTTCACAGACAACACGGACAATTTCCTGAACTGTCTTAAAATAATCACTTACACATTTGTGAAGAGATAAAGATGGGTCCACTGTTTCCTTTGGAGATACTAACAATCTAATCCGAACCTATAGAAATACATGACTGAATCAGTCAATAAGGTTTATTGAGGACTTAGTAATAGGGACACATAAGTAAACAAAGTAGATAGAATCCCTACTCTCATAAAGCTTATAGACTATTAGTAAGCATTAAATGCAAAATTCTAAGTATGAACAGTATTATAAATACAAGTAGAAGGTGCTACAAAAGTAAACAATGGAGGGAACCCATAATTTAATGGATGGAGTCACGGGATGTTTGCCTCAAAACAAAATAAAACAAAACAAAAACATACTAAATCTGAGACCTGAAGAATGAGTAGGCGTTTGCAAGGAAAAGAAAGGGTATAGAGAGAAGCATGCGAAGGAGGAACACAGTGCATTCAAGGACGAGGAAAAAGGCCTGTGTGACTGCAGTGTGCAATCTCTGGGGCAGGGCAGCAAAGGAAACAAGGGCTATTTTCTAGGCTGAGTTGAGGAGTATAGACTTTACCTTAAACTCAGTGTGAAACTATTAAAAGGGCTAAAGCAGAAAACGGAACTGCTCTGCTTCATTTGGAAAGCTAACTTGTAGCTACAACATCGGGATAGTATTGCAAAAGAGGGAAAATGGATGCTGGAAGATGAGGTATAAGGTTCCTGAAATGATCCAGGCGGGCGATGCTGGCAGACTGGACTATGGTTGTGGCAGGAAGATAGACAGAAGTGGGTGGATTCACAAAATATTAAGGAGGAGGAACTGGCAGGAATTGTTGATTTAAATGGGTCTGGGTAGAATGAGAAGTCAAGAACATTCAGGCTCTGGCCTGAGCAACGGGGTACCATTTCCTCAGATGGGAAAAGGTAGAATAGGACAAAGGAGTGATTCAGATACATGATTCTCCAGTAGAAACTCAAAAATAATGTAAAATGTGTTTAATTGGCAACCAGCCACATGAGAATCAGATGAATTAAAAAAAAATCCACCCCTCCCATCCAATCTGTGACAACTGTTATCATTTCTAAAATATCATTTAACATGAAGCTACTTGATCTAGGATCCAACAAACACAAAGTTCCATAGCAATTTGCTGCCCAAGCTTCCTCTTTCACCGCAATCTGACCTTACAGCCAAGCAATTTTCCAAACCTAAACCATATATTAAATCAAGCTGTTTACAGAGTATGTCTGTGATGATATTTGATCTCCTCTTTTATTGTATGATAAAGTATGATCAACTCTTCTAGAGACCAGGAATGAATCAATTGGCCACTCTATATTCATTAATATATCTCAAAAAAGAAATACAGAAATCCTTAATGTTGAAATCCCCTTTACTATTAGAGTTCTCTTTGAAAACAGATGTCTCCATACTCACTGTACACTTATTTATTGAATTTTTCAAGTAAGTATTCTTAATAATCCAAACCTATAAACCAAGTCAGTCAGACTAACATTGGTAGGACTGAGAGTCACTCTGGGTCAGAAAATACCAAATAATATATGCCATTCACTTTGTTCCCACTTAGTGCTATGTATTTAGTTTCAAATCTTTCAACAAACCCACCGACCATTTTTTTTAAGATTTTTTTTTTTTTAGTAATTTCTCCACCCAATGTGAGGCTCAAACTCACAACCCCAAGATGAAGAGCTGCATGCCCTGAGGAGCCTGGATGGCTCAGTTGGCTGAGCGTCCAACTTCGGCTCAGGTCATGGTCTCATGGTTCGTGAGTTTGAGCCCCGTGTCAGACTCTGTGCTGACAGCTCAGAGCCTGGAGCCTGCTTCGTTCGGATTCTGTGTCTCCCTCTCTCTGTGCCCCTCCGCTGCTCACATTCTGTCACTCTCTGTCTCAAAAAAAAATAAACATTAAAAAAAATTTTTAAAGAGTCTCATGCTCTGCTGACTGAGCCATCCAGGTGCCCCACCTAGAGACCATTCGATGGCTAAGAAACATGCCATTGAATGAGCTGGCCAAGGTCACACAGTAAGCGGTAGAGTGAGAATTCACACTCAGGTTTACCTGCCACCTGAGCTCTTTTTACTTCTCTAAGCTGCCTCTTTTGAACTTAACCAACCAATAAGGCAGGTGATATTTTCAGGTTTAGAGAAAAATGTTAATTATTCCTGTTCTACAACTGGGAAACAGGTTAAGGCTTTCAATCCTCTTTATACGAATAACATTTAGTAACTTGTTAGTACACATCATTCTTTTGTCTCAATGCCTCCATGATAAATGAAAAGAATAACTTTTACTTACTTCAACCTAATTCAAGAAGAAAGTGCATAACAACATACTTTTATTTTTTATTTTTTTTTTGAAATTTAATATTTATTTATTTCTGAGACAGAGAGAGACAGAGCATGAGTGGGGGAGGGGCAGAGAGAGAGGGAGACACAGAATCCGAAGCAGGCTCCAGGCTCTGAGCTGTCCGCACAGGGCCCAACGCGGGGCTTGAACTCACAGACCTTGAGATCATGACCTGAGCCGAAGCCGGTCGCTCAACCGACTGACCCACCCAGGCGCCACAACATACTTTTAAAAAGAATACTCAAATCATCCCAAACTGGAAAAAAAAAAAAAGCCAATTGTTCATCAACAGTAGAATAAAGAAAATGTGGTGTATTTAAACAATTGAATTACTCTATAGCAATGAAAATGAACTCACTATAATGGCAGGCAACAACAAGGATGAATCTCACAAACATAATGCTTAATGAAAGAAGACATATGATCCAGCAATTCTACTTCTGGGTAATTATCCAAAGAAAACAAAAACATAAACTCAAAAAGATATATGTACCTCCATGTTCACTGAAGCATCATTTTATAATAGCCAAGATATGGAAACAACTTAAGTATCCATTGATAGATGAATGGATAAAGGAAATGTTATAAATATTTCACACACACACACACACACACACACACACACACACACACACACAATGGCGAACTATTGTTCAGCCCTACAAAAGGAAATCTTGCCATTTGGAGCAACATGGATGGCTCTTGAGGACATTATGCTAAGTGAAATAAGTCAGAGAAACACAAATGTCTTATGATCTTGCTTGTATGTGAAATCTAAAACAAAACCCAAAACCAAAAAAAACAAGCTCATAGATATAGAGAAGAGTTTGATGGTTGCCAGAGTCAGGGACTAAAGGGTGGGCAAAATGGGTGAAGGATGTCAACAGATACAGACTTCTGGTTATAAAATAAATAAGGCATGGGGCTGTAGTGTACAACACAGAGACTATAATTAATAATACCATATTGCATATTGGAAAGCTGCTAAGACTAAATCTTGAAATTTCTCATTACAAGAAAAAAAATTTGTAACTATGTAGTGATTTGTTTGTTTTTGTGTTATGATGTATAATTGGTATTGTACGGTGACAGATGCTACCTAGACCTATTGTGATGATCAGTTCACATTATCAAACCATTATGTTATGCGCCTAAAGCCATTACCATGTTGTATGTCATTTTTACCTCAATTTTTTTAACAGAAAGAAACAGACATAAATGAGTACCTACAGAATGATTCATGTATCTAAAGTACAAAAGTAGACAAAACTAATGTATGTTGTGAGAATGCAGACTATTGGTTATCTTTGGGAGGGCAGTAACCGGATGTGGGCACACAGGCAAGGGGATTCTGGGTGCTGTTAATGCCCTGTGCTGGTACGCTGGTATATTTGCTTTGTGAAAATTCATCAAGACTTATATTTATGATATTTGCACTTTTCTCTACCTATGTATTACTTCAGTATAGTTCAATAAAAAGTTTACTGAAAGATAAAAACACTTAAAATGACTTTCAGATTTGAAAGAAATGAAAATACCAAAGATTTCCCTGTAACTTGAGCTCTGACTTAATATTAAAAATAGATATGCAATGAAAAGAACTCACAACAGCACAGATAAAAAATAATAAAATGCTAATAACAATAAGCAGTTGAAAATGCTTTCCACAAAAGATTATTAATGCATTTCAAAGACCATTTAACTGAATGATAAGACTACAGAGAGACTTCAACCATATGGAAACTTGGACAACAATCCCCACTGTAATCATGGATAGCTTCTAAATTCTTCTGTTTCCATGTCACCACATCTAAGAGCAGGATAATTCCTACCTTCCTCACAGGGGTGTTGTGCTGCTTAATTAATGTTTGTGAAGCACTTTCTGTTCCCTGGGTGAAAGGTACCACAAAAGAGCAAAGCATAATTATGTTTTAATTGCAGGGCTGATTTTGAAGATGAAAAAAAAAAGTGCCTATGAATTGTGATTTAATCAGATCACTCCTTTAGAATCACTGTCATGACATAGGCCTTCTGACTTCTGCTTTAATTGAGAAAATGACCTTTTAAATTTTTAAGTCTTGGGGCGCCTGGATGGCTCAGTTGGTTAAGCATCAAACTTCAGCTCAGGTCATGATCTCATGGTTCATGGTTTCGAGCCCTGATCTCTTGGTTCATGGTTTCGAGCCCTGTGTCGGGCTCTGTGCTAACAGCTGGGAGCCTGGAGCCTGCTTTGGATTCTGTGTCTCCCTCTCTCTCTGCTCCTCCCCGCTCACTCTCTGTCTCTCTATCTCTCTCTCTCAAAAATAAACATAAATATTTTTTAATAAAAAAAAATGTTATAAGTCTCTCTGGCTCAGCTTCTCTATCTGTACAATGGGGTAACATGTTTTCCATGATCTGCAAGTATTTCTTTATTCTTTGCAAGGCCCTTCAGTGATCCTTAGATGAAAGGAAGCCACCTATTGCTGTGAAAAGAAGGCATACAACCTCCTGCTGCCTGGGATGAACAGCTTTTCTCTGGGGAGGACTAGACTGCCAGACGTCTTGCAGAAAGGCCGCTGGGGAGCCGGCTCTGCGGAAGGAAAGTCTGAGAACAGTCAGTCTGAAGGAAGCCAGGATACTAGGTGAGGACTTTGGGGAGTTTGTTGGCATTCAAGGTGGTTACTTCCCACTCTCCCAAAGGGACAGTTGATTCTCCTGTCCCTTTTATCGAGGCCATCATCATTCCTATTCTTAATCCAAAGGGTTTCTACTTACAGAAAACCGGTCATTAGAAATCCATTGATACATACAACTCAAACTATGATCTTTCACATATTATGAGATCACTGGCCAAATTGAGCTGTGTGATTTTGCTTTCTGAGCCCTGAGACTGGGTCTTTCATGGATCTTGACTTGGGGAGATGAAATAATTATGTCATTGTGGATTACGTACTTTAGAAGAGAAGATCTTCCTAAGAAGAAATTCTAACTATATTTTTCATTTCTCCTTTTGAACAGGGTAGGTAAAACATAAAGAGACCCACAAAAGAGGTTTTTGAGTCTTTGATGAAAACAAAAGAACTTCAAATCATATGTGAGTAATATAGAGCTTTTCTAACATTAATTTCCCCCACCATTTCTTCTATGTCTTCTATTTAATTAATATATAGAAATATTTCTTATCACCCCTCCTTGATTAAAGAAAATAAATGTCCAGTCATACAGACTACTCCCAGCTTGAAATCACATTTTTAGGCAAAATATTTCTATTGCTGTCTGAAATCTTTCAATAATTAACCTTCCTCTTCCTCGCACTACAAAGACACATCTTACAGAGGTACTTTAAAAATAAACAGCAGTATAAATCTTGATGACTGCACATACATCTTTTCAGTAGCTAAAATTCCCCCTGAGAGAATAAGTTGTCCGTTTGAATACTTCTGAACACCCACCAAAATCTTTCAGGGAACAATACTGATGCATTCCCTTAGGAAAATGCAAACCAGTCAAGTGCACTGACTTTGTGAATAGAAGTTCTGAGAGTTTTCTGAAATCATACTTGGTTATTCGATGACCTAATTTTAAATGCTTAGCAAGACGCTCACTACCGCTATACAAACATACCTGGAGAATATCTGTGTAGACTTCATGGGACTTTCAAAGAATACACTAAATTGTCAATACGTTCAAATCATGCCATGTCCAAAAATCACATATGCTGAAAGTCATTTTGAGGATGGGATGAGACGGGGAGCAATGAAGGGTCAAAATAATAGTTTCATTTTATCTATCTTTTATTTTTTATTTCTGGAAGGAAACAAGAGCTTCTGCTCTTCTGCTGGGCTGACACAGTGGGAATGGTGTTTAAGGCTTTGGGTGAGGAACTATTTAAAAGTTCACTATACTCAGCATGCCACAGAGCAACTCCTACTGGACAAACAGGGCCCACCTCCTTGAAGTTCATTTCCAAGCACATGGTCCCTGATCCCTCAGATGTCAACATGACCAGTCAGGTTAATGTTTATCAGTCACTCCTTTCTAAAGTTCAATTTAAGATAGAATGATTCGAACTCTTTCTGCAGGACCAGAAATTAAGAGAGATTCCAGAGGTTTACGCCATAGTCCTTGATGATATCCACCAAATGTTTCTGACTCTCTGACTTCTGGGTTTGGGAGGACTGTGTGAGGTATAATCTTTGTAGTTAGGCACGGCCATGTGACTTAATCCGCCCCATGAAATATGAGCAGAAACACGTATTATTTCTAAGCAGGAGTTTTGAGAGCCAGTGAGCAATTTACTATATCACTCATTCCCTCTACCACAGCTATTGGCAATGTTCCAGGCATCGTCCGCTTGTCAGCTGAGGTGGCAAAGTGAAAAGAACACAATGTAGAGTCCCTAGTCACACACAAAGGACATATGCGGTATGAAGAAAAAATAAAACCTGCTTCCTACGACACTGAGATGTGGGAGTACCTTGTTTCCATGCCATCACCAAGCCTCTCTAACAGCTTTTCAACAAGGTAAATATCTTAGAACTTCTGGGAGGATGACAGGGGAGGTATGTAGTATCCCTGACAATTTTGCCCTCAGTCTCACCCAGCCTGGTCCTGGGCCGTGACACCTGTTTCCTTAGGGTTCTATTACCCTTGGAGATACTCTTGGCACAACTTCCCCAATGTCCACACAAGGGTCATGACTTCAAATCGTTACAGGGGCAGGCAGGTGATTGACATGAGTAAACACACCAACGTGTACACATCAAACATTTATGAATCCTCCCCTCTCCCCAGGAGAGCTCTTTTCTTGAAACATGAGGCGCTCATGGCCCGGCTTACTAGTCAATGGAGCTGCACAGGTGTGTTGAAGAGTTGCAGCCATGACATTATGCCAATGTTGGGGAAATAACAGGGACCAGGGGCATCTACACCTTCCTAGAGCTGGTGTCCATACTGGAATGCACACCAAATATTTTTGTGTTTTGTTTTTAGAAGCCGGAATCCTAAGTTTTTAATCTAAGTCTGAATTTTCTTTTTACTTTTTTTCGCTTTTTAAAATTTTTTTTAATTAATTATTTTTTTTTCTTATTTTAGAGCACACAAGAGGGGGGCAGAAGGAGGGAGAGAAAATCTTAAGCAGGTTCTCTGCTCTGCGCAGAGCCCAACGCGGGGTTCAATCCCACAACCCTGGGATCACTACCTGAGCCTAAATCAAGAGTCAGACGCCCAACTGACTGAGCCACCCAAGCGTCCCATGCTTTTTTTTTTTTTTTTTTTTTATTCTGAAGTTAGCATACAGCGTAGTCTTGGCTTCAGGAGTAGAACCCACTGTAAATCTTCAATTTTCTTAAAAAACTACCCAGGCCAAAGGAGACATGAGTGGGTTGCATTATCACTCAGGCCCACCGCCTGCATTCCACAGACAGCTGCAGGTGAACCTTGCGTTATGTCTTTGTGGCGACAATGGGCATTACCCATTTTTAAGAAGCCCCAGATTATTAAGCCCAAAGCCAGGTCAGGGACCAAGCTCAATCTGGAAAAAAAATGTTCAATTCTGCTACCTTTCTTATTGGAAGAAATTTCCTTATCTTGCTGGTAAAACTTACGCTAACCAAACCCAAGAGTGAGTGAGTCAGTACACTGATTAAACCTCTCTGTCGGTCTCACAGCTTGCTAGCTCTTGAACTCACTTTTTTTTTCTGATTATTAAAGTAATACGTGATTACGACTAAAACATAGTCATATGTTATTAATGAGAGAACAAGAGATATTCATAAGTCCAAGTCTCAAAGATAATCAGCACTGCCGTTTTAGCATAATCCTTCTGATAATAAAGTTTAAAATATGTTTAGAACTTCGTATTTTTACTTGTTTGGTATTCTAATGTTTTCTTATTAGATAATTTTTCACTTCTTCATAGACTGTCAAGGTTCAAATTTGACTTTTTTTTTTTCGGGTTTCTGGAAAGAGTAATTTGTTCTTAGAATATTCCTTTTCAAAGTGCTTCACTAATTCTTGCAATAATTCTATGGCAGGACTTATTCCAAAAGAGCCAATGAAAACTGCCAATTATTTTCTTGTGAATAACTTGTCTAGGGATGCATAATTTAATTATTTACTTTTTAAATTTCAGTAAATGTGCTTTTTTTCTTTCAAGAGTAATTCATATTGGAGTGCCTGGATGGCTCAGTTAAGCATCTGACTCTTGATTTCGGCTCATGTCATAATCTCATGGTTCATGAGATTTCTGCTGAGAGCACAGAGCCTGCTTGGGGTTCTCTGTCTCCCTCTGTCTCTTCCCCTCCCCTGCTGGTGCTCTCTCTCTCTCTCTCTCTCTCTCTCTCTCTCTCAAAATAAACAAATAAACTTTAAAAAAAAAAAGAGTGATTCATATTAATTGTAGACAATTTGATAAATACTAAAACATGGAGGAAAAAAAAGGGATCCATAGTCTCACAACCAAAAGATAATTAGTATTATTGTTTTGGTATGCTTGCTTTCAGTCTTCTGATTTTATACATGAGTTTAAACATATGTGTGTGAAAAAATAAAAAAATAAAAAATAAACATGTGTGTGCATATGTGCACATGTGTTATATATAGTTATATATTTATATCACCAAATGTGATATATAGAGACAGAAGAGACAGAGAGCATTATACATAATACACATGTTATATATTCAATTATAATCACATGTTTTCGTTATGAGCCTTTTCACTTATTACATAAATGTTAGATGGGGAACACACTACCGCTACTCATATTCACTTGAGGGGGAAGAGTTCTCCCTTATGGGGAAAATGGAAGAGAATCACTATCCCCTCCAAATTCATACATTGAAGTCCTAACCTCCAGTAATTTGGAATGTGCCTGTATTTGGAGAGAGTCTTTGAAGAGATGATTAAAGTAAAAGGAGGTCATTAGAATGGGCTCTAATCCAATTACGACTGGGCTCCTTATAAGAAGAGGGATGATTAGGACACAAAGAAAATGTGAGCACATGGAGAAAGGACCATGTGAAGACAGAGGGAGAAGACAGCCATCTCTACACGTCAAGGATAGAGGTCCCAAAATTAAATCAACCCTGCTGCCACCTTAATCTTAGACTTCCAGCCTCCAGAACTATGAGGAAACACAGTCCTGTTTTCTCTGAAGCCACCCAGCCTATGGTATTTGTTATAGCAGCCCTAGCAAACTAATGCAGTCACAGGACGACTTTCCATAGCACCATGCAAAGTCACAGAAGTGACAGAGAAAGTGGTGGTAACAGTTGGCATAGAGGTGGGGTGGGCAGGAGGCTTTGGAGAGGCTGGCCTGTAACCTTCCCTTCTACTGCTACCTTTCCTTAGAGGAGAAGTTAAGATATACCATTATCAATAAGGAGGCCAAATTAATTTTTGCTTATACATATCTTTCTCAACCTACCATCATAAGTTGAAACTATTAGTAAGTTGAAAATGCATTTACTATCCTTAACCTCCTGGACATCATAGCTTAGGTTAGCTTACCTTAAAGGTGCTCAGAACACGGACACGGTCTGCAGGTGGACAAAATCATCTAACACAAAGCCTACTTTATAGTAAAGTGTTGACTATCTCATGTAATTTATTGCACACTACCCTGAAAGTAAAAAATAGAATGGTTGTATAGAAACAGAATGGTTATAAGTGTATCAGCTGTTTATTCTCATGATCACATGGCTCACGGGGAGCTGTGGCTCACTGCCACTGCCCAGCATCACAAGAGAGTACTGTATGGCATGTCACTCGCCTGGGAAAAGATCAAAATTAAAAATCCAAAGAACAGTATCTACTAAATGTGTATTGTGCTTTCACACCATCGTAAAGTTGGAAAATCTTGAGTCAAACCTGAAGGTTAGGGACCATCTATATAGTATAACTGGCTTCCCTGTCTTTAACTTACAATATGATAACCTTTCCACTGCATTATTTAACTTTTACTACCTTATATTTTTGCTTTGTACCTAATCATTGAGATATATATATATATATTCCTTGAACTTTAGCCCCAAAAAGATTAGCTAAGAATGCTTGAAAAATGAACATTTTCATAGCATTTGAAGAAACTGCAAGTCTAATAACGAATCACACAATAATTTAAATTCAGTCAATAATCCTGAAGAGCAATTTGAATAAAGATCTAACTTTAAATTATATAGTGGGGAAAAAACCACACCAGAGCATATCCCTAGCACTCAGGAAATGCTGAACGTTTGTTGAATTAATCAATATGTGAGTGAATAAATGAATGGCTGAATGAACAAGTGATGTTCCTCAGGGGTCAGCAAACTTTTTCTATAAAAGGTCAGAGAGTAAATAGCTGAGGCTCTGTGGGCCATATGGCTATATGTCTCGTTCACAATCACTCAACTCTTCCATGTAGCCCAAAGGCACCCACAGACAATACATACATAAATGGGCACAGCCATGTTCCAATAAAAGATGA
This sequence comes from Acinonyx jubatus, assembly GCF_027475565.1. NCBI lineage: Eukaryota > Metazoa > Chordata > Mammalia > Carnivora > Felidae > Acinonyx > Acinonyx jubatus. The sequence goes on along the minus strand of NC_069382.1, from coordinate 135,722,155 downwards.
CAACAAGTTGGATGTAGCCCACTGGCCAGAGTTTGCTGATCTCTGATTGAAAATATTCACTCCCTTGATCAAATCCTTTTCTAGCACCCTACTGCCTGCCAATTTCAGAACAAGCCACCCAGTTGGGATCTAATATCCCACGCAGCATGAACCCCCTCTACCTTCCCTGTCTTATCTCCCATTGCTCTGACATACATAACCCCTATCCTGAATAAACTGGACTATTAATCCATGCTCCAGGGTTCCCCACTTCCTCACTTCTGCTCATCTACTTAAATTGTATTTATCTTTGAATGCCATCCTCAAATTCTACATTGTACAGGAAGCTTTTTTGGATTTGTCCAGTCAGATATGAGCTTTCTCCCTCTGAACCCCATAACTGACATTTTACTCACTTTGCTAATTGTGTTTTCAGCTTTGTATGTCCCCCAAAACCTTGAACATACTATGGACTCAATAAATCTTTGAAGAATACATTGAAATAATACCATTTTGAATTTTCTGTCTTAGCAGAGTGAAAAAGACTTCTGATGGGTCTCTGTGCACAGTGGATTCCAAGACTTGCTATTCCTGGAATATCTGTAGAGGCCCCTTCTTTGTGGGGTCATTAATCTGGCAGGAATTGAAAGAACCTTGTTTGCTATAGAACTTTAAAAGTGCATTAGGGAACTAGGATTGTTGGAGCCAGCTGTCCTTTTAATTAACTTTGGTCTGGTAGCAAGGAGCTATCTCCTCAATTGCTACACTCCTAATGAGGTTAGGAAGAATTGAGACTTTACCTGTTGTATTCCTAAGTTCTTGCTTACAGATCATTTCCTTGTGACTGCAAGTGAGAAGTTCTGTTCAACTCAGACATTTCTCAAGTGCCTGCCTGCAGTGCAGGAAGCGCTGTGAGAAATGGAAAGATAAATAAGACATGAGCAGCGCTGATACCCAGGACTTAACAGTCTAGTCAGGCAGACAGATACACATCCAAGGCCGAAAATACAAAGCAGGCTGCAGTGAGGGTTATAATGGAACATGGTGAGATGATATTGCAAAAAGAGAGATTAATTTTGACGGAGGCGGGGGAGTCTGGTCAAAGAGGCCTCACAAGCAGATGGGATTTGAGCAGGAACTGGTAGGAAAACAGTGATAAAGATGTGGACACTGTGATCTCTTGGTGTGTTAGAGCTGGCAATGACCTAAGAAAACCCTCTCCTTTATCTGGTGAGGAATGTGAGACCCAGAGAAGAGCTATGACCTCAGGCACCTTGCCTGCCCCCCTTTAGAACCATCCACATGTAACTTCAAATCCACAGGAGAGGTAGAACGAGAGTCTTAGACAAGAATATTTTCATTCCTAGGCGTTTGGGACAAACGTCGCAGGCAGCAATTAGTAGTCTGACCACACAGCAAGCCCAAGTCTAGAGCAGCCTCTGCAGGAAGCCATTGCCTTTGGTTAGTTATCAAGGGACCAGATTTAGCTGCTAGCAAAATCGCACCTGGGTCCTATAACTGAAGGCTACAGAACCTTGGTAATGGAACAAAAGTAATAGGGGAATAGACCAGAGCGAGCTTTAAACGCTTTAAACGCTGGGTAGGGAATCTTGTGGAAAAGTCCAACTTTGGTTCGGAAAAAAAAAAAAGAAGATCTCAAAAGCAAGCAAAGGAATGATGATTTGCCCTAGAATTACAGGGTATGATATATCACAGGAGCAGGCATGAGTTTGTGTTCTCATAGGGAGTGTGTTTCCCTGAGTCTGGGAGGGTAAGCACAGGTGTCCCAAGTATCCTTCTCCCCCTGCGCCCCACTCACTCCCCACCCCTTAGGTTCTGCTGGCAAGTACATCAGACCATCACGACTGGTTGGCTGATGCCAACCCCAAAAGCAAACCTCCCACAGTGAGTCAGAGAAGTAGCCAGGGCCCCAAAGAATGCCTTGTGACAGTTTAATTTAAATAGATTATTCAGTTCTCTTCACCCTCACCAATAACAGGGCGTATGTAGCTGAATAATTAAACGACAAATCTTTATTTATTTATTTATTTTAGATTCAGAGGAGCAGCTGTGCCTTTTTCTCTTTCCTAAAGGACACACAGGCTTTATTAGGATCTGTTCTGTTTCTACCTAGGTCTCTCTCCTCTATATTCTCCCAACTCTACCTCCGTATCCCCCTCTTCATTCCCACCATGGAAATACATCATGCCCATATTAATCTACCGAAAAAAATCATTTTTCCATAAAACAAAACAAAAAAATTGCCTCCACATAGCAGATGCAGTAAAATGGTCTGAATAAATTCTGCGGCTTTATCTCTCAAAAAAAGTTACACGTATTTTCCATACATGAAACACCCAGTTAAAGAGGCACAACAGGAACATTACACAAATTATCCACTCAAGACGATTTATTTCCCAATTATGGCAATGTGTTTCTGAATGACAAAGCAACTTTTACCAACATCATTACCTTAATATAGTTTATATCAGTTTACTGAGCACTAGGAGGGTATAGGAGGTACCATTTTTCCTAACAAATGTTAAATAAGATATAATAATAATATATATACTCACTATATATAATATATGTTCACTATATATATATTCACTATATATATATGTATATATATATATATATATACTTTCACTAATTCACTAATGAACTTCTGTCCCAGCATTACTCTCCAAATCCCAAACAAACAGCATCCTACTGGAAGTATTACTTAGCTTTCTATCAAGGCTTCCATAGAGACAAAGAGCCAGACTCAATCAACATAAAGGAAATTTTTTGCACAGGAACTAGTATGGACTACATAGTAGTAGGTTTTAGGAAATGCTTGTCAACTTGCTGTGAAGAGCCTGGAATACATTTTTACAGCACAATGTATGATAATTTCCAGAGCAGAAAGTCCATACAGATAACCTAGCAAAGTTCAGAGAATGCAGGAAAACTTCACTAGAGGAGGAAGAGTGGTCTGTGGAGGAGAGAAGGAAAAAGAAGGCAGAACTGTCAGCTTCTCTTGTGCCCCAGACACTGGAAGGTCTTTGGTCAGATACCTTTTTTTTCCCCCACTTCAGATCAAAGAGTCTGCCTCTGGAAGCCACTAATTACCGCTATTGACTTAAGGTCTCATCCACTCAAGAAAGATCTGGAACAAAAGGATTTAAAAATCCTACATGGAATTTAAGATACAAAACAGATGAACAGAAGGGAAGGGAAGCAAAAATAATATAAAAACAAGGTGGGGGGCAAACCATGAGAGACTCTTAAATACAGAGAACAAACTGAGGGTTGCTGGAGGGATTGTGGGGGATGGGATGGGCTAAATGGGCAAGGAGCATTAAGGAGGACACTTGTTGGGATGAGCACTGGGTGTTATATGGAAGTGATGAATCACTAAATTCTAATCCTGAAACCATTATTGCACTATATGTTAACTTGGATGTAAATTTAAAAAAAAAAAATACATTACTTTAAAAAATCCTGTTAGGGGGCGCCTGGGTGGCTCAGTCGGTTAAGTGTCCGACTTCGGCTCGGGTCATGATCTGGCGGTTCGTGAGTTCGAGCCCCGCGTCAGGCTCTATGCTGACAGCTCAGAGCCTGGAGCCTGTTTCGGATTCTGTGTCTCCCTCTCTCTCTGACCCTCCCCCGTTCATGCTCTGTCTCTCTGTGTCTCAAAAATAAATAAACGTTAAAAAAAAATCCTGTTAGCATTGTGCTTCCTCACATTTTGCTTCCTTGCCTCCCTCACACAGAGACTCGGGTAAAGTAAAAAGCCATTTAAAAATTCTGACTCTTCTATATCCATGAAATATACCTAACCTAGCCTCCTCTCCATTATTCACTAAAATCTGTGAGATCTGGTTACATTATACTCCTCTTATATAATATTCCTGATGATTAAAATGAGAAAAACTCTGGAACATGAAAATATAATTATTCCATGAGCTACTAATTATATTGAAATCTGCTTAGAACACCCTTGTATTTGAAAGCTTCTGTTACCACTGACCTGTTCAAATGCCCGCATCACTAAAACAGCAGTACTGTGTTCTAAAGGGGCATTCAGAAACTGTGTCTGTTAGGGGAAACCAGAAAAATACAAATTGTCAAAATAGTTATATCTACTTTTCTGCAAGGAGATTAAAAACTTTATAAATCTACACAAATGGAAATCTTACAAAAGAACTGTCGTCTTAACTGTCCATGTTGCAGCTTGCAGAAACCCCTTCCCTAAACAAGGCAGAAAATGAGATAAAGTGGTTTAGTGTTGATGTCCTTGCAGCAGAAAAACACACTCACCAACACTGGAAGCATTGCTTTGACAGAGTTATTCCTCAGGTTTGCAGTCTCCCTAGCTCTTATTTGAGAGCTCCCCCCAATCAAATTAACTTTGTGATTATACACAAACCGGAAAACTGCTGTGTCATGACCTCCAGCCCTGTGCTCCACTAGCAACAGGAATGCTTTCAGAGAATTGTTTGCCTGCCTGAGATTTCAGGGAGCCGGGTCTGTGCCAGCTGAACTGCCATTCTTCTTTTTCCCAGCCTCAAAATCAAATTTTCTCCCCTTATTTGTCATCAACTGTATCCATTTTACTGCCAAGATCTCCATGTTTGACTTTTGATACATCCTTCAATTAGAACTTCTGCTCTCCATCTGACACCAGCCTCCCATCCAAATTGAAGTCCAAGTGTATCATACATTGGCTATTACAACATTATTTAGTCAGCCTCTATAAATCAGTTCCTCTTCATCCCAATTCAACCTGTATATCCATGCAAGCATCACTTTTAAGACATCATATTTCGAATCACAACTTAAAAAAAAAAATCAAGGATATCTAATTTAGTTCCAAAGGTTCCTATACCTTGGAAATCACATGCCCTGCAAGTCACTTTGTGGCATCTTTTTAAAAAATTTTTTTAATGTTTATTTATATTTTTTTAGAAAGAGAGACAGACAGACACAGAACATGAGTGGGGAAGGGGCAGAGAGAGAAGGAGACACAGAATCTTAAGCAGGTTCCAGGCTCCAAGGTGTTAGCACAGAGCCTGATATGGGGTTCGAACCCACAAACCACGAGATCATGACCTGAGCTGAAATCAGACGCTTAAGCGACTGAGACACCCAGGCGCCCCTGGAATATTTTAATCCAGGAAGGTGAACCTTCTCACTAAGCCATGAACTTGAGATATTTGTTCCTTTCTATGTCCTGACACATGGAATTCTACTTGGTGTTTATTTAATAGCTATAAAATGTCACTACAATACACAGCAGGGTTTTAGCGAACCTCAAATAAGAATGATTTATTTGCAAGTTTTTCTAAATTGTTAACCTCTAGAAAAATTTAACTGTTTATTAATTTTGGTCTGTCTTCACAGTTGTACCCCAACATTTAGCACATATTACCCACTGAAATAATTCCATTGCTAGTGCATGTGTGTCTCTATTAAACTTGACTGTAATCTATTTGGAAGCAGAATTCCGTCACTAATCACCTTAGCTTTTTTCCTAAACAGAAGAGGCTAGTGGAATGAGATTAGACCAGTCTTCTCAGTCCTTTTCAAGGCCCACCACAAAGTAGACAACAATACACATTTGTCGATTGCTTTGGTTGGGCATTAAAAACAAATAAGGGAGTGCAGCAGAATCTTATCTTACCAGACCAACTTTCCCATTAAGGAACAACAATAAAAATATGTGGTGACTAGTGAGAAAATATCTGTGAAGTGCTAGAGATAGTTTGAGAAGGATTTGCCACAAATAGCAACTTCCTGCTCTGGGGAACATTGAAATTATGATTTCCAAATAGTGATTTGATATCCAAACCTTGCAGTTTGCATGTTAGGAGCTCAGGAAGGGCAGATGACTCTACAGAGGCAACCGAGTATCTTGAAAAACAGGGACTCTCCATGAATTGCAATGATGTTCAGAGGGTCTAGATTTAAAGGTAGTGGAGACTCACAAGGTTTTTTGCTGTCGTTTTATCCTTTCCCCTCCCCTGCCTTTATCTAGAGGAATGTGTGTGATTTTTTTTTTTTTTTTTTTTAAGCTGTAAAAGCAAGCAAGCCCCTGGTTACATTCTCTAACAACCCTTTTGGTCATAACACTATGATTTACGGTTAGCAAATTTCAGTGAGCTCATCCTTTCCCTGATTACCCAACTTACCCCTAATCAAACATCTTTCCTTTCCTTTCTCCCTGGGGCCTCTGCCATCTCTTACAGGAGTCATCCCTCCTACACAAAGACGACACAGACCGACTACTCATGACAATACATTTTTGAAGTGTAACTGTGTACCTTGTAAATGGAAATAATGTTCAGAGTAGCCTAGAATTGTAGGGCTATCAGAACATTTAAAGTTCTCTAACTTTAATTAACATTTAATTAACATTTAAAGTTTATCTAACAGACTTTGAGTCTAGTTAAAAACTTTACAAACAGATGAACAATCTTGGTCAGTCTGAAGATTTCCTGAAGATGTGAGGTCCCATCTGTAAATATCCTATTACAATATATCACCTAGAAAATTAGCAGTGATTTAGTTTTTAATAGTCAACACTCACTCTTTGAAATGGCGTGACAAAATGGCCACTTTCATACATAACGGGGGGAGTATGTAAATTTGAAAACCCTTTTGAAAAAAAAATGGGCAAAATGTATCAAGGCCCTTAAACTGTTCTAATAATCCTTTGATTCAGTAGTTTTGTATTTAGAAATGGCTTAGGGACATAAATTCTGAAATACAGAAAAATGCTTAATGCCTAAAATATTTATTAACTATAATTTTTACAACAGTAAGACGGAAAAACTTAAATGTCCAGCACCACAGGATTGAGAATAGGAATTAAGATGTTATACTGCACAAATGGAAATTGCAACCACATCCCTCATCATGGAAGAAGGAGGGAGAAGAGTCAGTTACAAAACAGATTTACCATCATAGCTGATGAAGCACACACCAGAAATCCCAAAGGAAGTTCAACTGCTTTGTTTGTTTCTGAGTCTAATGATATAAAGGTCTGGTGGGATGAGATTTGGCTCATCTCCCTTGTCTTTTTCAAGCCCTACCATAAAGTAGACAACAGATACTAGTCTGCTCATCATTTACGCTGGTCATTGAAAATGAATAAGGAAGGTCAGCAGAATCTCATCTGAGAAACTTCATTGTTGAGGGAAAAAACATTATGATGAGCGATAAAGCATACAGTGGGTGGTAGTGTTTCAAGATGAGCACCCATTATCCATTTCAATTCATCCCAAGCTCGGTTCCCACAGGAATTTAGCTGTAAACTCCATGGCACCACACTGGAAAATATTACATCTATCAAAACATTGAGAAAGATAACATTCCGGTAACCCGTTTCTTAACTCTTACTATATTAAAGGATTGCCCTTCTCTTCCCAGTATTAATTAATATTACAGCAGGTCCCTTCTTTTGGGGTTATTCTAGGGTTCCCAGACTTTAGGAATGGGGACATAAAGATGGGAGGTACTCATCCCACTATAGATTATTATGAACTCATTCTACTAAGATGGGGAAAGGCAAGATAAAATTATAAATGAAAACATACATGACTTGATACCACTTTTTTATCTCTACTTTTCGTTTCTTTCCAAATTTCTTAGAAGGTGGGCACTGGGGTGGCTCAGTCAGTTAAACATCTGACTCTTGATTGTGGCTCCAGTCGTGATCTCCCGGCTCTGTGCTGACAGTACGGGGCCTGCTTGGGATTCTCTCTTTCCCTCTCTCTCTGCCTTGCTCTCTCTCTCAAAATAAATAAATAAAATTTAAAAAAGTAAAATAGTGTTTGAATAAATAACAAACTACTACATTCTAAGCACCTTTTAAAAAAATAAAATGAATAAAATTAAAAAAAAATTAAAGATAAGACATTTTACTTACTAGTAATTTAATTCTTAGCCACAAAAGTTAAAACCAGTGTGCCTTTCTTGTTAACTAGTACCTTTTGCCAAGTAGTGTGCTGGATAAAAAGATGAGAAAGTCATGGCCCATGTTCTCAAGGAGCTCAGAGATCTCTGAAGGAGAGAGTGCTATGGATTCAAGTACAGGGTGATGTAGAGAGTACAACAGGAACACAAGAGAAGGAGTTATTGGTCCTTCCTGAAGTCGAGTGTGAGCAACAGAGGACTTGGCAGGAAAAGGAAGTCTCAAGCTGAGTGTAGGAGAGTTTCACTTCACTGTTTGGGGATATATGATGGAAGAAAATTCCAAGCAGAGAGAATAGAACTAAGGCGTCTGATCAGGCTGAGAACTTGGGAAGGTATATAATAAGCAAGAAGGAGATGATGGAGTTGTGATCAAATGGCAGCTACAAAGAGAATGACACACAAGGAGGACTTAAGCGACCAGACAGAGGTAAAATCACAGGACTTGGTGACAGATGGGCTGTGGGAGGTAGAGAACAAGGATTGAAGAGTGACTCCAAAGTGCTGTAGTTTAGGCAAGACCTAACTAAACCTAATCCTAGATTCAGTTAGGGGGACAGTGAGGCCATTAACTAAATCAAGAAAAATAAGAGAAGGGATAGATTTGGGGAGGGGGAAAACAGAAGACAGAGACTTGTTCTGGACATTTTGAGGTTGAGCTTTCTCTGCAATGGCATCCAGACAGTAATGCCTATTACAGCAAAAGGACAGTTATGCTGGCAGCCAGGATAAAGGTCGGGGTTAGAGGCTGACATCTAGGAATAGAGATTAGTGTCAAAATAATAGATAAAAGTGTGAGAACAGAAACAACCTCCTGACCATCCTCCATAATTCCAGACAAGCCTTCCCTACTCCCATCCTAGTTGACTCTCCATATGGAGCCCCAGCGATCTTTCAAACCAGAAATCCTACTACTAAATGCCTCAGCTTAGAACCCTTCCATATACCCAATCTCACTGGTAGTCAGTGAGGACAATGAGATTCTATTTTTTGCCTGCTGGACTGGAAAAAATTAAAGATTGATAATATCCATTGCTGGTAAGCACACGGGGAAACGAGCACTCATAAATTTCTGGTAGGAGTGCAAATTGCTATGATATTTCGGGACATCTATTACCATTTTAAAATCTCATAACTTAGGGTGACAGATGGTAGCTACACTTGTGGTGAGCCGAGGATAACGCATAGAGAAGTTGAATCACTATGTTGTACACCTGAAACTAATGTGACATTATGTCAACTTTAACCAAATCAAAAAATTTCAAGACAGAATTACAAATCATAAAAGAATAGAAGACGGAGTCTCTGAACTTTTCATCTAGCAATCCCACTTTGAAGAATCTTTCAGAAACTAAAGCAACAGAACAAAGGGTATATGTGCAGTAGTCCTTATTGCTACATTGTTTGTAAGAGTACAAACTTAGAAACAACCTACTTGAAGTGTTATACATGTTCAAACAAATAAATGGCAGTACACATTAAATAGTAGTATGCAGCTGTTAAAAATTGACCATAACATCTATGTATGTTTAGGTTTGGATCTAGAAAGATGCTTGCAATAGAACTAAGCTTAATTAAGAAAAAAAAAAAATGAGTTGCCAAATTCTGTGTGTGATTTATGAGAAAACAAAGAAACAAATGACATTTCCTAACAGCTATGCTAATAAGAGTCAATATGAATATTGTGCTTACTTTTTCCCAGATATTATTTGTAAATGTATAACGTGCTACTCATTTAATAGTCACTACAACCTCGTAAAGTAAGTAAAAGATTGTTATGACTCCCATTTTACAGATAAGGAAAATGAGGCCAAAACAGACTGATTTGTGCAAGGTCACTAGCAAGGGGCAGGCAGGGTGTACATCAGGCAGTGTGGCTAAGCTTGACCTCTGCTCTATTCTACTATACAAATTATTAGAGAAGGGTTGGAGATGGCTATTTTTCTACCATTGTACTGTTGGACTTACTAAGAAATGCGTTATTTCTATAAGTTAAAAAAAAATCTCACTAGGAACATAAGGGGGAGAGACCCCAAAGACTCCCAACTCTCCTCACAACAGAAGTTTATACTTCTCCCTCCTCACAAGCAGTGGCCGAAGGGCCGATTTTTCTGAAAGACTTCGTAACCACAGGCTGAGGTCTAGCCAGCTGGTGATTCAACTGCGTGCAAAGCTTCGACATTCATTTTATACAAGACAATGACAATCCACGTTCATAAAAGTCTTTAAAAGCTTCTGAGGACCCGGCCTTGTAGAGGGAGAAGCGGGGAGACAGGAGCTGGGCTTACCAGTTCACGGTTCGTGTTTCAGAACCTGATGGCGCCTCAGAAAGGAAATCCATTATCAGGGAGCACAAAGGGGGCTGCCTTGTCAGGCCTGACAGGGAGCAGACTGAGTGTAACAAAGCTCTGGTGCCTTATTTATGTGGCAGCTCACAGCTGCCGAGGATGGGCCTCCTGTTCCCTGGGAGCCTGCAAGCCACTCAGGAGGTCATTCTCAGGCCTGCTGGGCTGTGTTCATGTGCAAGGATGGGACCCCAAATCAACACTCAGAATGTTCCTCCTTGGATATCCACAGGACTAGCTGTGTCCCAGCTGCCGAGCTGTCTCAGTCCCACCAGAAGGAGCAGCCCGTTTTACCATCTCTCCCCTCCCACTGCATTATTCTTCCTCATACTGTTGATCTCTACCTGCCCCAGCAGGGGTTAAGTTTCCTTTCCTCACCAACACCACCCCTCCAAGGGCTTCCATGCTGCCTGGTAAATGGCACCCGCTTGAGTCATGGAACAGGGCAGCTGGGCTTCCTCAGGAGAACAGAGGCTCATTCAGGCGGAGACCTGCTTTCTTTGAAGGCACAAAGTAGGTGTTCAGTGCATAACCACTGAACAGAGGAATGTGCTGACTTCCATAATAGCTTCTCTGCTGGATGCTAGAGAAGTCTCTTCCAGTCTTTTCTCTCTTCATTCCAAGACTTCTCAGTTTAAGGTATCAAGATATATATGCACATATGGCATTACAACAATTTTTTTCTTTTTCACTAACAACTACTAACAATTTATAACTGAAATACTAATGGCATGCTCACCCATGTCCATTCCAAAGAGCTTCACTTGAATAGGCAAGGGGCAGAGTTTTCGAATGCTCATTATGTAAGAATCAGTGGCGGGCATGAGTACACACACACACACACACACACACACACACACACACAATTTAAGAATACAAACATTTACTGAAGTTTTTCTATCAGTAGGGGAAGACAATTTAAAAATTTTAAACACGGGTAGTTTAGAGAGAGATGGAAGAATAATGCTAAAGCCTCTTTCAAGAAAACATCAGTTTCTCTCAGCGGTGACTCGCTTAGCAACAGCTATCCTGGCTGCACACAGAATAGAAGGAATGGCCCTTCAGGCAGTTCCTATTAGAGAGAGAAAATTAGAGGCATGTCCTGGGGCACCTATCATCCTGCTTATTCAGAAATCTGCAGGCCCAGCTTTTCTTCAGAATGACTGTGCACTGCTTAATGTATTGGCTGCCATTTTTCTTTCTCTTTGTAATTTTCTGTCCATTTTTTGCCTCGAAAAGTCCCAGCGAGTGCCAGGTCCTCGTGTGGAGTGACACTGTCCACCACTCCACCCCACAGAAAGACAGACAGAAGGTGCTTTGTGGGAATGACTTCTGGCCACAGGAAGCCACCACTAATCTAATGCTGAAGACCTTTGGTTTTAAACCACCCATCACCCAGAATCTCCATGAAACTGATTCTCTGATAGGCATTCATCCAAGGTCCGAAAATAGGGGCATATTCTAATTTGGGGTTGGAGAGGGTGCACGTGTTACCCTTCAAGGACATCTTTTATGAAAAGATTGAAACCCAGTTTCCTGTGGGCAATAGCTCTATGTGGGCAGCCCTCTTTTATTGAACAGGAAACAAAGAACTGCACAGGCATCAGGCTAATTTATCTTCCCCACAATATAGAATGTTCCATCGGTTTTGCAAGTAGATTTATTGAACATATAAGCCCAGAAACATTATTTTTACGGACTCATAAAAACATCAACAGGATCTCCCCTCTTTCTCAGTATTGCTATCAGTCAGCTTCTTTGGTGGGTATGTAGTGTTCATGGGACCAATACGGTGCATCAGATGTCCGCATATGTCAATCAGTTCCACGGACACAAACTATACCAATAATGCTGGCAAACGGTGCCACAAATGATGAGTGGAAGACTACAGATGTATGGTTGCAAATCCATCAAGGCTATAGAAGAAAAAAATTACCACTCAGTGTGGCCCTCTAAGAGAAGAGCCAGAGAAATAAACTTCATGTGTGAACGCCTATTTTGTATAAATGCTAGGGATCGTGGTAACTAGCAACTCTGAATATCAGCTGCTCAAAATCTAGGGTCAAAGTTTCAAGTACTATAAAAAAAAAAATGGCTTCCTGCTATGTGTATTTCTCTGTTTGTTACTTTGTTTTTGTTTAGATCTATCTCAAATTCTTTTAGGCTCAGATTTCTCTCCTGAATTCCAGAACCGTATACCATCAGCTAACTGAACATCTCCAACTGCAGGTCCCAAAGATGCCTTCGTTTCAAATTGTCCCAAACCATACTCTTTGCTGGCCTCCCGAATCTGCTCTTCCTCTGGTGTTCCCCATCGTAATGATAATATCATGGGGGGTGGGGGTGGTTCTACACTAGATACTTGGGTGCCCACCTTGGGCCCTACATTCAATGTACTTCTCACATCCAAGTATCATATGTGGTACCCCCTTATCCAAGGAGGAACGTGTTCCAAGACCCCCAGTGGATGCCTGAAACTATAAATGGTATGGAACACTGTATACACTATGTTTCCTCCTATATATACATACCTACGATGAAGTTTCATTTACAGATCGGGCACAGCAAAATGTTAACAACAGTAGCTATAACAAAATAGAACAATTATAACAATATACTGTAATAAATATATATTATTAATGTAATAATAAAAATATACTGTTATGTGAATGTGGCCTCCCTCTCTCTCTTGAAAAATCTTACTGTACTGAACTCCCCTTTCTTCTTATGATGTGAGACAATAAAATGCCTATGTGATGAGATGGAGTGGGGTGAATGATGTAGGAATCATGATTTAGTGTTAGGCTACTATTGACCTTCTGATGTCAGAAGGAGGATCATCTGCTTTCAGACTGATGTTGATGGAAACGCAGAGAAGGGAGGACTCCTGCACTCTATGCTATTGTGCAGCATAGAGCGGTGGTGAGGTATTCAAAACCCACCTCTACCACATACTAGGTGTGTCCTTGAGCAAGAAACTTAATGACTCCATGCCTCCATCTCTTTATCTGAAAAACACTATAATATTAATAATATCAACCACATGTGGTTACAAATATTCAATGAATGCAGAGTGCTGAGAATTGTCTCTGACAAATGGGGAGCACTAAGTGAATGTTAGCTACTATTAATGACATCTGTTTTTAAATGTTTGTTTATTTTTAAGACAGAGAAAGCACAAGTGGGGAGGGGCAAAGAGAGTATCCGAGGCAGGCTCTGTGCTGACAGTAGAGAGCCAGATGCAGGGTTCACACCCACGAACCGGGAGATCGTCACCTGAGCCAAAGTCAGACACTTAACCGACTGAGCCACCCAGGCACCCCAATGACATCTCTATACATAGCACATCTTTCATATACAGCCTTTCCCTCTCACACTACTCCGAACCATCTTGTTTTCTTCAGACCTCCACTGCCCCCTCCTTGTCCTTCTCACATTGCCGCCGCCCTGATCTTCCCTGGGGAGGGAAACTGAGCGCTGCCCAGGCCTATGGTTGGGGAACAGATGGGGCAGGGGGTAAGAGTGAGCCATAGAAGCTTCATCTTTCTCCTCTTTTCTGAATATCATTAAAATTCAATTCTGACATCTCCATTTTAAACCATATTCTAAGGGGCCCACAAAATAGGTCAACAGCACAGTCTTCTTCTAAGTGCAAATACCTTGGGAAGCCTCTGACCTGATGGACTTGCCCCCTTTCCACAACCCCCAACCTTCTAGAAGTTGCCATGTACTAAATAATGATTTGAGAGCAGAGTTTATATCATCTATCTTTGTACTTCCCAGTATAGCCTGGCCATAACAAGTTTTAAAAAATGCTCATTTAATGGCTAGTTGGATGACCACTGTTCTGTAGGTCCAGGCTAATTCACTATTATTTGACCAAAGAGCAAGTTAGGACTACAGGATCAAGGTAAAACCAGAGGCAGTCTTGTTTCTAAACTCTCAATACACTAGCCACTCACACGTGCACATGTAAAAGGAAGAGAATAATGGTTCCTGCCTACTAACACAATAGGTGACACCATGCACCAGTATCTCAACCCCTCAACCAGGAAGACTAGAGGGTGTGTTGGAGTCTCACAGGGAAATGATTCTGGAAGTTGAAGAGACCACTGAATGCATTTACCCATCCAGCAAATACTTACTGAGCACCTACTATGTACCTGGCACTGCCCTCACAGGGGGCCAGGACTTCTGCATTGTACGGTTCAAGGGGGTGCTGTTTGTGCTGCTAGGGAAGGCACAGGTTAAGGCCCTGTTTAGTACGTACACGGTGTGGAACAGTATTGGAAGACTGATTCCTTTCAATAAGGAAATTAGTTATTGTTGAATGAAATTTTTCATCATTATTTCTTCTGACAGTTTGTCGATCATAACATGTCCCTTTCAGTTCACACAATGCTTCATATCTGAACAGTTTGATTTTCTCTTTTAGTCCCACACAGACACATTCACATCTTCTTGAGCACCACAACTAGGTAATTAAGAAAAATGGAGTGTCAGATGCCACAGTAAAAGGATCCATCTTTTAGGGGAAACCAGCTTGCTTTCTGTCCTGGAAAATTGGGTGTTTGAGTGAATAAAGCTCCAGTTAATGTTCTAGGTCCTAAACTGTCATTGACTCATGTGACCTTTGGTGCAATGAGTATCTCCTCTGGGCCATGAGTTCCTTCCCTTTAATAGGTAATTGATATCCTCACCCCAGGGCTACTGTAAACAAGGTGCCATCTGCCCCTTTAAGACTGATCACCAGCAGCAGAGAGAAGATTCAGGCATTCCTTTAGAATGCCCCAGAGTTTGAAAGGACCTAAAGATTAGGAGAGAGAAATGGCTTTAGGATATCTTGGTTTGCTGTGAGGAAAGAAGGATTCTCCTCTTCTCTTCTTGCATACATGTTTCCCGGCCTGAATTATAAGTTATTTTATTCAAAATACTCAGAGTGGGGCATCTGGGTGGCTCAGTTGGTTAAGTGTCTGACTCTTGATTTTGGCTCTGGTCATGATCTCATGGTTCGTGAGTTTGAGCCCCACATCAGGCTCTGTGATGACAGCAAGGAACCTGCACAGGATTCTCTCCCTCTCTCTGCTCCTCCTCTGCTCGCATGCTTTCTCCCTCTCTCAAAATAAATAAATAAACTTAAAAAAAAACAAACACTCAGAGCACCATGTCCCCCTTTACATACTCAATTACTACTCATTAATTGCCTATTTTGCAATGGGATGGCAGTATCCATGAAACTCTGGTACTCCACTGTCTCATGGCAATACTGAAGTTATCAGGCTTACAGGTGAGTTTCGTATTTCTCTTTTACATAAATACAAATCTTCTGATGTGCTCTGCAATATAAGAGATTGCTACCCGTGTAAGGTATCTAGAAGGTATTTTTTCAAAACAATAAATCCACTAATTCATTTTTTTAAAAATGTAATTCTATTTTCCTTTAAAATCTACCCCTCCATAATGGAGGAGTGTTTTTACAATGAATTTAGAAATTGCTTTTTTTAAAAAAAGAGAACATTTTGAAAACAGATGTCTGGAAATATTCCCATGATTACATGATCTTGTTGCCTGAAAACACTATGTCTCACTTAAAATATTCTCTTATCTGCTCTTTTTAAAGATTTACATCTATTTTCAGTCTCTCAAATGAAGACATTTTGTGGGGTTTGAACCTGTTTATTAAAAGTTTAGGGATTTGACATCATCTGATTAGTTTCAAGAGTAACTGATTGACAAATTTAAATGTCATGTGGAAATTAGCTGAACGAGATAAAAAAATTATTTTGCATAATTAGTAAATGAGATAGGAAAATAAAAGAATGTCCTGATTTAGTAACCCTAATCAAGGATGTTTTCTTAAATAAGATCTTTGGCAATATGAATGGAATAATGTCTACTGGCCTGCAAAACCTAGCATTAATTTAAAATATATGTAAATATATGTAATAAGTTTCCCCCCAAGTTTTTAAATTCTAGTTAGCCAATTTTTGGTGTAATATTAGTGTCAGGTGTAGGATTTAGTGATTCAACCCTTACATACAACCCTTGGGGCTCATCACAACAACTGCAATTTTAGAAGAATCCTAACACATTGGAAAAGCATCTTAAACACCAACACTTAATCAAATCCAAAAGAAATCTAGCTGTTCTGACCACAAAAGTCATAATCCAGAAGCAATTACTCCTTTGGTGACTAACCCTGACTATAGGAGCAGCACACACAGGAGGAAACACTGTGGCTTCTACACTTCTAGCCTAGAAAGTCCTCGCCTAGAGAGTCACAGCAAATGTCTTTCTTTCATCCACAATGTCCTCCCTTTCCTTGCATGAGAGAACAGAGAACTCAGTACCAAGAGGCGACCTGTCACCGCAGTCAACACAGACCAAAACTGGCGTCACTGACATAGGCGGAGGGGGAATCTGTTGCCAAGGTCTAAGCAGTATCGCAAAGCATCGGGAGTTGTCATGACCCTGACACTGCATAATGATTCCTCCACAGCTCTTCAGGGTGCTGGGAGAGGGGAGAAATCAATGGATGGTTCTTGGAGTCCTCATCTTGGATCAAGCCCTAGTTCCTTCCTCATGTAAAAGTAACTTGGTAATGATTCATCAAGAGTCAAATGCCCTAGTCTGTGTTCCTGAGAATAAAAATCAATACCCTTGTCAATGAGTTTATTCTCTTGCCAGGGCTGATGAACATGGATATTCCCAATTCTTCTCAGAGTTTCATTGCCCCTTGCCTCCCCAACCCCCACACAACCGTTTTTCTTTGTCTCCTCAAAATACAAAGAGAAAAAAACTACTTCTTAAATTTCAGCCTCTATTATGTGAACATCTGTGAGCAAATAAACTGTGAGTGTGGCTTCCATCTCTTTCCCTGCTTGGGACCCCACATTTCACTTCCAACCCATTGAGACCCAGTGCACCTGGCAGAGATGAGTTGGTACTCAGTGGGGTGGCTTTAAATCCATAAATGATTCAAAGGCAATAAACAAAATAAGAACTGAGAGAAGAGACAGTATTTAGGAGATTGGCACCTTAGGCCACAATTTAGGAAATTATTTTTCAATCTCAAAAAAGCTGATAATGCAGGGATGAAATTTTTCCTGAATGTTATTAGAATAATCCTTGTCATTTTCTATTTTGAGTCCACATTAGCTATTATTAATAGTGCTGTAGGAACTTAACCAAAATGGTACACTGGAAATTCTAGTAAGCACTATAAATATAAACATATATAAATTTTTATTTATTTTTTAAAAGTTGATTTAAACTTTTTTAAAAACATTTTATTTTTGAGAGACAGAAACAGAGCACAAGTGGGAGAGGAGCAAGAGAAAGAGAGGGAGATACAGAATCCGAAGCAGGCTCCAGGCTCTGAGCTGTCAGCACAGAGACCGATGTGGGGCTCGAACTCACGAACCATGAGATCATGACCTGAGCCGAAGTCAGACACCTAACCGACTGAGCCATTCAGGTGTCCCAACAAATATAAAATTTTAAATAAGATAACATCTTTGTCTCAGAAAATACATTTCAAACGATCTTGATAATATGTTTTGGAGAAGTTATTTTCCACAGTATGCTCCCAGGCCCCTAGTGCATAAATCGAGGAAACAATAGAGGTACTGAGCACACCCTAGTCTGTTGGGGTCTGGTCACTTTTCCTTTAAGATAAATTTGGAAATTTTCCGGCAGAGCCAAAAATAAGTCACCCTAAATGTCTATAGAGTCAGTGAGGCTCACTCCTTTGCTTCTCAGCATGCTAACACCAGATCTGAAAAAGAAACCTAGGGCTTTGGATATGACAGTATAAATAACCGGTTTCTGAAGATGGCCAGCTTCCAGAGGGCGTGATGTTGTCATCAGGGCAGCGGCCACCTTACGAGGGGTTAGATCCTAATTATACACCCCCATGTCTTTTAAAGCTTCTTGTAAAAGCAGATACTTTATTTAAAGAGCTATGAAGAAAAATCTTTCAAATTCAGGACTGAGAATCTCCCAATTCATTCTCATTTGTACTCAAGAGTGTCCAAAGGCAGTGTGGCCGTCTCAGACTTGAAAAGATGCAGGGTTCAGCAGAAGGAGGTATCCAGACTATGCGGGAGCAGCAGACAAGCAGAGTAGCACTGGGTCCCTTGTCTCTGCTCTCATTCTCAGGCAGTGCTCTCTTATACTACTACTACTAATAATAATAATAACAATAATAATAATAAAATATATAATATGAATAAGCCTTTCTCTTGTGGTTGTCTTGTGTTCACAAGCATGAGGGGTCACACCATCCATTTGGGTAAATACAAAAGTCTCAAACCATTGGTAGAATCCCTACACGTAATTCCTATTGGGTAATGACTGTAGGAAAATCTCTGTGATTGTTCATTTGTTCATTCATGCCTGCATTTATTAAGCACATATACATGAAGCACTGATCCATGCCAACCACTATTTTTTGTGCTGAAGATCCATCTGTGAACAAAAGAGGCCCCTGTCCTCTTGATGCCTACACTCTAATAAAAGAAACAGAGAACCCAAAGTGAGTTGATTAAGTAATCGCTGAACGTGATACATACTATAAGGAAATTTAAACAGAGTGGAGAGGTAGAACATAACAGAAATAACTTGCTTCGTGTGGAGTGTTCAGGGAAAAGTCTTTCTGACATTTAAGGTGACATTTAAGCATTTAAGACTTGAGGCTTGAAAAGGAGCCAACTGTACAAAAGCCAGGGGAAGAACATTCCAGACAGAGAGAGGAGCAGGTTCCAAGGCCCTGAGGCAGCAGAGCACTGAGCCAAGGCCAGGAGCTTAGAGCTGGGAGACAAGAGCCAGAACTTGCAGGGAGTGGTGAGCCCCAGTCAGGCATGCACATTGTATTTTAAGGCAATGGGAAAACCTTGAAGGGTTTTAAGCAAGAAAATGACACAATCTGATTTATGTTTTCACAAAAGCTCTCTTTGGCTACTGAGTGGAAAATGGATTGGACAGGGTAAGGGTGGAAGGATGTTCCACTAAGATGCAAAAGAAGTTAAAACACGGTCTGTGCAACTAAGGCATTCACATCTGATGTGAGGCAAAGGCATGTGAGTGAAAGACCGTAGAATGGTACGTGCAGTGGGCTATGTGGACCCAAAACACCATACCAGTACCACGAAGGAAAAATTGGGTTTGATCCTGTCACCTATCAGGTTAAACCATGTTAAAATAAAGTCAGGTATGGGGTGCATGGGTGGCTTGGTTGGTTAAGCATTGGGCTCTTGGTTTTGGCTCAGGTTGTCATCTCATGGTTTGTGGGTTCGAGCCCCAGGTCAGGTCCTGTACTGACAGCTTAGAGCCTACTTGGGATTCTGTTTTTCTTTCTCTCTCTGCCCCTCCCTGCTCGCATGTGCTCTAAAAATAAATAAACACATTTAAAATTTAAAATAAAGTCAGATAGATATATATGATATTACCTTGTATAAATAAGACTGATATTTATGCAAAAAGTAGTACAACTTGAATACCACTGAGCATTTTATCAGAAGACTCTACATATGGAGAAGCAAGAGATTTTGCTAGTGATCCCAACTTGTAAAAAGAGCCTGTTTTAATAGTTTATTTGGAAATCTTTTGTTTGGGACAGGTTCTCTTCTGACAAACTCTAGCATCAAGCTTTTTTCTGGGTGTAATGAGCCTATAACTCTGCTCCAGTGACGAACGTTGGGGGGGGAGGGGTAAAAAAAAAAAGACCTTCCCAACTACACAGAAAGATCTACCTAGATCTCAATTTGTGAGCTCAAATCTCTCAAGCCCAGGAGTTTACCGAAGATTACCAAAGTCATTTGTCATTTTCCATCTTTTATTTTAACGTTTATTTATTTTTGAGACAGAGACAGAGCATGAATGGGGGAGGGTCAGAGAGAGGGAGACACAGAATCGGAAACAGGCTCCAGGCTCTGAGCTGTCAGCACAGAGCCCAATGCGGGGCTCGAACTCACGGACTGTGAGATCATGACCTGAGCCGAAGTTGGCTGCTTAACTGACTGAGCCACCCAGGCGCCCCTGTCATTTTCCATCTTAAGTAGCCACCAGCAGTGAGCTCTCAGCTTCAAACAAGCAGTGAAGATCCACATGGGATGAGAGCAGTTAGGAGGTAAGAGAGGGTGTTGTGGTTGAACTGGGAGAAGGATATAAGAGGGAAATTAGGAAGCAAGGATGTCTACCTCCTTTCCCCCCACACCTTCCCCGCCTATAGCAAGGAGACTGACTAGGATGTGGCAAAAACAGTCTGGCAACAAAGCCGAGGAGGGATGGGGTATGGTGCCAGTCTGGCAAGATGAGGTTCTCCCCTTCCTTCCTTCACCATCTTCACCACCTAGTGCTGGACACATGGTGACAAGCAGGAGTGGAGGCCGTGCGGAAAGCACCACCCTGGACGTCACAGCCTGTGCACAGGTCCAGTCTGGCCACTTACCCACTGTGTGGTCTTGGGTTAGCAACTTCTTTGATCTTTAGTTTCCTCATCATAAAATGAAGACAGTACTCCTTCTCAGGTGGTTTTAAAGTTCAAAGAGGGGGGTGATTTGACTCTGCATCTACTTTCCCTTCTCTTCCTGAACCCCACTTGAGAATCTGCACTGGTCTCTGGTGTCAGGAAACCGATTCTCAAAATAGGAAAGAATATCGCTGGCCAAAGAGGCTGTGTGCGTGCGACCCGCTGAGTGGACAGTGGTTACACAGAAGAAACAAACAGATTTACGTTAGATGCTCCGAACTCAAAGATCTCTCACGGTGCTCAAACCCACAAAGATATGCCTCCCCATTGTTGTTCTGCCATTATTAGCATCTGTCATTTCTCTGACCTGGTTACCTCACCTCTGATAAAGGATGAACAGATATTCATACCTTTGCAGATTCCCTTTCACTTCGCAATGACATTTTTTAAGTTCCTCATTATTAATAGTTTTTATGATGGACATCAATATAAATCCCATTTAAAGAACTCTCCTAAGTTCATTTTATTAACCACCAGTCCTTTCGTATTTGTTAAAGCTGGTGCCTACAGCAATTGACAATGAAACACAGCACATGCGTGCAATCCTGTTAGCTGAAGGAAATTTTCTACCGATAGTACAATTAGGCACATATCTTTCAGAGGGTTCCCAGGGACCTCAGAGCATTTCCATGGCTTTTTATCCTCAGTTCTCCCGGGATGCATTATCCTCAATTAACTGTTCAATCTCACTGAAGTCACGTTCCAAACCGAGACTAGCCCAGGCAAAATGCTTAGTCCCTTTTCTCTGTTAGCAATGCAGCCAGTGCAGACTATAGGAATTTGAGCCTTGGTGCCACGATTTACAAATGATCCTGGGCATGGTACTAACTCTGTAAAATGGAGACAATATTAGCATCTACTTCATTTGGGCTGTTACGAAGAGGAAATTAATTAATACCTGTAAAATGTTTAGACCGGTGCCTTGGCACACATGCAGCTCCCAGGGAACGCTAGCTATTATTACTAGACAATAAGGTGAAGAGACTGCGTCCCCTGTCGAGTATGGACAGCTGCATACAGCACAAGAAAACACTGTACGTGGCCCCCTGCCTCCCCTCGACCATAAATCTCAAGTAATAAATGATGTTCATTTTGAATGCTTGATTCAAAACAATCTGTAAATATACACTTTTGTAAGCATCCCAGACAAGTGTCCGGGAAACGCGTGTCTTCCACACTCAGGATGGCCTATCTTGGGGCTCTCACCCTCTGCCCTCAGTACAAGAAACGAGAATGGCAGTCCAAGGTGTGCCGGGAGCGCTCCCTCCCTGAGTGACAGCTGGTGCTGTCAAAAGTTGTTACTGCTGGTGCGCACAGACCTTCTGGCAAAGCCGGGCGGAACAGAAGAACCGCAGTCTCCCTGCCCACCTGTCAGCCTTGTCCAGGAACAGCAGAGAAATTTGCTCTTTTCTTCCTTCAAAGGCTCCAGCAAGCCCCAGTGCCTTCATTAATGCTAGCCTCTTCAATCCTGGCCTGCCTCCTCACCCTCCCTGAATACATACTCTCCAACCTATTCTTCCAAGAAGGGG
This sequence comes from Acinonyx jubatus, assembly GCF_027475565.1. Classification (NCBI taxonomy): domain Eukaryota; kingdom Metazoa; phylum Chordata; class Mammalia; order Carnivora; family Felidae; genus Acinonyx; species Acinonyx jubatus. The sequence goes on along the minus strand of NC_069382.1, from coordinate 135,699,812 downwards.
ATTAGCCCAATTAATCTCTGGACAAATGTCAAGGAGTCTGGGAGAGGGGGAGCCTTTCAAGTGCCTTGCTCCAAACAGCGAGGAAGACCAGACATGCGCTGAGGCCGCACGGCACACGGGTGAGCCTGAGCAGCTGCCAGCACAATGGCACTGAGGTCCTCTTAATCTCGGGCTTAGCCACCGAGGGGCTCACTGTCTTGCCAGGCTGCCCGGACAGACCACAGGCACAGGCATGGGAGCTCTGCTCTCACCATCTGGGACGGGAGTCGTGAAGGACGGAGGCTGGACTGGAATCCATTTTTGAAGCAAGCACTTCCCTCCTCTCCTCTCCTCTCTCAAGGATCTGTATCCCACTCTCCTCTTCTTGCCCCGTCTCTCTCAGTGCACCACCTTCCCCACCAAAGCAAATGAAAATTTCCTAGGTTCAAAGCAGGAAATTGAGAAGGCAAAAAAGCTGTCATCAGGGGAGCTGTCAGGAGGGTAGAAGGGGAGGGAATTCTCATTACACACACACACACACACACACACACACACAGTTATTATTCTACCCAAAAACCATAGGTTTCACTGGCCTAGTCCACAGAACTTTGGGGAAAGTCCTAGGAGTATCTTTTCTTTGCCAGAATTCCCAGGAAGACCTCATCTAGTCTATCCAAAGGAGTTAATATTCTTGTAATAATTCTCTGACATAGAGGTTTGCCAATTGTTCCATAAAGTCATTCCAACTTTTTAATTTATAAGACATTCTCTAGTTTATTCTCTCTCCCTCTCTCTCAGTCTCCCTCTCCCTCCCTCTCCCTCTCCTACTCCTTCTCTCTATCCGTAGCCAGCAAAACCTCTTAACCAGCAGGCTATTAAACAACACTTCCACATGCTGCAGTCCAATGATTCAGTAATTAATTTTCATAATGATGATCTGGAAGGACTTCTAGAGCCCCCTGGAAGATCCTAGAATTATCTCCACCCCACTGGTCGTGCATATGCTTTGGGTGGAACAGTCAGCCTGGGTGTCTCGTCCCCGGCGGTGCCACTTACTGGCCATGTGACCTTGGCGGGTTACTTAACCTCTGCCTGTCATCTGTAACATGGGGATACAAAGTTTATTGAGAAAGGTAATAGCTAACACTCTCGTTATGAAATGTGTCCTATGAACCAGACACTGTGATAAATGATTTACTTGAATTATCTTATTTAACCCTCACAACAACTGCTGAGTTGATATTAAGTCTGTTTCATTATAGTCTCATTTGTTCAACATTAGCGATACATGTACGCCATCTATAGTGACTGTTAACCAGAATCTCTGGTTAATGGAAATACCTTATTGCCTCGCTCTGTTAGATGACAAAGACAGTCTACTTCAGAGTTACAATTATCATCTAAAACTCTGGTATTATGCTTTTGAAATCAGAATTTTTTGGGGAGAGACTGTAGAAAGACAATATGACTAATACAATAAATATAACACACTGATTTGGGGCAGCATCCTGTAACTGAACACATTAAAATTTTGGTAAAAAATATACAAATATTCTCCCTAAAGAGGACAAAAAGAGCTTCACATCATCTCGAAACAGGTTTTATTGCCAAACCTAGATCAAGATAGGTAAAAATTTTGCCATTAAATGAGTTAGGAAAGAAAAAAATAGACTTATGTTGTTTTTGTTTGGGTTTCAGAATTTCAGATAAGGGATTGTGAACTTTACTACACAAAAACACCAGATAAAGAAGCAAAATGCTCGTCTCAGTTCGGACAGTACCTGCTGTGTGATCTTGGGCAAATCACCAAACCTCTCTGGTTTCAGATTCATCTACAAAATGGGTGATTACTACTGCCTCCCAAGTTATGCAGAAGTAGCTATGAAGATCAAATGAGATAGAATTCATCAAAGCATTTTGAAAAAGTGAAGTGTTTAGGGAATTCAAGCTGCTTATTATCTTTTAAAGATTATTATAGTTTTAATTATGCACTACGGTTTCCTGTTTGTAAGGCAGAGTATTGCCTGCACAGGAAGGGTTCCCACTTAAATCTCTTTCTTGCTTCTTAACATCAATAAAGATCAGCACATGCATGATGACTGCACTACGGCAATCTTTTTCTGGCTTAATCTGTAAGAATCACCTCCAGGAAGTAATGAAAAGCTGCTATGTCAAATCACTGCAGTCACTAAACACCCAAAAGACCTTTTGTGCTCTGAGAAGCAGGCTGTTCAAGGGTCAGGTTGTTCCTAACTCGATTTCACAACTTTTTGTAAAAATCTGCTCTTGTCTCCCTTTCTGTACGGTGTATGGAGAGAGCACCGGCCTGGGAGTCTTACCGCTCACCCTCACCTCTAATATTCCATGTGATCTAGGACACATCACAGCACCTCCTTAGACGAGCACCAAGTCAGCTGTGCCTAGTTAGACCTTGGATGGCAAAAAAAAAAAAAACAAAAAAAAACAAAAAAACAAAAAAACGAACCCAGCTTACTGCTGCTATTTGGTAGTCTCCCCCCCGCCCCACAACAGAAGGTTTTCTTCTCTGGGTATTCAAACCCTGGCTCGCTGATGCTCGCTGACCACTCCTGGCTCGCTGATGCTGTCTTTGCACTGATGTCAATCCCCTGCTGCTGATGTCAGCCCAGCTGTGACAGCTGAGTCCAATGCCACCCACAGTTGACCTGGTGAGTCACATCTGCCTGCTTTCCCCTTGCCAAAGACCCCCTCAGAAGCTCAGGGCAGAGCCCATGACCTGCTTCCCTCTTTGCATCTCTATGCTTTTTGAGCTTGAGGAGTCTCCATGGCTGAGTGATTTGTCCCATTAGCCATGGTTCTATAAAATTAACCGTGAATGTTCTCCAGTGTCCGTGGCAACCCTTCTCCCAGGGAGCAATTATGACTATAAGCTATCCTCTTTTGATGTTAACTTGTGGAAACAGAGCCTTTCTCGCCACTAAAATTCAGTGGGGCTGGTGTCTCCTAAGAAAGAAAATGTCCTAAATGCTCTCTTCCATAGAAAAGGAAGACACACAGAGGAACCCTGACTGTATCATAAAGCTCGTAATTATTCTCAATAACTGAAGGGCATTCTGTAGTGGAAAACCCCAAGGTCTGTGACATGTATGAAAGTGGGAGTATAAACGTAACACAGAGAAAACTCAGAAGCTGAACTTCATCCTCAAGGAGGCTGCAATATAACAGAGGAGACACATCTATAAAATAGATGATTATATTACTTTCTACTCACTATATAAAATAATATGTAGGGACTATGATAAAGATAGCCACAGGTTGCTATGGGAAATCTAACGGTGCTTAACCCATCCTGGTCCAGGGAAGGCCTCTTGGAGGAGGTGATTTTTTTATGTTAAGTTACTTAAACTCTGGATCTCAGTTTTCTCATTTTTAGTGTAATTTAGAATATCTAGATCTGCATTTGTGGTGAAAAATCCAGCATATAGATTTAAGTTACCATAGCAATCTTAGCTCAGTAAATAATAGTTACTCAACCATGACCTTCTGGTCTTTCATATGGATGTAGAAGCTAATGTTCTTAAAGCACAAAACCCTTTTGGGGGCACCTGGTGGCTCAGTCAGTTAAGCATCCAACTCTCGGTTTCGGCTCAGGTCATGATCTCATGGTTTGTGAGTTCAAGCCCTGCATAGGGCTCTCTGCTGCCAGCATGGAGCCTGCTTCAGATCCTCTGTCTCCCTGTATCTCTGCCTCTCTCTCTTTCTCTCTCTCTCTCTCAAAAATAAACAGGTAAACATTAAAAAAGAAAGAAAGAAAACCCTTTGTACCCAAACGTCCCACCAAGAATTTCTTGGCATATGTCATTTCCTATTGTTGTTTGAAGACATCCCAGAGTCGGAAGATGGACTGATAATTGTTCTGGTCTGAAGACAGACTGATAAATGTTCTGAGCAGCTTTGTTTTTCAGTAACTTCCAGCAAACAAGTTCTTTGAGGTCAGAGAACAAGTTGGGTTTCTAAATACACTTTTTTCTTTCTCCCTCTCTCCTCGCCACCGTGTCTGGAACTCTGTCATGGTTCTCTTTTGACTGGAAGAAATATGTTAGTGCTCAAAACTTGCACTGTGCAGTGGCTGCCTAATGGCTACAGAAGACAGCAGTAAGGTAACTAAGTAGATTAAGTGGCTGGGAGCTAGAAGACTGAAGCAGTTTTCACACCAAATCAATTATTCAACACGTATTGGCTCTGTACGAGGTAGTGCAGCAGATGATCAAGAATAAGAAATAGTTCTTCTCTTAAGGAGTTTGTGATCTACTTGGAAAGACAAGGCTAATGCAATTGGAGAAATTAAAGCGTAATAAAACCCAGTAAAATGAAGAAGTACAAGATCATGGGAAGTAGGCACACCGTAAGAGTTTGAAGGAAAACAAGTTACTTAGGAGGAATTGGGCAGCAAGTGGCACTCAGGCTGTGAAAGATATATGGGGAGGATTTGAACAGTGCCAGTGTGGGTGCAGGTGAGAGGACCAGCAGAAGTGAGGACAATGAGATAAGAAAAGGCAGGCATGAGATCATGCCTCAGGGCAGCACATAGACCAGCCCTATTGCAGGGCAGGGGTATGCGAGGTATGAGAACCACCCTTCAAGGCTTGCTCCTGACCCCAGGTGAATCTGAGGGGGTTAATTACCTCACCCCTTGCCCGGCCCTGGACAAATTCTTACCCTTTAAGGATATTCTAGAAATCTAAAAATACTGTCGAGCCCTATTGATTTTTGCTATCCTAAGCATCCTTCAGTGTTTTCAGACCACATACATTCTAGCCTGTGATTTATTCCTATAAACAGTCTAAAAAATTAAGTCTAAAATTATGGCAAAGTCCAAAGCCTTTGATCTTACATGTGGGACTTACCAATAATTTAAGAGTGTCCATATCATGATTCTGAGTTAAACTCAAGATGAGGAATAAAGTTCTCAAGAGTGGTCAGAGCTTGGTGGCTCCGTGGATCTACTGAGGACTCCCAAAGGAACGAAGCTTTAGTAGTCACATAAAAGGGCTTTTTTTTTTAATGTGCTGCTTCAAGGCCTAATAATTCCATTTCTGGACACATGCAGGATATTGACCCTCAAAATCATCCCGCAATAAGTCATCAATCCAACTGAACTAAAACAGGGCTGTGGCAAACCCCATTATGATACTGATGATCCAAGAGGGATCACCTCTATAAAAAGGGGTTTACCTTTCCTAGAGAATTATGAAGGTACCATAACATGACAATAGAAAAGGTACATATGAACTTAGAAGTGCTAGGACTTTGATTTCATTGGTAGATTTATACTATTGAGCTTAATATTGTGATATATATTGGGGCACCTGGGTGGCTCAGTCAGTTGAGCATCCAACTCTTGATTTCAGTTCAGGTTATGATCCCAGATTCGTGGGATCAAGCCCCGCATCAGGTTGTGCAGAGTGTGGAGCTTGCTTGGGATTTTCTCTCTCTTTCTCTCTGTCTCTCCCTCTGCCCCTCTCCCCCACTTGTGCATACTCTCTCTTAAATAAATAAGTTAATTACTTAATTAAATTTAAAAAGAAAAAAAATTGTGATATATAGCCTATATGGTCCTTTGTTTCCACACACATACACACACGTATATTTATACTGAACCCTATCAGTTAGGGCCTAAACAAGAAAGAAGAAATTAGTTTATTTTTAATGCAGAAAACTGATTTTACAGGTGATGGAATCTGGAAGCCAAACAGCAGGCAATGGGGCAATCCAAAGATGAGTAAGGGCAGGAAATTCTACCATCCCCTGGCTAGAGAGACCAAGGGAAGGGATAATGTTAGTGGAAACTAGAGGCAGAGCCACCAAGTGGAAGCTAGAACCATGGCCGGACAGTCCCATGGGAGCTAGAGCCATAGAGAAGGCACAGCCCAAGGCAGAGAAATGGAAGAAATACCCTGACTTCTCTCCCCACTGCCACCCAACATCTCTACCAGTGCCTCCCAATGCCCAAACCCAAGAAGAAACCACTGGACAGGAAACGCTAGGAATAGCAGCTGCTGGAGTCAGTCTTCTGCAATACAGAACACAACACAGGAAGGGTGAGATGGGATCCAAGGCCAGTGGGGCCCGAGACCTACCCAGGACTCCACATAATTACCATGAGGATTAAATGAGGCATCATATAAATGCATCCATCACAAGCCTCAGATATAGTGAGCTTTCAATAAAAGTTTGTTTAATAATACAGCATCGTCCGCATGGAGGGCCTGATGACTCACAACGTTACCAAACCTATAGGTACAAAGGCTGCTTATTATTTTTATTTTTCAGAAATAGATTTTTAAAAGAGAAAGGAAACTTCAGCAAAAATGTATCACCACTTTCCAAAGGAGAAGCTGCAGATGGTATTTATGATTTTCACTGAAGCATCTCAGTTAAATTAATTACTTGTCTATTAAATTCTTAAACTGGCAGCTCTTATTTTCTAATGTGATCACTTCATGCAGAAACCAACAGCCAATTAAATCAGAACAAATGACTAGCTGATCTCTAAGGTTGCTTCTGACTCTACCGTCTAAGATTACTCAGTTACATCGATGGCAAAATGATGAAAGGATTTGAGGTAAGTTCTGCCCTGAGTCAGTTCCAAGTGTCATCTGAATCAGTATCAGGAATATATGTTCTTCCAAAAATCTCAAATACACACTGGGCAAAGTAGAAGGTATTTTAATTCTCTCAGCTTTGAAAGAGCACTTTTCTAAGGTGATTTACTTGAGAAATGCACTTTTCTATGCTGTAAATGGACACTGAAGAGACCTACAGTTTGTTTTAGGTTTTTTTCTGTTCATCATGCAAACATTTATGTGTTCTGGATATAATTCGGTTTGGGTTTCTTCTTCATGAAGTAACTGGGGAACAACAGTTGGTGACTAGTGATGTTCTCTACAATACAGGGCCATAATAATAGGTCTTATTCACGTGGTGCTTTTAATTCATGCCTGGTATTGTTCTAAACACTTTACATATATAGACTCATTTAATGTTCCTGACAAATTTATGATGTAGGTACTGTTATAGTTGCCATTTTACAGATAAGGAAACTGATGCAGAGATGTTACACCTTTCTCTGGTCACAAAACTTATACGTGGGAAAGCAGAGATCCAGCCCTGGCAGTCTAGCTCTAGAAACTATGCTCTTTCTTAATCATGATGCCATACTGAGAAGGAAAAGAAAGGATATGCACATTCTTTTTTTTTTTTAATGTGTATCAATGTTTGAGAGAGAGTACAAGTGGGGGAGGAGCAGAGAAGGGGGAACAGAGGAACCAAGGCAGGCTCTGCACCAACAACGGAGAGCCCAACGTGGGGCTCGAGCTCACAAACCGCGAGATCATGATCTGAGCCTAAGTCGGATGCTCAACTGACTGAACCACCCAGGCGTCCCAAGAAAAGATTCACACATCCTAACAAGGAAAATAATGGGTCATTCTCCTCTCACTTTTATAAGGATACCTTTCTGGACTGGCTCCCACCTACCCTGCCCGCCTTACCTTGTCCACCGATCCCTTCTCCCCACTCCAACCACGAAAGGCTTCCATTCATTCTCATTCTCCCCAAGCTCCCACCCGCAAGGCCCTTGCAGTGCCATTCCCTCTGCCTCAAGTGCACATTTGTCCCGTTTCAGCTGGTGAAGCTCTTTTGTGCCCTGGATCTCCAAGCAAGCTCTCCCTGGCTACTTTAAACTCAGATTATAGGCTCCCACAGTACAGAACGCCTCTCTTTCCTAGCCCCTATTAGAGTTACAATTTGACATTTTGTTTACATGATTTGTGTCTGCTTAGCTTCCTAGAGTATCCCCAGTGTCCGGAACATAATGCAGGTTCAATAAATACTTATTGACTGACTTATTGATTAAAATTTGTCTGCTCCCTAGACTGGGAGCTCCATGAAGGAGGAAACCATGTGTGTTTATGCTTCTGCTGAATCCTCAGCACCCAGTTAAATGCCTGGCACATAGATGATATCTCTGGGGAGATATGTAAACTAGAGAACAGCTTTATTATCTTTATGGCAATTATTGAAATTTCCTATGACCCTTTTTTAAAAAAAATAAACCTTTGATTGTGATGATTTCCAAACCTCAATATGGCCAGGATACAGATATTTCACCACTCTGCCCATGTGCCCTCAAATCAGTGCCACTGAGTCTACTCCGATGGCCGTCCCTCGCCCCTCCAATGTTCACCCTGGACTGCCCATGTATTTCTAACAAGTACAATTCTTGGGGCAGGGCGGGGGAGAGCAATTGCCAAAAAGCAAAAAGACTGACCCAGACAACTTCCCACAACTTAACTTTTCTTTAAGTGAAAAGAATGATAAAGAAGCCTCCCTCCTCTTTCTCTGATGGTCCATAGGATGGTTTTCCATGGCTTTGGGACCTGTCATCATTGTCATAGCCCCTTTTGAAAGCTATAATCACCTGCTGTCATTGCGCTCAATCATTACAACTGAAAGAAATCAAAGCTCTCTACCTCGATTTTAGGATATGGCAACCTGCCTTCCCCATATCAGTAGGAGGCAGAACTTGGTCACTCAGGGTTGGAAACCATCCCTGACCCCTGACCCAAGGGAAGCACAGGTCTTGGAACTCTGGCATTCCAGTTTGGAAAGGTTACTGACCTCTGGCCTGGAAAGCATGCAGCCGCCTCAACCCACTGCCGGAGTCAGTGATTACGGCAGATTCCTGTCACTCCTCTCTTCTCTGAGCTAAGACTGTCTTGGAAATAGCCAGACAGATAAAGGAATTGCCAGCAAAAACTATAAGGCAATCTTTTTACAAAAAAAAGACCCTTTAAATAAGCCAGATACAAAAATCATACTATATGATTCTACTTATATGAGGTACCTAGTCAACTTCATAGAGACAGAAAGTAAAGTGGTGGTTGCCAGGAGGTTAAAACGGGAAACAGAGTTATTGGTTAATGGGTACAAAGTTTCAGTTTGGGATGATGAAAAGTTCTAGAGATGGATGGTGGTTATAGCTGCACAACAGTGTGAATATACTTAATGCCATTAAACTGTACATATAAAAAATGGAAATGTTATGTTATATATATTTTACTCCATTAAAAAAAAAAACAGGAGCTTTATAGGGCTTGGCCTGGACATTTTAATATCTTTCAATCCTTTCCTCTATTTTCTGGCCAGCAATTCCTAAGGTTAAAACAAGCAAACAAGAAATCTGTAAGACCTTTCCTCTTGAGCGATTTCCTTTGTCATATTTCTACTACCTCTCAACATGGAGGCTTTACAAAAATGAATTATTGGGACCTCATGAAGATAAAGAGCTTCTGCACAGCAAAGGAAACAATCAACAAAACTAAAAGGCAACCAACAGAATGGGAAAAGATATTTGCAAATGACATATCAGACAAAGGCCTACTATCCAAAATCTATAAAGAGCTCACCAAACTCCACACCCAAAAAACAAATAATCCAGTGAAGAAATGGGCAGAAAACATGAATAGACACTTCTCTAAGGAAGACATCCAGATGGCCAACAGGCACATGAAAAGATGTTCAACGTCGCTCCTCATCAGGGAAATACAAATCAAAACCACACTGAGATACCACCTCACACCAGTCAGAGTGGCTAAAATGAACAAATCAGGAGACTATAGATGCTGGAGAGGATGTGGAGAAACGGGAACCCTCTTGCACTGTTGGTGGGAATGCAAACTGGTGCAGCCCCTCTGGAAAACAGTGTGGAGGGTCCTCAAAAAATTAAAAATAGATCTACCCTATGATCCAGCAATAGCACTGCTAGGAATTTACCCAAGGGATACAGGAGTGCTGATGCATAGGGGCACTTGTACCCCAATGTGTATAGCAGCACTTTCAACAATAGCCAAATTATGGAAAGAGCCTAAATGTCCATCAACTGATGAATGGATAAAGAAATTGTGGTTTATATACACAATGGAATACTATGTGGCAATGAGAAAGAATGAAATATGGCCTTTTGTAGCAATGTGGATGGAACTGGAGAGTGTTATGCTAAGTGAAATAAGTCATACAGAGAAAGACAGATACCATATGTTTTCACTCTTATGTGGATCCTGAGAAACTTAATAGAAGTCCATGGGGGAGGGGAAGAAAAAAAAAAAAAGAGGTTAGAGAGGGAGAGAGCCAAAGCATAAAAGACTCTTAAAAACTGAGAACCAAGGGTTGATGGGGGGTGGGAGGGAAGGGAGGGTGGGTGATGGGTATTGAGGAGGGCACCTTTTGGGATGAGCACTGGGTGTTGTATGGAAACCAATTTGACAATAAATTTCGTATTTAAAAAAAATGGAGGCTTTAACATGATGATTTCCTTATCAATCAGACTATGCTGCCAATCCAAATAACCCCAAAATTCAGTAGCTTCAAATAACAAAGGATTACTTCTTGTTCTCTCTACATAGCCCAAGCAGAACCATAAGAAGATTTCCTCAGGGACCAGGGCTGATGGAGCAGCACCCACCATGTGAGCAGAAAGGCAAGCCTTGCAACACTCGGCCTTCAGAGCTTCAGCTTCCTGTCCATGTGCACCTGGCTGGCCAAAGCAGTCCTAAGACCACGCCTAATTCAAGGGAATTGTGGGGAAGTGCAATTCCAACAAGTGCCTGGAGGGCACGCAAGCTGTGGAGTGCCCTGTGAACACTACAATGTCCTTCTGACCACTACAGCCTCTTTCTAGGTTTTGCTCATATCTTTGCATTATTTCCAAAACTCATTTTAGTGATAACTTATAGTATAGCGTAATATATGTAATTATACAGATATCATTATATAAATTATGATATATATTATAACCAGAAGGAAACAAAACCTGGTCTCCCCATCAAAGGACATCTCCAGCATTCAGCCACATGCTTCTTGCCCATGGTTCAAGGAGAGCGGCACATGGCTGCTCTGCCAACCAATGAATGAGACTGAGCACCACCTCTTCTCCTCACCTTCTCAAGTCCGGTCGAATCTTGAGCCCAGAAATTAGAAGAGCCCAACAGCATAAAAAGACTTTCTGCCACCTGCTTTATTTGAGGAGGTTAAAAAAAAATTGATCTTGGCATCAGAGGAATACAAGACTCAAAAGGAAATAAACTGATCTTTCAGATTTATTTATTCTAGGCTTTCTGGCCTCAAAAGACCCTGAGGAGGTTGAAACGGATTTTAGATGTGCTAGAGATTCCATAAATTCACATGGACAGCCTTCACCTGCTGATACTGTGAGTTCAAGTGCAGAGACCCAGGAAAGAGTCCTGACCATTCTATAATGGCCAGATACACACCACTGTGACAGAAGAGCCATCCCATCTAGGCCCTCAGAAGAACATGGCAAGCTTAGGCAGTAAACCCTTAGACTGAAATGACAAGATTTCTCAGAGTCTAGGCATCACATTAATGTGCAGGATAGAAGTTAGTAGAAGACATGTACATGGGGACCCTTATATAGACACATCAAATGCAATTTAACAGAACCTTCATTTGTTGTCCTCCTGTCCTCTCTGTTTATTACTTTGTGGTATACAGCCAATGTTAGAAAAACTCAGGTATCCTCATGCCTCATATCTTCATTCGATGAATCCATGAATTGGTAGACAGAGAAACCCTGACTGGCTCTGTTTTGCATTACTTACTAATAACTTTGGGAAGATTTTCAAGTATCTCTGGCAGATTGAGCAAAATGCTATCACAACCATTAGCTCAAACAGAAAAGGAACAGTATAAAGTATAAAATCCAGTTTCAATGTTGACAAAATAGCAGCACCAATGGCATGAGTCAGCACATGAGCATATTCAGCAGCTCTTTAATTTTTATTGCTGTTGTTCCCTTCTTGTGATTAATCAGATTGCATACAGAAACATGTCAATCCCCAGTGATAAAGTCAGCTATTGTTTGAGTACACGTATGCATCGGCAAACTCTTAGAGAAAGATTCATTTTTAAATAAATCAACAACAAAAAATTGCTCATCTGTACGATTACTAGGATTCAGATTTAGAAAGGGATAAGCCAAGGGACTGAAAAACAAGGAAAATTGGAATGCTTTATTCTGGAAGTCTATAAACCAAGGGCAGTAACTCAGTAATAAAAGCATGGCTGTTGAAGTCACAGATCTAGATTTAAATCCTTGCTCTATCATTTACTAGACACAAGATAATGACCACGTCATAAGGCCACATTAAGTCTCAGTTTCTTCACCCGTAAAATGAAGAAAACAGCCATCTACTTCCTGTAGAGGATGTGAAAGAAATGAGATAGATAATCCATTTAATGTCCTTAGCAGAATGCCTGGTACACAGCTGTGCTCAGCAAAGGTGTGTTATCCTTGACAGTGTTTGATAAAATTATAAGGAAGGAAATTCCTTGACTGAAATCTAATCATGTCATGGAAAGTTGCCTGAGTGTCTGCGATGCAGAAAGACAATGCAAACCTGACTGCCATTCTCTTTTCCAAACCCCCTGTGGCATAATTTTCTGGTTTCACAGTCTGTTCACCTGGAAATTGGGGGTGACAGATCTAGACAGCTTGGCTTGGGTGTCTATCTTGATGTGCGCTGAAAGCAGTGGTTTTGTTTGTAGAGATTATTCTGTTGCTTGAACTCCAGGGAGAATAAGTGGACATGTTGCTAATAGAGCTGTACCTCTGGACTCCAGGCTTCCTGAGCCTCTCCTAGTATTTAAGAGAAAGGGGCCATAATATACTTTGACATAAATGCATTTGCAAGAATACAACTGGAAGAGATTGAGTGTTTTCTGTGGCTTCCCCTACTACTTCAGAGCTTTTGGTCCTGCTGTTTTGTAAACAGAAAGACCTGCATTTAAATATTTACTTGCAGTATCTTTTCCTCTTTACAACTAATGATATCATCATAACATGTCCTTTCATCTGGCCCCTTAGCCTAAGGAATCCTCTTTAAGGTTCTCATTAGCAAGGAGCTCTACACTTTTGGTGCTGTCTTGTCTGCAAATTAGAATCATCTGGAGAGCTTTTAAAAGTCCTGCTGCACAAACCACACCCAGACCAATTGAAGCAGACTCTCCCACACATTCTGGTAGTTTGAAAGCTCCCCAGGTAATGGCAATATACAGCCAGTGCAGAGAACCACTGTCGGACCAAACCCTGTACATACACCTGTGTCTAACAATACATTAAAAAAAAAAAAAAACAAAGAAGCAAGTCTACTTGAAAAAGAGGTCTCCAGTCAGTTAATCCTGAAGATTTGCCTGATAAACTGACAAGATAGATGTTGCCAGCAGATTGATGTGCACATGCATAAACACACACAAACATAGATATGCACAGGCACACACACACAGACAGGCGGACACACACACACACACACACACACACACACACACACACCTGCCTGTCCCAGTTGGCTACGGTTTCCAACTGGGTGAGGTACTTTTGACCCTCTCTCTTCTCAGGAAGTTTACTGTCTGCACCCATCTCATACCCTCAACATGACGGTTTGGGAGATTAGCTCCTCACAAAAGAGATAGTAACCCTTGAGATGTAGAAACATAGGCCAGGAGGCAACTGTCTCACCACAGTAGAAGAGGGGCTGCGTCCCCAGGAACTAGGCACACCCGAAGTTGAAACCAAAGCAGAGGAAATTAGAAGAAGAGATAACTTCTTCCATATTTATTACATGAAGACTTCAAATAAACAATATCAGACATCTGATGAAATGAGAGAAATTTTAATCCAAACTTTTGTTTTGAGGAGTGCAATCTGATAAAGTTTGGAGTATTCGTGTTTTGTTTTTTTCCTTTTAGACTCACATAGGATACTGAAACCAATGGAGTCCCTACATGCCTACTTCTGAGCCACAAGCACATTGATTTCTGAGCTTCCTCCCTCTGCCCTAGGTCAAGAGCTCAGACTCTCAATTTGCCTTGCACCTCCCTTCAAACCAGTTTGTTTGCATATTTTTGCCTCATTGAAAAACATCTTTGTATTTTTGCTGGCCCAGTTCTTGGCAGTAGCGACTCTTGCTGTGACTGAGGTGGAGAATCGTGAGGCAGAGAGAGGCCTTATATGTGGACACTTTCCATTTATAAGACTCAGGCTAGGGCACTTGCTTTGAAGGCAACAGCAGAAGCTGGGGAGGTGGACAGGGGAGGGCGGGGGTGGAGAAAGACACCTGCTAGGAATGGCCTTGGACCTCTAGTGGTTGGTTAAGCCGATTCGGCTTACATATGCATAAATGAAAAACAGCTTCTCATAGAAGACAGGATCTCAATTTGAACATATGTGTAACAACAGACTGCTGTGCCAGGGGAGTGTGAGCCCGGTTAATTTCTCTCCGAGGACCCCACAGAAGATGAGAGAGGGTGTGGAAGCCAAAGCCCTTAGGGTTTAAGGACGGTGACAGATGGCCAGCACTATACAGGCAACAGCACAGCTCTTCTGCCTTCTGTACACCCCCGCCTGTGCTCTCTTGCCCTCTCTTGCACTCCCTTCTCCCCAATGCCTTTCCAAGGTTTGTAATTACTGGGCTGACTTGAGCATGACCAGATGGGTTTTATTTCTAAAATTTAGAGATTTTCCTTCAGCTTTCAAGTCCCTTTAGTAAGTAAATATTGGTCTCATTTTATAGACTTTGGGCCTAGTTCTTATCTTTCTTCTTTTAAGACTGGTCTTCTTGCCCCTTAAAAAGATGGTTTCTCAGGGCGCCTGGGTGGCTTAGCCTGTTAAGCATCTAACTCTTCATCTCAGCTCAGGTCCTGATCTCACGGGTCATGAGTTCAAGCCCCACATTGGGCTCTGTGCTGACAGTGCAGAGCCTGCTTGAGATTCTCTCTCCCTCTCTCTCTCTGCCCCTTCCCCACTGGTGTATGCTCACTCTCTCTCAAAACACACAAACGTTGTTTTAAAAAAAATTTTTTTTAAGATTGTTTCTCTAGTTTCTTGCCAATTTCTCCTGTCTGACCTTTTCTTTCATATATATATATATATATATATATATATATATATATATATATATACACATATATACACACACATATATATATGTATATATGTATATATATGTATATATATGTATATATATGTATATATGTATATATATGTATGTGTATATATATGTGTATATATATATACTTTATATTTATAATTTTATAAATTTTCAAATGTTATAATTTTTAATTTATTTAAATTGAAGTTAGTTAACATATAGTATTGGTTTCAGTAGAACCCAGTGATTCATCAGTTACATGTAATGCCCAATGCTCGTCCCAACATGTGCTCTCCTTAATGCTCATCACCCATTTAGCCCATCCCCTTGGCCCACCTCCCCTCCAGCAACCCTCTTTGTTCTCTGTATTTAAGAGTCTCTTACGGTTTGCCTCCCTGTTTTTACCTTATTTTTCCTTCCCTTCCCCTATATTCATCTGTTTTTTTTCTTAAATCCCACATAGCACTGATATCATATGATATGTATCTTCCTCTGACTGACTTATTTCACTTAGGATAATGCACTCTAGTTCCATCCATGTTGTCACAAATGGCCAGATTTCATTCTTTTTGATGGCTGGGTAATACTCCATTGTGTGTGTGTGTGTGTGTGTGTGTGTGTGTGTGTGTGTACACACACATATATGCACACACCACCTCTTCTTTATCCATTCATTAGTCGATAGCCCTGCTATAAAAATTGGGGTGCATGTGCCCCTTGGCATCAGAATTTTTGTATCGCTTGGAAAAATACCATGCGGTGCAACTGCTGGGTTGTAGGGTAGTTCTATTTTTAAGTTTTTGAGGAACCTCCATAATGTTTTCCAGAGTGCCTGGACCAGTTTGCATTCCCACCAAAAGTGTTCCCTTTTCTCCGCATCCTCACCAACATTTGTTTTTTTCCTGAATTAATTTTAGTCATTCTGACAGGTGAGGTGGTATCTCATTGTGATCTTGATTTGTATTTCCCTGATGATGAGTGATGTGGAGCATCTTTTCACATGTCTGTTAGCCATCTGGATGTCTTCTTTGGAAAAGTAACTATCCATGTTTTCTGCCCATTTCTTCACTGGATTATTTGGTTTTTGGGTGTTGAGTTTGATAAGTTCTTTATAGATTTTGGATGCTAACCCTTTATCCATTATGCCATTTGCAAAAATCTTCTCCCATTCCTGTCTGCCCTTCTTACCTTTCATCTCCGGTTCTCGGTTACCATAACCAGAAGCTTATTTTAACAATGGTGGGACTATGTTCTCTTACCCTATTGGGTTTAGGTGTCCTTTTTTCCTTTATCAATAACCTCTTTATGACTCAGTTTCCTCATCTATAAAATAGGGATAATAACAGTGTCACCTTAGAGAGTTATTGTGAAAATGAACAAGTTAATTTATGGAAAATACTTATAACAGTGTTTATAAGTAGCAAGTGCCAAACAATGTTAGTTGTTTTCTACGATAACATAGACATAAGTGGGGTCAGAGAAGACTGAAGGGGGTGGAGAATAGGGAGACCACAGCAATAATTTGAATTTCTTCCTTTTAAATATAGTCCATAATTTTACTAAACGACAAGTTCAAAATCCAAGACATATTTGTTGAATTACTTCCTCATAAGGCCATTAGTTACATTGTATTTGTTGAAATTTAGTAGTTTTCATCCCCTGCGCTCAAGGTGGAGAGACCTGCCTTGTAATTTAGACCACTGGGGTTGGTGGTTGTCATCAGAGCATGCACTGAAGTGAGTTGCTCTCCCTCTTGAATGCTTTGCGTGTCTTCCGATCCACCAACATCTGAAGGTTCAATTGACATCCCTAGCTGGACGGTTGCCTCTGCTGATTAGAGACCTTTTATTAGACCCCAGCACCTTCTAAAATGTGCTCCTTCAATGCTCTTTCATCCACATAATTTATGATCTGTTTATAGCCTCCCCCACACTGGGTGCTTTTCTGTGCCCTCTCTTGGGCTAACTCTTCATTTTTTAGAGGATGTTTTTTCCATTTACTCTGATGACCAGTTGCCCTCTGCCAGCTGGCCCCAGAGGGCTGTTATCCAAACACCTGGCTGTTTTGATCTGCTATACACATTTTTCCAGGACTTGTAATAAGGCATTAAAAAAAATAGCAGTCAGATGTTCCTTTTCATTTTCCCTTCTCAATGGCTAAGCCAATTGCCCCTTTTTGTGTCCTTTAGGAAAATAAGATCCACAAAGCACCACCCTTGACCTCAAAGAAGAGTAGACTACTGATGCGACTTAGGATACAGTCATTCTAGATATTTTTCCATCTTCATTTAAATGAACTTACAATATTCTTTTCCTGCCTATGATCTTCTATTAAATGAACAATCACATTTTCTCAGCAGCGTGCCAGCAATTCTCGGTGCATTATCTGAATGGAGCTTCCTTTATATTCCAGGCATGGTGCTAGGAGCTGGGGATGAGCTAGACATGGCCTCTGCTCACTTATAGCTTATATAACACAATCCTCAGCCCCAAGATGACTATGAGAAGAGATAAACAAGAAACTGTTCTCTATTTTTAATGTGCCTTAGAACAGTCCTTTACAAAGCTCCTTTTTCTTGGGCTAACCTTAAGTTGTGAGGCACAATTACAGTATTTAGATAGAGGCTGCCTTACTAACTTTATGTGTTCTATATGATATTTGCATCCAGCCGTAAAGGCAAATCTGATCAAACTGGGGAGAGGAGGATATAATATTGTATGTAGCAGATGGCTAGTCTGAAGTGATTTGACCTACAACTTCTGGCTCATTATGAATAACCTAAATAATAATTAAGAGCTTGGAGGGCACCTTGGTGGCTCAGTCCATTAAGCATCCAACTTTAGTTCAGGTCATGATCTCACGGTTTGTGAGTTTGAGCCCCGCATCAGGCTCTCTGCTGTCAGTGCTGGTCCTGCTTCAGATCTTCTGTCTCTGTCTGTCTAAGTCCTTCCCCCACACACGTGCTCTCTCTTTCTCTCAAAAATAATAAATAAATATTTTAAAAAAGAGGAATTTGGAATTTGGAGCCAAGGAGTGGGTTGCTTTAAATATTAGTTCTACCCCTCACTAACTGTAACCTCATTAATCTCTCTCTGATCCTTTTTCTTCTACTTCTCTGTAAAAGAGGATAAATAGTACCATCTTTCTCACAGGGTTGTTGTAAATAGCTGGCATCAATATATTTCAGATGCAGTGCCTTGGCAATGAGCAATAAATAAATGGTAGGTAATAGCTGTGGTTCTTGTCATTGTTAAAAGTGTGGTAAGGTGTCATTTTACAGGAGTACATCGAGTCCCACATGCTCTGAGAGCACTACACAGGACCAATTCACTTAGCTAGTGAATAAACCTATTTGCCAGCCAAGCGGCTTTGCTGAGTTGCTACTTATTCTTAGTGACTCTTGATGTGGCAGAATCTGTGATTCCTTGTTCAGAAAAAAAAAGTGCCTGTCACATAAGAAAAATAAATGCATATGTCTTTCAGTGAAAATATAACTTGGGAGAAAGCCAATGAGCAGTGTAAACATTTCTATATTTGTAATTTTAGGGAACATTTGGAGATCTTAAACACATTCCCTGTATATAACAATGTTTTACTTTAAAAATTGAGTTAGTATCTTACAATCCTTGTAACAAAGAGGATGGCTTTTGCTAAGTGGAAGTGAAACATAAGTTCCAACTGAATGAAGTGATAAGACCAACGATTAGTTGCCAAATGAAAAAGAAGAAAAAAGTGGCTGGCACTTAACCTTCTTCCTCAGACTCTAACGCAGAGGGGAGGAGCCGAGGACTTCAAAAACACACAGGAACTTCTCCCACATACAACTCCTGAAAACTCAAGAGACGTGAGCCACAGCTTCAAGAAAGAGAAATAGAGTTCTCATCTACCTGCTCAGAAATCTTCAGTGGCTTTGTGAATTGTCAGCTTTGGCAACAAAATCACAGTTGCTAACAGATCTATAAAGAATCAGCTAAGGCATTTGTAGGGATACTTGCTATGGCTGCCATGGAGGTATGCACTCAGATCTCTATCAAGGGACCCTGTCTTAGAGAGCATAGTAGATCTGTGGCTTCTAGCTTCGAGGCCATGCTTTCCCCAGCCTCATAGCCAGTGACCGACTATGGTAAGGGTGGCAAGTATGAGAGCCAGCCCATTCCTGCCAATGGAGAAGTCTTCTAAGAGACATCTTGGCTCAAGAAACTCATCATCCTGGCTGAGACTTTCTCCGAACTATGCTACAATATGAGACCCTACTTATCCATTCCGTTGTTCCCTCCATCCTTTTGCAGATGTCAAGCCTGTAGTGTGGACTGAAGGCTCTCCCTGCCTACATCTTCTCCCTTCCTCTTTATCTTCACAGGCATTTCCACCAATAAAGCTCTTGTTGGTTTTATCCCATCCTTGCTGCTTCTCAGAGGTTCCAAACCTATATTCCAGTCTACCAGCTGTGACTCACAAAATAATTGGGTATTTTAGCCTGAGATGTTAAATCAATTAGTAGTGGTTGCTTGGAGCAGTATCTCATGAAGATCTTTGAGGCCAACTCTGGGCTCCAAGAAAAGTGCGTTACGACTGATCATCAATGTCTGCAGCATACACAGAGGGGGAATGGGAAGGCACTATGCCATGTATTTGTCCAACATGAGCACAGGGGCTAGTCTAGGCTAGCCTGGACATTTAAACGTCTATAACTAGGTTATTCAATGTTGTAAAATTGGAAAACTGGGAAAGCTGTGAAACTGTAGTTCAGATGCAGAACTCTAAGCTTACTAAATATCAGGCCTTCTGAACTTTACATCTCCTCCTTTGAATAGCAAGCCAAAAGAGAAGAAAGCTACCTATTTTTAAGCCTCCATTTCCTCATCTATAAAATATGCCTTAAATATTTCCTGCCTTAAATGTTTCCTTTTATTATTATGACATTTAAGTGGGATTACCTTAGGAAAGCTTATAGCATAATTTGTGGCATTATGGAAGATGTTAGTGATTAATATTATGATGCCACTTGGGACAAAAAAATCATGATTTCAAGGTGCATATATTTATACTTTTATACTGATTAATAGTTTATTCAAAGCAGCACTGCATGGGTTGCTAATACATTTAACTACAGGATATGACAAACTCAACCAAAGTAATAACATGGTTGGATTCTTCCCTCTTCCTCTTGTAATGTGGGAAGCTTACATCGATCACATTGTTATTAAATGTTCAGATCATTTACATAGCATATAAATATCTTGACAGTGAGACAAATAACATTTCTTGAATTATGAAAGGATACCTATTTTTTTCCTCAGTGATAGTCTCTTGAGCATCATATCATAAATCAATAATGACCTTATGGCACTCCCTACATACTCAATGGAAAGTTCTCATCAAAATCAATAAACTCTTACAATTCATAAAGAGTATTACCCTTAAAATGATAGGACTTCCTTTTCTGAGAAAAAAAAATAACGTGTTTCTGGTTAGGGCCCTCTGTCAGGTCTTACAGGGCTACTTAGAACCTTTATGAGCACACCCCAGCCTGTCCAAACCAACCCTAAACACACACACACACACACACACACACACACACACACACACACACACACAGAGTTCATAAACAGGAACTTCTAGTTTGTCCCCTATTCCACTGAGAAAATTAAGCTATCAATCCTCAACTCTCCAAACTCCCTTCCCCACCCCTATAAACTTGTCTGTGTCCACACCCATCTCCACTCCCTTCCAGGCCCTCTTCCAGCTTAAGATTAATCCTTCTTTGTGAAGCTTGATCCCTTCCTCAAACTGGAATCTGGTTCCCTTATCATTCTTTCTCTTCCTCCTTTACTTTAGATTCCTAATTACACCAGACCTTTATTCAACAGCACATATATGTTAAATCATCTGTCATTTCAAAGAATCTTCTTTTGGCCACATGTCTTCTCCTTCCATCCTTTCTATCCTGGGCCAGTTACTTATAGTCTTGGGTTCCTCTCTTTTACTTACCAGCTGTTCCTCACATACTACAAACATTTCTTTTTTTTGTTTTAGTTTATATATTTATTTTGAATTTTTTTTAACGTTTATCTATTTTTGAGACAGAGAGAGACAGAGCATGAAGAAGGGAGGGTCAGAGAGAGAGGGAGACACAGAATCCAAAACAGGCTCCAGGCTCTGAGCTGTGAGCACAGAGCCCAATGCGGGGCTCGAACTCACAGACCGCGAGATCATGATCTGAGCCGAAGTCGGACGCTCAACCGACTGAGCCACCCAGACGCCCCAATTTATTTATTTTGAAAGAGAGAGGGAGCATTTATTTTGAAAGCGGGGGAGGGGCAGAAAGAGTAGGATAGAGAGAAATGCAAGCAGGCTCTGTGCTGTCAGTGCAGAGCCAGATGTAGGGCTCGAACTCACAAACTGTGAGATCATGACCTGAGCCAAAACCAAGAGTCTGATGTTTAACTGCCTAAGCCACCCAGGCACCCCTGCAGTCTGATTTCTTATGAGAGCTCACTCCATCAGACTATTCTGGAAAAGGGCACCACTGACCTGATTGTTAAATCCCATGGCCATTTCAGTCTTAATGTTACAAGATTGCCTGGAAGTTTTTAAGACTACTGACCCCTCCATTCTAGAAACTTCCATCACTGGTTTCTATGCCATCACTCCCTCCTTACACTCCTACCTCTAACACTTTGCTTTCTTGGCCCTCTGAAAACTCTTCTCTCTCTGATCCTTCTTTCACTATTCATCCAACACTTAGCCATTGAACACCTGCTATGTGTCAGGCATCCTGCCAGGGACGGGTGAAATGTTTAACAGACATAGACGTTAACATCAGGACCTAAGCACAAAAGAAACAAGCAAAGAATCCATTTTACTCATGTAGTAACCCTAAGCAAACATCTAGAAGGGGTACTTTTCCTGGATAGAGGATCATTCTGGAGGTGGGTCTTGAAGGATCAGTAGGCATTTGCTAGATGCAGAGAGCTAAACAAGGAATGAGGCAAGGAATGTTCGTGACAGAGGGAACAGTATGCACAAAAGCCTAAAGGTTAAGATAGCACGTGTGTTCAGTGAACATCAAGTGCTTTAGTTTGACTGGTATGTACCTTGCTAACAGCAAATGGTGTGAGATGAGATCAGAGAGATAAACAGCCTTACAAGAAAAGCCCACTAATACGTCTGCTGTTACCCAATTTCTATACTTTCCAATTTCATTCATTCCTGC
This sequence comes from Acinonyx jubatus, assembly GCF_027475565.1. NCBI lineage: Eukaryota > Metazoa > Chordata > Mammalia > Carnivora > Felidae > Acinonyx > Acinonyx jubatus. The sequence goes on along the minus strand of NC_069382.1, from coordinate 135,677,630 downwards.
TTCTTCAGCCATCCTTTGATATTCGTGAGCCCCAAATCCATTAACACAAAAGTCTTGACACTGGTCAAGACATCATCCCTCAGCACTGGGCCCTTGTGTCTAAAAGCCAATAGTACACTTTTGTCTGGATGTCTTACAGGCATTTCTAATATACCAGAAACAAAACTCATTATAATTTAGCCCTCTCACTGCCAAAAACAAAACAAAACAAAACAAACAAAAACCCCTTATACTCTTCCTATATTTCCATGCATAATACCACACCCTAAATAAAACAAGAAACCTGGAGTTATCCCTGAATCATCCCTTTTCCTAATACAATACCCAGGCAATGACTAAGGTTCCATAAAATAAACTTTATTAATATTTCTACTATTTGTTTCTTCCTCTTTTTTCTCCACACCTGATTAAGTTCAGACCTTGCCACCATTCCATTGAAGACAATGGCTCTTCACTCATTAATCTCTCTGCTTCTAACTGGAGACTGTCCAGCCTATCCTCTATAAAGTACAGAGAGTGATCCATCTAAAACAGTGCTTCTCCAACTTTAATGTTACAAAAAAAATCATCTACGGAGCTTGCCAGAACATAAATTGCTAAGACTGATTCAGTAGCTCTGTGTGGGGCCTGAGAATTGACATTTCTAGTAAAGCTCCCAGGTGATATTAATGCAGCAAGTACACTGACTGCAAATGGACTAGTACTGACCTAAAACAATCCTGATACGGTGACTCCCCTGCTGAATGCCTCAATGCCTCAATCGCACAGTATAATTTGCAAACACTTCCGTTTGGGATCCAAGATCCTCATGATCTAGCCACTGCCTACCTTGGCCACGCTGTTTCACACCTCTGCCTACAGGTGCCATTCACAGCTATTCTGAGCTCCCTGTAGTTTCCCGAATTTACTCTTCCTCTGTTCATTCTCATAAGTCAGTTTGGAAGCCCTCTCACCAGCAGCCCTGGCCTCGCTGTCCTCTCCCTGGAAAACACCTAGTCACCTTTTAATTTCTAGTGTAGCATTTACTAGGGATCCTCATGTAAGCCACCTTTCCACCTTGTCCCCAAAGAACTGACAGTTCTCTCTTCTATGACTCCACTCTATGTTTACATTTATCATTAATTCATAACCTCTTCACTCTACACCTTTATGTAACTGTTATTTGTCCACTCAACTATGTTCTTCAAAGGCAGGGACTGTGCCTCATTTGTATTTACAACCATATATACAGCACAGTACCCATTACCTGGCAGTTGCTCAATAAATATTTGCTAACTAAAGAAAAATTATAATAGTTATTGTTTATTAGGTAGTTATTACATGAAAACCACTGTGCTAGACGCTATACACAGGCACAAACACACCAATTAATTTAATCCCCGCAGCAAATCTATGAGACGGATACACTGTAACCCCCACATTACAGACAAAGACACTAAGGCTGATAGAATTTAAGTAACTTTTCCAGGGTTACAGATCTAGAAAGTCACATATCTACTAAGTAATAGAGACATAAACTGAAACTATGTCTCATTCCAAATTCCAACCACTTCACTACTGTGCCTTCCTGAAGTGTAACCATGGCATTAAATCAGAATGTTGCTAAGGACTCCACCTCAACATCACATGATTCTATAGTTAAGAATCTTAAACATTAAGAAGGAATAACCTAAATATGAAAGGCCCTGCTAAATATGCCCACAAAATATCATACATGGTTTATAAATGTCTGCGTTGCTTATGTTCTTAGTGCACTGTCACTTTAAATTTTAAATAAGAAATTAAGAATACAAGCAAGGAGGGGCGCCTGGATGGCTCAGTTGGTTAAGTGTCTGACTTTGGCTCAGGTCATGATCTCATGGTCCTGGGTTCAAGCCCTGTGTGGGGCTCTGTGCTGACACCTCAGACCCTGGAGTCTGCTTTGGATTCTGTGTCTTCCTCCTTCTCTGCCCCTCCCCTGCTCACACTCTGTGTCCCTCTCTCTCTCTCATTCAAAAATAAATAAACATTTAAAAAAAATTTTTAAAGAGTACTAGCAATGGATAGCTAAGATTCTGCCCTATACTTTTTAAGAGAAAACAAAGTCCTTCCTAATAATAATAGTGATGGTGATGATAATAATAATAATAATGATATTATTCCACTGTAGCATTTCTCAGAGAAGATAAGCTCTTGAAGAGGCTCCAAGAAAAATAAAGGGTGAAGTAAATTTAGAACTCTGCATCACATAAGCTACCTCCTGAAGATCCATAATGAATGTATGCTAAGAACTTCTAGAAATTCTGCAGTTTAGGCTTTTAAAAAGCTAAATAAGTATATTCCTTGAGGGCCCCAAGCATATTTGAACATAGAATCCTTTAAGAACTAATGCCCTATAGAACACATTCCAAGGAGCACAGAATCTAGCCATTTTTTCTTGATTTAAATGACAATAAATAAATAAATAAATAAATAAATAAATAAATAAATAACACAAAGCTGCACAGCACACATTCTTTCCAAGAGACAAACACTTTGAACTGAGCCAATTCCACTTGTGGGTTCTTTTGTTTTCTTTGAACATCAGCAGCTGTTTTTTACTTTTTTCTATTTTACTTGCAAACACTTGAGACCGTGTACCATAATTTCTTCACATTAGAGAGAATTTCACTTAGTTCTTAACACCTCAATCACAAAAGGATATAAACTGCTTGAAGGAGTCAGTATATCAAAAAAGGTACACTGGATGGGAATATAATAAAGCTAAGGATAAAATTAGCATTGTACTTTTTAGAACTATGTCCCCAATTCAGCTCTAACTTTCTAATGGTTAGGACAAAGAGGAAACACCTAATGTTACAAGATGAAGTGCACCTTTAAGAGGAAAACAAACCAACTACCTGGGAGTAGCATGGTTTTTTTTCTGGTACTGAGACCTAAAAGCAATGTCCCCTGTGGGATCTCATTAAGGGGACCTTGTGGGATGTGGTGAGCAATGCCCTCAAACACATCCCATGGTAAAGGCAATAGTCAATAGCTGTTGCTGATGTCAACCTGCCCTGGGAGCCCCGAGCAGTTCCAATCCCAAAGTGCAATTCGGTTAAAACACTTTGACAAGACCCCAATAATAGGGACTGAGGTAGACAGTTCTCTGATGACCTTCTTCAACTGAGGGAAAACTTTTTATATCTAGAGCAGTGGGTGGACTTTAACATCTGCAAATCTCCTTTGTAATTGTGATTTCTCACAGCAAAAATTTTGATAGGGACTGCACTGGAAAAAGGTCAGGAACTCAAGGTTTAGACAATCTGTGTTGTTGGTTAAAAGTAGATCCAAATGCTTTCACATTGAACAGTGGCCTGGGGTCGGGTAAGAGTAGTAGCCAGTTTCGGGAAATACTGGTATGTCCGTAAGGAATACGAATGCATTTGAAAAGATTCGTGATCCACTGATACCTAGGGAGACATGCAGGAGGACAGTTTCCCTCTGACTGTGCTGAGCTAACCTGCCCCCTTGGTAGCCCTGAGTCAGCTGAGCGACCTTGATTCCCACCCATTACCCACTTCTGGCTCTGTCAAACAACGTTTCAGTGACTCTTCAGTGTCTCTTCTACCCATACTGTTTGACCAAACCCTTTGATCCAGACCAGAACAATTAACTTTCTGACAGAAGCATCACTGACAGTGTATAACATGAAACCAGACAGAAGAAAACAATAGCAGGCTATTTTCTGGCCCTTGAAAGTGAAGCCTGAGAAATGCATGTTTCACAGTGCCCTGGCCACCTCAGTGCCTCACCAGGTGACAGAAGTCATGCTCACGTAAATTTGCTGTGGCTTTTTCTATGCAGCCATTTAAGACACAGCTACGAAGAATAAAACTGCACCATAAATAATTTGGAACACTCTTGATGGATAATTTACAAGGCACAGCCCGACACCTGATATGCTTAACAAATCACCTAAAAGTGAAAGAACTGAGTCATAGAAACCATGCAGCTCAGCCTCATGGGCTTTGCCTAAGCTACATAAACTTTTTAAGTCCTCTTACCTCTTTTCTCCACTTCTATCAACTTTGTTCTCAATGTAAGCAAACAGGGATAATACAAAACATAAAGACTAAATCTGAGCTAGTTAGGTAATAGTATTTCACTAAGAGAACTTTACAGGGAGGTTGCAAATTGTTCCAGTCATCCATCTTGCTTTTAGTGGCTTTGGTGCTTGGAGAACTGGAAGGGAGAGCCTTCCACTCTCTTAGACGCTGAAAAGGAAAACTCTCCAAGTCCATATATAAAACTTAGGAGAGATTCAAATATAAAGCTTTGATAAACAGAAAATGGATCCTGTGTGTGGCATGTGTGAAAAAGTTAATGAAAAGCCTGTTGTACCAACAAACAGAAGTTTACTATGTTGCTGGGAATGTCTTAAGGTCACATTTTCATTAAGGAAATAATCATGAGTGTATTGTGACTCATTTGCAATTTGGTGGCATTGAGGGAAAATTCATTATTTAAAGCAGCAATCACATCTGTGTTGCTTTTTCTCCAGCTCCTAGGGATTTATTTGACTTTGGAAATGGAAAAACCCAGACAGCCCATTCCCTTTATGTAAATAAGCATGCACAAAAATAAATGAGCGAGCAAATGCTCTTTACTAAGGGGAAAATTTCTCATAATCAATCATCATTAAGCATATCTTCTGCTACCCCAGCCCTGGCTGGTCACTACTCACAAAGATTTCACCTCATTTTATTTGTCATGGTAAATCATGATAAAAATAAGCCCATGTCTTATTTTTTTTTTAACTTTCAATGACTTTTAACCATGTTTTACTCAATGCCTTCTCCTAGCCATGATCTTTTTCTTTGCCTGGTACTCTCAAATCTCTAACTCTGAATATCTTTGCTTTTAGATTTCATTCAGATCTCATGTGGCTTGACTTCTCATTTTCAACCCTCTTGGCTTCATTTCCTTCTTCCAGGATTGATTCAACAAATTATTACTTCAACCCCTCATTTACTAGCACATTCACCACTTAACCTTTTTCTTTGCACTTGCCCTTCAACTTGCTTAATTCATGCACCATCTGCCTTCCATGTTCTTCTACCCAGACCAGGGATCACTTTCAAAAGAGATTACACTATCATATCAACTGTACTTATGGTTCCCAAACTCTGTTCGTACCACCCAGCAATTCTTTAGCCTAAGCTAGTGAACTTCCTCTTTGCCTTCATATTTCAAGATTTCATTGCTATCTTAGAGTCCCTGACTCCACTCCCTATTTGCTGCTCTCAGGGAATGAAGCTGTCTCTCATTTTACAGTAAAATAGAGGCAGTCAGGCATGAACCTCCTCAACCTCCCCCTCCCTCCTCCTCACTGTCACCAAATATGTCCATAGCCATGCTTATTCTGACCTCATTCCCTCACATGCTTAAGAACTAGACATTTCTTTTTCTGTGCATCAATTTTGTCTTTTTTCATATTCTTTGGGGGTCCCCCATGCCTTTTCCTCCTGTATTTTTTAACCTTTGTTTTCAGTACTTTCTTCCTTCCAGTCTATAGATTTTCTCACCACTTTCCAGTTAATAAGAACCTTCCTTCAGTTCACCGTCTTCCTTTAGCCAATTCCTTCACTCTCCCTTCTTCTTCTGGCCAACGTTTAGAAAGTATAATCCATTTCTTTACTGCCAATTCACTCCACTCAAAATTCTTCCTGTCTTTCAACCACTTTCCAGAAACTATTATTCAGGTCAACCAAGGACTTCTTTACTGACCAGTCCAGTGGTATTTCTCAGCCCTAATCTCAGTAGCCTTGCTGTACAAAGTGTCATAGTTCATACCTCCTGCCTTCTTAAACTTGGATTCTGTAACAGTATTTTCCCCCTTCTCCTCTACTTTGATGTTCCTTCTGGGTTTCATCTTTCTCTGACTGATCTGTATTCAGCCTTCTTATTTTCTATTGTGCCTGTTCCTTGGTCTTTTCTGCTCATTCTTACAGCTTCCACTATCACCTCTATGCTGTTGATTTCCAGATCTAGCTCCCTAGGACAGAGCTTGTGACAGAGATCCAGACTCATTATCGGGCTGCCTATTACATGCTCAACTTTGATTTTGTCCATAAATACCTCATGTTCGACAGGTTGAAAACTTAGGATGTCTTTATACTTCCTTTATATCTCCTAAATATTCTGGGTTTCATTAATGACATCACCATCTACCCAATTCCCAAAATTAAGAACCTGAAGGGGTTAACCATGACCCTCTAATAGATACCCCCCTCACCAATCAGTCCATATATTTGTGTAATTCTACCTCACAAATATCTCTGGAATCCTTTTCTCTCTTAATGTAGCTCATCTTTCATCTCCCCCCCACCCCGCAACGATTATTTCTGTTGTTGTTGTTTTCTTTATTTATTTTAGTTAACATACAGTGCAGTATTGGTTTCAGGAGTAGAATTCAGTGATTCATCATTTACATACAACATCCGATGCTCATCACAATCCAGTGCCTCCTTAGTATCCATAACCCATCTAGCCCATGTCCCACCCCTCTTCCTCCCTCCATCAACCCCCAGTTTGTTCCTACCCAACCTTTAAATAACCTCCATATTAATTGATGAGGATTGGCTTCCATTCCTTTAACCTCCTGCCCACATTCTCATTCATGTGTACTTTGGTGACTCAACCCTATGCTGTTCCTCTAAGCAGCATAGATCCAACACAGATCCAGATGCCTACTCCATGTTACCATGTGAACGTCTCAACTCTATCTCAAAGCAAAAATGTGTAAGGGGCAACTAGGTGGCTCAGCCGGTTGAGTGTCCGACTTCGGCTCAGGTCATGATCTCACATTTGTGAGTTCAAGCCCTGAGTCAGGCTCTGTGCTGACAGCTTGGAGCCTGGAGCCTGCTTTGGATTTTGTATCTCTCTCTCTCTCTCCCCCTCCGCTGCTCATGCTCTGCCTCTGTCTCTCAAAAATAAATAAATGTTAAAAAAATTTTTTTCTAATTAAAAAAATGTGTAAGACAGCACTTATTATTTGGGTCCCATAATCTTGTCTGCTAAATCAGTGAGTAACACCACTTTTTAGCCATTTTACAAGTCAGAAACCTAAGAGCTATCCTCAATGGTCCTCTTAATCACTTATATCCAACCCATGATCAGATTATTTCCATCATATCTCTTAATTCTTTTTTTAATGAAATTTTTAAATTGTGGTTGAGCATATATAACACAAAACTTGCCAACTTCTTTTAAGTTCACTAGTAAGAATATCCACATTGTTATGCAACCAATCCCCAGAACACTTTTATCTTGCCAAACGAAAACTCTGTTCCCATTAAACAATAACTCCCCATTCCTTCCCTCCCCTGGCACTGGCAGCCATTCTTCTACCATCTCTATGAATTTGACTACTCGAGGTACCTCATATAAGCAGAATCATACAATATTTGTCCTTTGGTGACTGGTTTATTTCACTTAGCATAACATCCTCATGATTCAACTGTATAGTGGCATGTGTCATAATTCCCTTCCTTTTTAAGGCCCAGTAATATTCCATTGTGTGTATATACTACATTTTGTTTATCCATTTATCTGTTGCTGGATGCCTGGGTTGCTTCTCCCTTTTGGCTATTGAGAATAATGATGCTATGACCATGGGTGCTCAAATCTCTCTTTGAGCCCCAGCTTTCAACTCTTTGAGGTGTACACCCAGATGTAGAAATGCTAAATTGTACAGTAATTCTATTTTCAATTTTTTGAAGAACAACTGTACTGTTTCCCATAGCGATTGCCCCATTTTACACTCCCACCAACAGTGCACAGGGTTCCAATTTCTTCGTATCCTCTCCAACACTTACAATTTTCTAATTATTTGATAGTAGTCATCCTAATGGGAGTTAGGTGAACCTCTTAATTCTTAAATCCATTTTTTCCATCTCCAGTGCCACAAGCCTGGGCTATAAAAATACCATTGAAGCTGATACTTCTGGACCTACTCTAGGCATCCTTCAATCCATTATCTATATTATAGGTAGAGTGATCCTTTCAAATAAAAATTTGATTACTGTTATCTCCCCAGTTAAGATCCTTGGACGGTTTCTTGTTGCTGTGAGGACTAGGATAAAAATTCTTGTCATAGTCTGTGGTCATCTAGTCCCTGTGCACCTCTCCAACCTCACTGCATGTCAGTTTCCTTTGCTCTCGGCCACACAGGCCACCTTCAGTTCTCCAACGAATGTGGAATGATACTTCTCACACAGGCCTAAAGATCATGGATGTGGTTGTATATGAGTGAGGGTATGAAGGGGAGAGAGAAGGATAGAAAAGAAAGAGGGAGAGGGAGAAGGCAACGTCCGGAGGACTAGCTAACAGATTATAGATTGCTTGTTCTTCTCTATAGAGAGCAATACTCTCTTTTGGCTACAATTTCTCAACCTGCTTCTTTGTTTCACTGTGTGGACTGAGCTGGAAAGAATACATCTTAGACATTTTTTTTTACATATCAAATGAAGGAAGACTCTTTCTGATAAGATTTGTAGCCCATTTCACATGACTCCCAATTAAATTGGTTGGTATATTAGTTTGCTGTGGCTGCCTTAACAAAATACCACAGACTGAAGGGCTTAAACAATAGAAATCTATTCTCTCCCAGTTCTGGAGGCCAGGAGTCTGCAACCAACGTGCCTGCAGGGCTAGTCTCTTCTGAGGCCTTTCTCTTGGGCTTGTGGATGGCTGTCTTTTCCCTGTGTCTTCACATGGTCTTCCCTCTGTGCGTCTCTGTGTCCAAATTTCCTCTTCTTTTAAGGGCACCATTCATATTGGCCCATCCTAATAACTTCATTTTAACTTAATTACCTCTTTTAGACCCTGTCTCCAAATACAGGCACATTCTAAGGTACTGAGGGTTAGGACTTCAACCTACAAATTGGGGGGCGTGGGGGCGGGGGGAAACACACTTCAACCTACAACAGAGGTCAACATGTAGAGTTTTATGCTAGGATTCAGCATATTCCATCTTTTCCCTTTTCTTGAGAAGCACCCTTATTTGTATTCCTCACAATAATACCTGAAGATCACATTGCAAGTGAGCTAGCTTCCAAACCTGAGGTCTTCATTTAACATTCTACAACATCCTAAAATTTAAAAAAATACCATGAGGTATTTTACACACTTACTGAAAAATAAAAGATAACTCTGTGGATGTCATTTTCTTAGCAATCCTATTAGTAAATGTATTTTATTCGTGGATGTACTGATGACTGGCCTGTTTTTACAAAAGACTTGCGAGTCTATGTCATCTATATTCCTGCCGATTGAGCTCCAGGGAAGAACTGCCAGAAGGGGTCTACTCAAAAATCACAGCCAGAGCCCCTTTGATTTGTGTGTCAACCCTTTGTAACCACCAGGCCTGTTGCCAACTGGGTGATAGATTCCCAGCTCTTCTTCTCGCCTTGCCAAGCAGCAGCCTCTCTGGCAAGAAGCCTCTTTGGTGTCTCAGCAGCGTATTTGAGGCTATCCCTTCCTGCTGGCATCGTAACAACAGTGGGCCGCAAAGCCCCAAAGACCTTTCCCTGCTCCTAGGGTCCACTTGGCACTAGCGCCCAGGACCTGATCCCCATCAGCAGCAGCTTTTGGTGACCTCTGCACACACAAATGCACACACATACCAGACCAGAAAGGATGGTCAGCCAGTGTTTTGCCCTCAAGGAACAGACACTCAATTTCTCTGGAACTTCAAAAGCATCTTCTGGCTGACCCAGCCTGGCTGGCTCGGTCATTTGGACGGCCAACTTCAGCTCAGGTCATGATCTCATGGTTCATGGGCTCGAGCCCCATGTCGGGCTCCTCAGAGCCTGGAGCCTGCTTCGGATTCTGTGTCTCCCTCTCTCTCTGCCCCTCCCCCACTTCCTCCCTCTCTCTCTCTCAAAAATAAACATTAAAACTTTTTTAAAAATTAAAATAAAAAAATAAAAGCATCTTCTCATTTTTGTATGGAGTCAGCCGAGGCCAATAATCACAGTGTTATCAGGAACACAGGCCTACTACATCTTTGACAATGAACAGTTCAGGGATCCTAGACCTAGCAGTTGGAGAGGTAGAACAGATCACAATTCCCTTGTTTTACAGCTGAAAAATCTCAGCAGAGTATCAGGGGTCAAAAGAGAGATTGACACACAGAGACCGAAGTATCCAATTCCTGTGCTGAATTCATGCTGTTGACCTGAGATGACTCATTCTAGTGGCCGCCTTCTCGCTCCCCAAAAGGAGATTTATCGACATAATGAGAACTTTCCCAAATGTTAGAAGACATTAGCGATATTTTCTCTATACCTTTTTCTCTATAAAATTACTGAAATATAAAAGTATTGACTTAAGGCAACAATGTGAGAAAACAAAATGGCAGAATCAATAGAACCCCATTCATTCTTCCTGCACAATAACTTATTTTACTTTTATAAAACTATTAGGCAAGATAGAAATGCACCAGCTTCTGAAAATATGGAGAGACATTAAAGTGAAATGTCTGAAGGGCTATCCCTCTGAATATCTGTGAACTCTGTCCTGGGCTATACATTTTTATTTCTCATTTTCAATCCGCTTGTCCTTTGTATGAATTGGAAGAAAAGCTATTTTATTTAGGGCAATGCTAGACAATCATACTTGGAACCATTGACATGGATTTTTTTAAAATGTAAGTTCCCTCCACCACCCATCAAGATCATTTTCCAGGAATGCATTCTTGGGGCCCAGATGGTGGGGCCCCTTAGTCTGACAACAGATTGCTAACACAGCAATGTAAAGGTGGGTGCTCACAGAAAACATAGAGAAAGACAAGCTTTGCCACATATAATTTGCATGAACGGCTCCTCAGGGGATGGCAGGCCCTTGAAAATGTGCAGAAGGAGCAAGCTGATTTTTTGCCATAAGGAATCAAGGTGTAGCAGCCCAGCTATGTGACAAGGCATCTGGATGGAGGAAGGTCCTTTCTGTCCCAAATCCACCACATTTCCCAAAGGCATTGCCCCACTCCCCCACCACACATGCAAGGGCGACAGATGGTCCAGCCCCACTCAGTTTTATTAAGGGCAGTGGGATTTGACCAAGCCCTGACAGATCTCACCTTAGTGAAGATGGCAAAAGATGCAGTGAGAAGAGTGTGTGTAAATGATCAGGTTCAAGAGCTCACGCTCTACAGGAAGATAAGCCTTTGCCGGAAAGGAAACAGAAACACTTTCCAGAGTTCTTACTATTTTTAGTGTCACAGAAAAATATTTACTGTGTTCAATCACCAAGTCTATTGAAGGCAATTTATGTGCATTAAAAAATAAGCTCAGCATTTAAAATTATAATGAGAGACACTGCAACTATGTGTGCAGAAGTGATTGCACAGAAGCCTGGCAAATCTGAAATGATCCAAACACTCTCTGCCTTATCCTGGGGAGCTCCCTACCATTTACAGCTGTGTCAAACCTTTATTCAACATCCTTCAGCTTGTCAGACACCACCTGCTGTTCATTTTCAAATGGGAAGCCCGAGTGGACACAGCAGCATTGTTACATGGTTAAGCACTGTGCCATTTGAGTACAAAGTGGGGAGTGGAGAGAGGCAAAATGGTACATTTCATCGCACACCCTACCATTCATTTGATCGCTGTTTTCTCTTTGTTGTGCATTCCAGGTGTGCTAGGTTATGTCCTCATGTGAAGAATGATGAAGTTTCTATCCAGAAAAGTGATATAAACAGGTGAAGTCCAACTTCTGTCACCCCAAGGTGTCTGTCTGTAAATTCTAGACAAAAACACCACATGGAATATTTTTAAAAGCTCCACATAACCAGCAAATCAGGGATTGGTTCTGCTCTTCTCCAGGTATCGTTACCTAAATCGCTATAGGCTCTATTCTACAAGGAAACAGGAAGTGAATGCACAGTTTACTGTGTGGAAAACTGTACTGAATGTCTCCAGATGTTCCCAAATATCCCCTGAGGAGCAAAATTGCCCTTGGTGGAACCACTGGCTTAATAGAATCAATGGAGCCTTTTAGGAAACATTTAATTTCTTAACATGGGGGTCCTCTTTTCAGGTGTTACAACATAACAAATAGCTTCACACAAAGAAGCAAAACTCTTGGTTTCCTTTAGGAAACTTAAGTCTTATGCCAACCTGGCCCATTCCATTCAACCTCTGTCCTTACCTTTACTTAGCATCTTTATAGGCAAAGCACTCTATTTAAGCCCTGAAAACACAAATGTAAAAACACACAGTACTTTACCTGAAGGAGCTCAGAATTCAAGGGAGAAACAGACTTTGAAGGAATGATATAAGAAAGTCCAAATGGCCTGCAAAACTTGCTATATTATCATTCTTTCATATTCCCTTTCCTTTTGGCCCTTACCTCCTCTATATGACTTTTGACTTTGTCTCTCCTGAGCTTTGACCATGCAGCATTACAGCATTCCATCCCTCTATGATTTTATTTCTCAGCATAAGGGACTATGGACTTATCACTGACATCCATGCAAATTTCACATGTGTAGTCAGGTAATTTTGACATATCTGCCCTCTGCACACCTGTGGTCTACTCAAGCATGCACAAATAAAAAAGAATGTATAGGAATCCAACAAGAAGGAGGATAAAGAGATCAGATTTTAATACTTTCATATTCATTTTGCTTTTTTTCTTCCTAGATGATCTTTCGTCTGTCTGTAAAGTTCCAAAAAAGGGATATTTTTACCTGCATAATAAGGCCAATTATGGACAACTACTATTCATAATGATTATCAATTTATAATTAGTAAATGGAAAAAAGAACTAGAAACTCCTACTCTTCCTCCAGAAACAATAACTTACCGATACTAGGATTTCATGCATTTGGAGTTAGTAGCCTGCCTCCAGCCCCACCCCAATGGAGAATGAATGCTTTACAGTACAATGGCCTTAACTGACTCTAATAAAATCCAAAGATCACTTTTCTGCCTCATTGTATTGTCCTTTGAAGCATTTTGCAGTTTCCCACACTTTCTTTTTACTTTTCAATGTCCATTTTATTTTTTAGAGTAAGAGCATGAGTGGGGGAGAAGCACAAATTCATGAGCCATGAGATCACGACCTGAGCCAAAGTCAAACATTTAACCATCTGAGCCACTTGGGCGCCCCCTCCCCCAACAAACACTTTCTTCTATCTACCTGTGACATGACACTCTCTTGGTTTTCTCCTTCCTTCACTGGCCACAGTTCATTCATCTACTTTGCTGTTTCTTCCTCCTCCTCAGGTCAGCTTCTGAATATTAGAATTCCAGTGGATACAAACCTGGATTCTTTTCTATCCTGTATCTTTACCTTTTCCCTACTTGAGTTCCTGGGTTTAAATAATTGACATTGAGGTTGACTTCACAGATTGATTCCACTCCAGGCACTCTGTCCAAGTCAGTAGTAGAAATAGCATGACTTCTGCCAGTGACTGGTTCAGGGATGAGCAAACATAAGCCAGTTTGGACCAATAAGATGTGAGCAAAGGCTTGTTAGGGGTTTCTTGGCGAGGACCTTTTTATATTGAGAGCCACAGTTAGTCAGTGTGTGTATGTCTGTCTCTCCATGCCTCTCTCTCCTCCTTTCACATATGACTGAGAAAGCCCACTGCTCTGATATCAAATACACAAAAACCAACTTTGGGATGCAGCAGACACTAGAGCAGTACAACAGAAAGAAAGAAACATTTGGATCTTTGAAAAAATCATCAAAGTGCTATATAAACCAAACCAGATCTATACGTGGGTTTCCTCTTATGTATAATTATCATTTAACCTATTTCTATTTGGGTTTCCTGTTATGTGTAACAGGAAATATTCTTTTTGTTATGTTTTGTTTTTTTGAGAAAGAGAGAGTGCAAGCAGGGCAGGGGCAGAGAGAGAGGGAAAGAGGGAGAGAGGGGGAGAGAGGGGGAGAGAGACAGAGAGAGAGAGAGAGAAAGAGAGAGAATTCCAAGAAGGCTTCTCACCGTCAGCAGAGCCCAACGTGGGGCTTGAACTCACTAACTGTAAGATCATGACCAGAGCCAAAATCAAGAGTCAGATGCTCAACCAACTGAGCACCACCCCCACCCCACCCCGGTATCCTGTAACAGGAAATATTCTAACTGATACAATCATCTACATGCTTATAACTCTGAAATTTTTGTCTCAGCCTTCATATCTGCCCTGTAATCCATATCCATAGATATAACTGCCTACTTGACATCTTCACCTGGATATATAATAGACAAAACTAACTTGTCCAAAAATGAGCATCCAGTTACCCCTTTCTCTGCCAAATCTGCTCTCTCCTGGGCTTCCCCACCTTTGTAAATGCTATCATATGCTCAAGACAAACCACCAGTGTTGTCTTGGATTATCCTTTTCCCCTGAACCCATATCTGATCTATCAGTTATGTCCATCCTACCTAATCATCCCCTTAACTATCCCCTTGCTGCTTTTGGTGGTTTTACCATGTGTGTGTGCCCCTAAAAGAAATAATTTAATTTGCTTGTTTCTGAACTTTACTTATGCAGAAGAATACTGTATGTATGCTTCACATTATTTTTATAGCCATCCATGTGGACACACAGAGCTATATTTTATCCAGTTCTCCTGCCATAGAATATTTCATTTATTTATACATCAAATTTACTTATTAATTCTTCTGCTAGATGGACATTGTATTGTTCCCAATTCTTTTGCTGCTATGAATATTGCCATGTTGCCATGAATATTCTTATACTTCTGTCCTAATATTTAGGTACAGGTTTCTTTGTGAGTATACCTAGGATTGGAATAGCCAAGCGATAGTACATAAGCATCTTCAGTCTTACTTGGAAATGACTCAATGTCTACCAAAATGTTTACAGCAATTTATATCCCTATGACCAGCAGTGTATTAGAGTTCCCATTTCTCAATATCCTTGCCGAAAACTGGTGTCCTTAGACCTGTTAGTTATTGCTGATATCATAAATATAAAATGGTATTTTGTTACTTTTTTCTGGAATACACCAATACTACCAGACACACGTATGGCCTGCTTCCACACTTCCTTGAGGTCTTTGCTTGTGTCACTTTCTCGGTGAAACGATACCTGACAACCCAATTTCAAACTGCAGCCTCTAGATATTTCCAATCCCTTTTCCCACCTTATTTTTTTTTAAGTTTATTTATTTATTTGGGGGGAGGGGGAAGGGGAGACAGCACAAGTAAGGGAGGGGCAGAGACAGAGGGAGAGAGAAAGGATCCCAAGCAGGCTCTGCACTGTCAGCACAGAGCCCAGCACAGGGCTCGAACCCATGAACCATGAGATCATGACCCAAGTCGAAATCAAGAATTGGATGCTTAACCAACTGAGCCACCTTACTTTTCCCTATTGCACTTATCACCCTTGTACACTGTTATGTGCTGTGTTATGTCCTCCAAAAATTCATATGCTTAAGTTCCAACCCACTCATACCTCAGAATGTGACTGCATTTGGAAAGAATCTTTAAAGAGATGGTTACCATTAGGTCATTAGGATGGGCCTTGTTGAATCTGAGTGATGTCCTTATAAGAAGAGGAAATTTGGACACAGATGTACAGAGGGACCACCAAGCAGAGACACAGGGAGAAAATGGTTGTCTACAAGCCTAGGAAACTGTCTCAGAAGAAACCAACCCTGCTGACAGCCTGAACACAGACTTCAGGCCTAAAGAACTGGGAGGAAATCAACTTATGTTGTTTAAGCTATCCATTCTGGGGTGCTATGTTATGGTAGCACAGCAAAATAATATAGACATATTAGAGTTTTATTTATTAGTCAAGAAAATACAAATAGAAACCGTGGGCCATTGATTCATTCCTGCCCCAGTCGAGAATATAGAGCAATGATAGTGGGCATCTTCTTATTCTCGATGGTGAAATGATTACCTTCAATTTTTTATTATTACATATTACATTTGATAGTTGATCATTCCAATGCTGGTAGCTCCTGCATATCTGTTTCTATAGTTCTTTGTTACTGCTATTTCTCACTTGTAGTAGTTTATTTCCTCATGTATATAGGGATTTTTTTTTTTAATTATGAGTGCATTTGACTTGGAACCTCATCTGTGGGATTTTTGGAGGCCCTATTTAAAGCACATACCTTCAGGGAAGTTTGTTTGGCTTCTGCTTGCTACCTGAGCCCACATCAACCAGGGCCATCTCACATACAGCTTGGAATGTTTGGGCCCCAACAAGACAGTGTGAATTCAAGGCACAATCCAGTGTGAGTGTAAGCTTGTGCTCAGGGGTTATCAGAGGAGGTAGTTTTCTTTATTTCCTTGTGCTACCCAGAGACAAAGCTAAAAACAGGTGCATAGGGGCGCCTATGTGGCTCAGTTGGTTAAGTGTTCAACTTTGGCTCAGGTCATGATCTCATGGTTCGTGGGTTTGAGCCCCACGTCAGACTATGTGCTGACAGCTTGGAGCCTGGAGTCTGCTTTGGATTCTGTGTCTCCCTCTCTCTCTCTCTGTCCCTCCCCCACTCACACTCTCTCTCTCAAAAATAAATGAACATTTTTTTTTTAATTTTAAAAAAAGAAACCAGATGCATAGCCACATCATCTTGGGGGCAGAAAATTTTCTGGCATACCACTGAGCATACTGCTCTGTGTTTGCATGCAAACTCTGTCCTGACTTCCTAATCTGCTTGCAGCTCTAGGCTTTGCTTCCTCCTTTAGTGCACATGTGGTCTATTCAAACCCAGGCTTCAGACAACCTGCGATCTATAGATACCCCAGGTGGGTGCCAGGTTTGGCACTTTGCTTAGTTCTGTGAGGTCAAACTTCCTATCACACCTGAACTCAAAGAATTCCATTATTCTGCCTCCAGCTCAGCTACTTATAAAATGTATGAGTGGTTTGGAATCATTACCTGAGTTGGGTGCCTTTTTATTCACAGTGAATCTTCTAATTTAAGGAGAAAGCTTAGTCATGCCTTTTTTAATACAGAGAAGGTATAATACAGTATAGTCTATACCTTTTTGAAGGCATTAAATGCTTGTATATTTATTATCTCTGGCTCAACATTACCACTTTCAAACCAGAGCTATTGTGCTTATAATTAACTGGTACCTTGAGAGATTCTCTTGTATCTTCTTATACATCATAAAGTAGTTACATGAAAAACAAAATGTGGTTATATGAGTAATGTGTATGGGTGACCTGGGGTTTTTTAGAGCCTACTGAGATCATTTAATTTAATCTTGTACATTGGAGTTACCAAAATTGCAATATAAATTTCAGGTTTCTGTTGCTCCCTGACTTGTTCAAGAGCCTTCAAAATTTACTAAAAATCCAAAAGAGTAAACTCCTTCTCCTTAGCGATGGCTGTGATTAGTTTCTTTGATTAGATAACTTAGCTTATGTTCACCAATCAGATAGCAGGGATGTTAACAGGCCATGTGCTTTTTCTAAGTATCACTAATTGGGATTCTTTTAGTTATTCCTTGGGATTTTATGCAGACTTTTCGTAAGTTAGCAAATGTGACAGTGATTTACCAGTTTATTGCTAATTTGTTCCTCCCCTTCCAAGTAGATATTTTCTTAATACGCAATTTTTCATTTATTTTTTCAACAGGCATTTATTGTCTATCTGCTATGTGCCAGATCCTGTGCCAGGCAATATCAGACCTGTTATTCCTGACATAGCTTTTCATGACCATTAAATGTTGAATATTTAAAATACTATATATAGTTCCTGAAGTGGAAAAGAGAAAGTACTCTGGGACATATTATATTTTCTTAAGTTTATTTATTCATTTGAGAGAGAGGGAGGGAGGGCGGGAAGGTGGGAGAACAAGTCAGGGAGGGGCAGAGAGAGAGAGAGAGAGAGAGAGAGAATCCCAAGCAGGCTCCAAGTTGCTAGCACAGAGCCCGATGCAGGGCTCAATCTCATGAACCATGAGATCATGACCTGAGCTGAAATCAAGAGATGGATGGCCAACTGACTGCACCACCCAGGCACCCCTAGGACATATTTTAGATCTATGAGAAACTCATCCTTATACTCTGCTGAAGCACTATTGTGCAATGTGCCCTTGGAGAGCTTTGCAGGGGCCCATGGGCATTACAACCAGTCTTAACACAGGAAAAATAACTGGACTGTCTACTGGAGTATTGGGAAGATAAAAGTGAAACTCCATTCTTTTTAAAGTTTATTTATTTTGAAAGAGAGAGAGCGAGCAAGCAAGCACAAGTGGGGGAGGGGCAGAGAGAGAGAGAGAGAGAGAGAGAGAGAATCCCAAGCAGGCTCTGCACTATCAGTGCAGAGCCCAATGCAGGAATGGAACTCACAAACCGTGAGATCATGACCTGAGCCAAAACCAAGAGTCAGCGGCTTAAGCAACTGAGCCACCGAGGCACCCAAAACCAAAGTCCATTCTAAAGCCCCATGATGACACTACTTTGGCCGAGAGAACCAAATAAAGTCCCTCTCAGATCATAAGAAAACTATTTCCATGTGTTGAGAGAAACAGAAAAGAGACTGAAGTGATTTGAGGTAGCACTCCTTTTGCCCTGGCTCAAGAGGGATTGTAAGATTATAGAACAGTCTTGGATTTAAAACTATGCACAGGCTTTCTCCAGTAGCAAGAGGCCTACTTAAAGATTCACAGACATAGTCAAGTGGGAACACTTTAAACTGAAATGATACCACTCACATTAACCACTGGAAAAACCCCACTAGCTATTTCACCAAGCATCCGCAAGGGCTGCTTCAGTGCAGTACTCCTTGTTAGAGTGTCGGCCACTCTCTTGCGTTGCTGTAGAAAAACAGTCACAGTTGATCCACTTGCAAACATCTTGACATGGGTTAATATTATGTATATAATTAGATTATTCCACTTCATTTCTCTTATTTTTCATATTTAAAAATATCCACCTCTAACACCCACCCACCCCCACTCTAACATGCAGATTAAGAGTTTCCCCTTTTCGGAGGTTTCTCCCCCTCCCCAGAGCTGTTCAAGATCCTTGGAAGTTTACTAAAAGTCCTTATCGCGGATCCTTCACATTGACAAAATTGGTAAGTCTCTTCAGCCCACTTGCCATTTTCATTTCTCAGTGGTTCTTGTGACTGTCACACGAAATCACTACAAAAAATTCACACAGCCCGAAAGGATTCTGTTCATTGTTTCATGGCTCCTGGGCTGGCTTGGATCCTTATGCAGGCCAAGCTGATCTACCAAGGAAACGAAATTCTGTTTCCACAAGGTTAACCCCCTTGACTTCCAATGTCTTCGTTCTTTAGCTACAGTAACATAGCTGTAGCCTGTGCTCCTAAAGCAATGCCACCACAGACTTAAATGTCCTGATGTTGAAGCAGCAATGAGAAGGTGAGACTTCTCTTTTCTTCACGATGAGTTTCTTTGAACTAGGAAAGGAGACTGACATCCTAGAGTTATCAAAACCACCAGAGAGCTGCTGATAACAGTGAGCCTCAAAAAAACATAGAATCATGGCTTAAAGTCTCCTTGGCCTTTGCCAAGCCTTACAAAAAAAGGTCACATTATTACTTTCCTCCAGGATAATTATCCTCAGGACAAAGCTATTTCAAGGTGGCTTTTCTCCATCTAGTCAGAGAAGTGATTTGAATATTTAAATGGCATTCCTTCTAGAGAAGAAATTTCAAATCTTCACCTAACTAGGCATTGTACTACATTTTTATTTGAGTGCTAACTGCAAACTCATGTGCTTTTACAAACAGCTTCACCCCCTTTTGCTTCCAAGTGGTAAAGCAAGGACACTATCGGTACTAGGAAATTGCTGTCCTCCATTGGCAAATGCTCTGATTATTTTTCTTCCTTGCTTAGAAGTAGTGGCATTGTTTTGTTTTGTTTTGTTTTGTTTTGTTTTGTTTTGTTTTGTTTTAAATATGGGCAATGCTCAATGGTGCAGTTCCTGACAGAATGAAAATAACTTATTCACATTTAGCCTGAAAGAAACTCTGTATATTATCAGAAATGTCTGCTAATTGAGGTAAAAAAAAAATTTTTAGCAGATGTAAATTCCGTCTATCAAATTGTGCAGCCTAATTATTCTCTGCACTTTGAAGAAGTGCAAAGGTCAAAAGGCTAATATGTAGCTTAATCAGGAAATTATGTAAATTAGCCCAAATCAAGAACATCACATAACCCCTATAATCAGTAAAATATGTAGTTCACTAGCAAATCAAATGAAACTTCCAGCTATTTGATCAGTAAAAATAGAAAGAGGAGGAAAACTCAGAACATTGGTAGATGTTATATCTCAGGCAAATTTGATTTTAATGTGCCAATAAGAGAATAAAATACAGTATTGGAAAAGGGACATATGTGTGAGAAATACATGAAGACAATTTAGGGGAAATCGCTACAATGTGAACACCACAGAAGAAGGGTATTCTTATCACTTCGGACAATGCCTGGTACACAATAGGTTCTCAATAAACATTAGTGAATGAATATTAAATTCATTATTGGGTCAAAAATTTCATGAGAAAGCATGACAATGCAACTTTGAAATGAGAAAACAAAGCCACATATTACAATTTCACAAATTTCTTCCTAAACTTACTTTATATCCAGTATATTAGCAATCTTCCACTCTCTGCCAAAAAAAAAAAAAAAAGCCCTATAAGAAACAGCACTGAAATAAAAGTGGCTTTATTAAATATATCAACAATAATGAATTATTCGTGCTTATAAAAATACCTATAGTAAGAGTAATTCTGCTTTCTTTTAACTCTGGTAATAATAAATACTTCTAAATATTTGGAAACATATGGTATGTTATTATCTACTTTTCAGAGATGAGAATGAGGCACAAAAAGATGGAGAGATTTTCAAAAGTCACCATGAAAAAAAAAACTCAAATACAATCGAATTTCAGAGAAAGCATCTATTTCAAAGTCATATTTTATTATCATCAAATATTTTCCTTATCATTCCTTGCGTTCACACCATTTTTAAATGACTTCTTTGGGAGCTCCTGGGTGGCTTAGTCAGTTAAGCATCCAATTCTTGATTTCAGCTCAGGTCATGATCTCACACTCATGGGAGTGTGGGCTTTGTGCTGGGCATTGAGCCTGCTTAAGATTCTCTCTCTCTCTCTTTCTTTCTCTCTCCCTCTCTCTCTCTCTCTCTCCACCCCATTCCTCCCCAGCTCGTTCACATGTTCTCTCTCTCAAAAAAAATAGAAAATAAAATAAACGACTTCTTTGTATCTCACATGGTAAAAAAAAAAGTCTGTCATTGTCCTTTACCCCTCAAATCTTGCCACCCTTTAAAAATGTTTTCCTTATATGCTCCCAGGTGAAAACATAGTGCATATACAACATAGGAAACATATGCAAGAAATAATTTTTGTTATACAGTTATTATTATACACCATATTCCAGAGAAATTTAAAGCATATTGCACATGCCACCACAAAAATAGATTGCTATTAAAAAATAAGTGGGTGAGAAAACGAAGGTAGAAAGAAAATGAGGTGTGGAAGATGAAAGCAAAAATGAAGTTACTATACAATATGCAAACAATGAGGTTTGTGCATTTAGTCATTTGCTACTTGTTTCAAAGCTTTCTAGCAACCAAGACAACCAGGAAAACACAACCATACCATTCTACATCCTAGAGATAAAGCAGTTAAACTGGCCAGGAAAAGCTTTCTTGGTACTAAGAACAAAAAGAAGTATCTTTCGTTGATCCCTATAATAAAGATAGTGTATAATGTTATAAACAATAAGCTTCAACATCTTTCCAGTAAATACAGATACTTCTTCAAAGAAGACATCCAAGTAGCAACAGACACATGAAAAGATCTCAACATCACATATCATCAGGGAAATGCAAATCAAAACCATAATGAAATATCACCTCATACCTGTCAGAATGACTAGAATCAAAATCACAAGAAACAAGTGTTGGCAAGGATGTGTAGAAAAAGGAATCCTCATGCACTGTTGGTGGGGATGCAAACTGGTGCAGCCACTGTGGAAGATAGTATGGAGGTTCCTCAAAACATTAAAAATACAACTACCCTATGATCCAGGAATTGTACTACTGGGTATTTACCCAAAAAATACAAAAACACTAATCCAAATGGATACACTCACCCCTATGTCTATGGAAGCACTAGTTACAATAGCCAAACTATGGAAGCAGTCCAAGTGTCCATCAATAGATGAATGGATAAAGAAGATATGATATGTGTGTATGTATGTACGTATCTATGTGTGCATGTGTGTATTGGAATATTAGCCATAAAAAAAGAATGAAATCTTGCCATTTGCAACAACATGGATGAAACTAGAGAATATAATGCTAAGCAAAATGAGTCAGTCAGAAAAAGACAAATACCATATGATCTCACTCATATGTGAAATTTAAGAAATAAATGAGCAAAGGGGACCAAGAAACAGACTCTTAACTATAGAGAACAAACTGATGGTTACCAGAGGAGAGGTGGGTAGGGGGTGGGAGAAATAAGGCATAGGGATTCATGAGTACATTTGTCATGATGAAAAAAATGAAACAGAAAATATAGTAGGGAAAAAATGAAAAAAATGAAAAAAAATTACTAAGAATTTCAAGATGGCTATAGCAGATTAAATCAAGCACAAGGCCCTTCTGAAGGTGGGGTCCTGTGTGATTGTATAGCCTACATACCTGTCAAGCCAGCTCTGTCCATATGCTTTAGCAGCCAGTCAGATTACTCCTAAGAAATGCCTTTAGGTGGGCTGGAAAGAAAACCTTCCTTCCAAAGAAGCTTCCCTCTTACCATGGGAAAATCCAAGATTCTCCCAATCTAACTCACACACGAATCAACAATCATAATATGCAGAGCTCAGTGACACAAACATGGCAAATTTTAAGCCTGAAAAATTACAAAAATAAATATTATTCAAATACCTAGCTTTGCCATTTTAAAAATATTTATGTATAGGTATAAGCACCTGTAAAATATTTGCCCTTGAACAATGAAACTTCCTGTACATACTCCAAAATGAACTGCTTACACAATATATTCTGGGTAACCAAACAAAATACTTTCCTGAATAAGTTAATTGGTCCAATTAATATTAGAAGATGTCTACCTTACCATGATGGCTCTATTTTTTAGTTATCTTTCATTCCTTCCTTCCAGAAACTAATAGCAGAGCTCATCACTTATTGAAGTCCTTCTCAAAATGTGACTAGCACCACTGCATTGGTAAGTAAGAGGACACAGCATCTTTTATTTTCTTTAAGGAGAAAGGGAGTATATATCCAGCACACTCATGACAGGAATCAAGTCATTTGGACTAGGATTTAGAAGAGAAATGGGGCACCTGGATGGCTCAGTTGGTTAAATGTCCAATCCTTGGTTTCAGCTCAGGTCATGATCTCATGGTTTGTGAGATGGAGCTCTGTGCCGACAGCATGGAGCCTGCTTGGGATTTCTCTCTCCCTTTCTTTCTCTCTGCCCCTCCCCAGCGCTCGCTCTCTCTCTCTCTCTCTCTCTCTCTCTCTCTCTCTCTCAAAAATTAAATGAGCATTAAAAAATTTAATAATAAAAGAAGAGAAGATGCAGTGTATCTCTGGTTTACCCATATAGAAGTAGTACCCCTCATTTTCTTTCCTCTCATGCTTTCTTAAAAAACATATCCCACCCAGCACCTGGGTGGTTAAGCGTCTGACTTCAGCTCAAGTCATGATCTTACGGCTCATGGGTGTTGGACTCTGTGCTGACAGCTCGGAGCCTGGAGCCTGCTTCAGATTCTTTGTCTCCCCCACCCCAACCCCTCCCCACCTTGCACACTCCCTCTCTCTCCCTCTCTCTCTCTCTCAAAAATAAATACACGTTAAAAAAAATTTTTTTTTAAAAAGAACATATCCCACCCATAGGAGAAGCCCTACCAACTCTTACCAGCTGACCCAGTTGGTGTTTGTTAGGACATATGATGATGAGGAGAAGGAGGAGGATGCATTATTACACTAGCATATATTATACATCCTAGATACATTATATAGTTGTCAAACGCCTTAAACAAAGAATTTCTTAACTCTCAAATTACAGCAAGTCCAGAGTTAGGGCTCACTCTGGGTTGGTTCACTGACTCAAAGATGTCATCAAAGACTTAGGATTTTTCTCTTTTTTCTGCCCTTCTTGTGTGATTCTCATCATCAGGCCACCAGCAAGATGGCTGCCACCATTCCAGGCAACAAAAGTAGACAGAGCAGTACGCAGGGGACTTGTATCTCATTCTGAGGATTTATGAACCATTTCCAGAAGCCCTCTAAAAGATTCCCCTTAGGTATCATTGACCAGAATTGGGTAACATATCCATTCCTAATCAAACCACAGCCAAGGGGAATGAAATTACAATGATCAGCTGGGATGGGATGGATGCTAGACAGTCAATTGCAATGATCTCTATCTGGGCCCTGAGCCATTGCTAAATAGACCAGGTCTGGATACAAGAACTAAGGGGGAGCAATCTAATCCTTAGACACTGTTGAGCCATTGAGATTCTTGTTCTCAAATATTTGAACTATGGGGCATAGAGCCTAAGGGAGTATGTTAATGGCAGAATACCAGATTAAAACTCCTTGAACTTAATCTGCTGAGATCCTCAGAGCCACCAATATCACTTCTCCTGGAGCCCGGTTGCTCAATTTTTCTTTGATTTTCATAATACTCCTTATAATAAGGCATGTTTACTTAAGCTAATAAGTAGGTGTAATTTCCTTGAAAATAGAATTTTGTGTTTAAGATAGCCTTACTAGAAATTAAGATCCTAGAGTCCAAACCACTTTGTGGCCAAATGATGGTATAGTTTCCATCTGAGCTTCAAATTTAGGGTGACCAACTAGCCTAGTTTGCCTGAGACTGAGGGGTTTCTGGGACCTAGGCCTTTCAGTGCTAAAAATGAGACAACTGGTCACCCCAATTTCAATAACAGAGTCTATGCCAAATTTATAAAACCCTTCCCATATCCAGTGTTTGATCTTAGAATCAAAATTTGAAAGACGACCAACAAAAATCACCTTCAAACTACCTTATATTCTTACTTCAGCCTTCACTACAGTTTTAAGGTACCAAGTGTTGGTTATATTCAGTCCAGACCCCAACATGGCATAAAACTCACAATGGTAGTTCAATAGGCATTGAAAAAATAAGTCCAAAATGAGTACCAAAAGGGGAACAGCTTTCCTATATAAAATCCACTATTATGTTAAAGTCAAAAAACATTCTATGAGATGAAAAGAAACATCCCTGAAGAGGTCCATGACCTGAAAGCATTCTTTCACACAGGAAGAGTTATCCTTGGTGTGATCCTGGCTCTGCTGAGGCAGTGTTGACTTATGAATAAAGTAATCATGATTAATAATACATTGCATTTCCTCACGAAACAGGATAAAAGGCCTCTTGTCATCTTAAACAACCACAAGGAGGAAAATATGACAACATTAAGCAAGGATAGTTAAGTTGTCCTGAGAAATACCTTACAAGTGTACTACAAAATGACAAGAAAATGGGATTCAACAACCAGGGGCTCTTAAGCCATATTTTCTCCCTGTCTCTAAGAGCAGAGTCAGGGATGTGACAAAACAAAACTCATTCTCTTGCCCTGCAGATATGAAAAGACATCTTATGTGTAGCTAGGGTGAAAAAAAAAAAAAAACAAGTACCAAGATAAAGAACAGCAATTTCACCTGAGGCTATGGGCAAACTAGTGCAATCCCATTAAATTCAGTAATATTATCTGAAAACAGCCTACCCTTACCCTAGCTTTTTTTACATCAGAATTAGCATAGGGGCACCTGAATGGCTCAGTGGGTTAAGCGTGTGACTTTGACTCAGGTCATGATCTCACAGTTCATGAGTTCGAGCTCTGCATTGGGCTCTGGGCTGACAGTTTAGAGCCTGGAGCCTGCTTCGGATCCTGTGTCTGTCTATCTGTCTCTCTCTCTCAAAAATAAATACATATTAAAAAATTATTTTAAAAAGAATTAGCTTAATATTCAAGGCTCAAATTTCAACTTTTTTATGCAAAGCAACTCTGACCTCATTATGCCCAGTCTTCTTCTCAAGAGTTCAAACCCCCTAGTAGGACATACTCATTGATGACCATTTTATTCATTTTCATTGAGTCTTCCCCACTTAGAAATGAAGCATCTTGGGCACCAAGAAAATGGGTTACAAAAACATGTGAAGGAAGTGAACACAGGGAAAGAAAGCGGTAGTTGGATTAAAGAAGTTGCTAATATCAAAATTTAAACTTGGGTGTCAAACTTTCAGATAAAAATTCATATGGAAGTATTTCTGTACAAAGATATGTGTATACATATGTAGGTCTGCATATACATATATACACATATAAATACATACATTTCTGCCTCTCCTCTTTCCTGAAAGGATATGAGACAGTGGATAAAAGGAAGACAAACAAATAAGCAAATATTTTTAATGGTAAAGAGGAGAAGAAAAATACTCAAAATATAACAATAAGTCAAGTGGTTGCAATTGAGTGAAAAAGAACAACTATAATCTTCCTGACAAACAAGACTAAGAGGAAAACATGATAAGTCACATAAATCATCTCGATCTGAGAAGAGGAAACACACTACTTTCCCAAGGGAGATAAAGCTGTTCCTAGAACCACTCGAGGGGAAAATTCCCATGCAAGGAGGGAGCAGGGATCACTCAGTGACATAATGGATAATATCGTCTTTTCAATTTTAGGGTAAATGCAGAAACATCTGAAAAGATAGCACCTGATGAGGTTTAAGCAACAGTTAAAACAGTCACTTTACTTACCAAGAAAAAATTTAGGTTCACATAGCTTGGTCCATAAATAAATAGACAGAATCAGAAATCAATAAAGGAGATACACAATCCTGCATAGAATATGACAGATTTTTTTGTGTTAATAGTAAAAATGTATAATAATAGTTAAAAGTAACAACATTTAAAGACACATTTATACACATTTGCTGTATACCTGATTCTGGAATAAGTCCCCTATCAATATTATCTCATCAGCTTTGGCAACAACACTAATTAGTAAGTACTTCTGATGTCCAGTAAGAAGAAAACCAAGACTCAGAAAAGTAAAGAAACTTGGTCATGCAGCAAAATCATAATTAAATCTCAAGAATTCCTTGACCCCAAACTATTGTAATCATAGGCTCTGTGCCTTCCTGCTTCCTTTAGTAACACAGTTATGCCTGAAACCCACTTGTTTCTTCCTGTAAGATACTGGACCAACAGACTCAAATATGCATTTTTTAAGAGGGAATATGGAATAACATTTTGAAAGTATATTTAGAAAAGTGATGATTCTATACCTTTAATATTCTATAATTTCCTATCTAAACTAAACATTGAGTCTATTTAGAGAACATCATACCTGAAAAATCACTTGAAGGAAATTGTCATATATCAGAGCTTCTTAGCTAGAATGAGCTTTGAAACAATTTTGGAAAAGAAAAAAATTCACCTAGAGTCCTAGGCAGCTTATTAGTTGAACTGCTATGCAAAGGGCTGATTATAAAGTTCCATTCAGAAAAGCACCCAGTGTCTATAAGATTTTCATCATTTATCCGATAAGAAATAGACATTACAGATGTCCTCCAGTCTCTAACCAATACCATGTTTTAAAGTGATGTTGGTCCCCTGATTACGTCAGTATTGGTCTTAAAAGTCAAATCTCCTACTGGGATAAACTATACTATAGTTTGGGATTTCTTCTCTTCCCCAAAGTAATGAGTATGCATAGTAAGATATAACCTCTATATGCATGATTAACAACTTTTTTCCAACTTTATTAAGATATAATTGACATTTAATACTGTGTAGGTTTAAGGTGTACAATGTGTTGATTTGATACACTTATCTGTTGTGAAATGGGTACTATAGTAGGGTTAGCTAACAAAACCATCACCTCAACAGTGCCTGGGTGGCTCAGTCAGTTAAGCGTCCAGCTTCGGCTCAGGTCATGATTCATGGCTCATGAGTTCGAACTCCACATCTGACTCTGTGCTGACAGCCCAGAACCTGGAGCCCACTTCGGATTCTGTGTGTGTCTCTCTCAGCCCCTCCCCTATTCACACTCTGTCTCTGTCTCTCTCTCTCTCTCTCTCAAAAATAAATAAACATTAAAAAAACCTATCATTTCAAATGAATACTATTTCTTTTTAGTGGCGAGCACATTTAAGATCTACTCTATTAGTAACTTGCAGGTACATAACACAGTATTATTAATTATAATTACCATGCTGCACATTAGATATCCAGAACTTATCTATCATATAACTGGAAATTTGTACTCTTTGACCAATATCTCCCACCCTCCAGACTCCAGTAATCACCATTTTACTCTGTTTCTGTGTGTTTGGCTTTTTCAAATTCCACAATAAGTGATACCATACAGCACTGTCTTTCTCTGTCTATAAAAATGTATAATGCCCTCAAGGTCCATCCATGTTGTTGCAATGGTAGGATTTCCTTCTTTCCCATGGGTAAATAATATTCCATTTGCTATATATGCCACATTTTCTTTATCCATTTATCCATCAATGGATTCTTAGGTTGTTTCCATATTTTGGATGTGGTGAATAACGTGCTGCAATGAACATGGGGGTGCAGATATGTCTTCAACAGTCTGATTTCATTTCCTTTAGATAAATACCCAAAAGTATGACTGCTGGATCACATGACAGTTCTATTTTTAATTTTTGAGAAACCTCCATACTGTTTTCTATAGTGACTGTACTAATTTATATTCCCATCAACAACGCACAAAGGTTTCCTTTTCTCCACATCCTTGCCAACACTTATCTTTCACTTCTTTTGATGATAGCCATTATAACAGGTGTGAGGTGATAGATATCTCATTGTGATTTTGATTTGCATTTCCCTGCTGATTAGAGATGTTGTCATGTACCTGTTGGCCATCTGTGTCTGTGCATGCTCACTAGCCATCTGCATAAGCTCACTCTCGCCACGATCAGGAGCATGTACAGAAAGCTAGCCACAGGGTGAGGGTATGTATGAATGGGGCGCATGGAGTGCTGGGATGCCTCACGGCCAATTAGGGGGAGCTGTGAGTGAGATATGGCCAGCAGCTTGTGGGAGGACTTCTTGATGGAGTCCATGATGCAATTAGTAGGATCCACATCCCTTTAATGCCCTCTAAGAATCCTATCTGCCACTCTCCCAGCCTTTTCCCATTCCCACCCCCTACCCCCAGTCATTCAGCACATGACCTAGTATTCTGGATGAGGCAAGAGAGAAAATGAGCCTCTTTGGCAGCATCCCACACAGCTGGAGAAGCCAGGCACTCACGGACACCCTCTCACTTTCCCCCAGCAGAAGAAATCATGGCAAAGAAGATCTCTCTTGGCAGAAATACAAATCAAAACCACAATGAGATGCCACCTCACACCTGCCAGAATGGCTAAAATTAACAACTCAGGCAATGACAGATGCTGGCGAGGATGCGGAGAAAGAGTTCCCTTCTGCACTGCTGGTGGGAATGCAAACTGATACAGCGACTGTGGAAAACAGTATGAAGTTTCCTCAAAAAATTAAAAATAGAATTGCCCTATGATCCAGCAATTGCACTACTAGGTATTTATCCAAAGGATACAGGTGTGCTGTTTCAAAGGGGTACATGCACTCCAATGTTTATAGCAGCACTATTGAAAATAGCCACAGTATGGAAAGAGCCCAAATGTCTATCGACAGATGAATGGGCATACACACACACACACACACACACACACACACACACACACACACACACTGGAGTATCACTCGGCAATCAAAAAGAATGAAATCTTGCCATTTGCAATAATGTGGATGGACTATATGCTAACTAACTTGGATGTAAATATAAAAAATTAAAAAAGGAAGACCTCTCTTGGTACTGAAATATGCTGCCTTGGGGGAAGTGGGGGATGCTGGGAAATTTATCTCTGCATCTCTTACTCCCTCCAATTCATCCTCATATTTTTTTTCCCTTCAACAATAATCCCTCCTTTTATCTGATGTGAGTGGATTTAGGGTCATTCTCTCTGACAATATTGGTTCCATGGATGAACTTTGGTTGGAGAGCTAACTCCAAAGCAATCTAAATCACAAACCCTTAAGTTAGAGGTACTACTGATATTTCCCCAACTTGTCTCACAACATAATTTCAAATAAATGTTGACATACTGATGAAAGCTGTACTTATATACTTACTGAAGACATACTGTCTACATCAAATTTAGAAATCAGATGCTACAGGTGATAATACAGATATATGGCTCCCACTGGATTTTCCTTGATCTCTTCACTTCTTTCTCTGGTTTCTTCCGTGTGAGAAGGTGACAGTTCAGAAAGCTGGGCTCTCTTGATTATGGAATTTGAAGTCACTAGAAAATTTAAACCCTGAACTGTAAGCCCCCGTGTTTTCCATTATCAAACTACTGGCTGTTAGATCTGGTCAACTTTGTGCATTGTCAGGATGTGAAATTGTAACTGCAACTGTGGTGGTTAAATACATGTGTCACATACAGCTGCAAAGAGCGTCCTCTGCAGAGTTTCCTCTCTGCAGGAAGCAGCATGGATAACAGAAATGATAACAAGCTAGGGATGGCATTAGGTACCACCTGACTTCATTATTAACTGTAGCACAGAAAGCAACGAAAAATTTAAAATTTTAAAATTCCCTTACTATTCTGGATAGGTAAAAAGTCTGTCAACTGTCATTCTAGCTAACAAATGCTGTTTTTAATAACATAGATATTTTCAAATGCTAAAAAGCATATGGAACAAAACAAACTTCTTACTACCCTTTGGATAAACCTTGACACTTTGAGATGAGAAAATTATTACATAAACATAGTAAAACCTGTATCCAGTTCAGAAAGACATATGAAATGTAAAATTCTCTCTCCTCCAAAGCCCACTCCTCTCCAAGTCTAAGTGTTCACAATAGTTTTTACGCATGCTTCCAAAACAAGTTATCATTCATTAGCCTATGTGTACCTGTGTGCATTTATATATATATATATATACACACACACATATAAATTTATACATACATATATATAAAATCATTCATACTGCTTAGCATTTTTCTTTTTACTTGATTTTATGTCTTGGAGAACATTCATAGCAACCTCGAGATTTATTTCATTCTTTTTAAAAGCTGCTTTATAGAACCATGGTTTATTTAGTCTGTTCCCTATTGATACACATTGGATTTTCTTGTTTCTGGGGTTTTCTGCTATTGCAAATAATGCTGTAGCATGTATGTGAATGTATAGACATACGATAGATACATGCATTTGCATACACACATATGTATATATCGTAACACACACATGCGTGCACACACACACACACACACACACACACATCACAAATATAACTTTCCAGGTAAAATCTTTTCCCCCTGTGGTAAAATCTACTCTGCGACTTAATTTATAGGGCAAAGTACAATTAACACAGTCGCCATGGGCTAATGGTCTTTGGAATGAAGGCAGTCCATTCTGCAAATGCAGAGAATCTCCATTAATTCTCATCTTTAAGATTTGATGGTTTCTTTTTCTTTGAGAACTGTCACCAAGTCTTGTTTTAGGGAGATAAGTACAATGAGCACCTTCCCCCATGTCCTAACTTTTTCATGTTTTTGTCTATATTCTTAGACTTAATAATCAGTTTGTCAAGTTTTTCTATTTTACAGGTGAAAATATTAACAGTAAAAATAGAAACAATACTCATCCTATTTCCATGTTGAAACAACACTTTGTGGTGTGCTTGTGTATTTAAGTGGGAAAAAAAACAGGTCTCTTAGAATTTTTCATCAGGGTGTCTAGTCCTTCCAAACAAGTAGCACTCTACTGATACCTAGGGGCATGGTTACCTATAAATCATATTTGTGTACACATTCTTATTTTAATCAATAAATACACAGCATACACAGTCTATTTTTTTCATGAGTCTGGCTCTTGACTCTTTCTTGAAACAAAAGTCACTTTGTAATCACCAAAATCGCACCTCTAGGTGTGAAAAAAAAACAATACGCTTTTCATAAGCCCTCGTTCAGCTTTTGCGAATGCCCTTAGAAGCCCCCAGACTTTCTACGACAGTTATAGAGTTTTGAAAGTGAACTCCAGAAGTTGTTAACTAGGTTCCAACCACTAGTAACGTATCCCAAAGCACCTTCATTAGGACATTCCACAGGGCACTCTTTGCGAATTATGAAAATTGGGAAAAGAAAAATTGCTTCCATGAGGTTTTCTTACCAAAAAAGTATTAACTACACTTCAAGTTAGTTTGCCCCTCTCACACAGCGCCTGGTTGCCATAGTTACCACTTTCTCTGATGCATTCCTCACTGGAGGAAGAATGTAAGAAGGAACTACTACTACTACCAATGATAGAAGAATAATAAATGCAAATAGATTCCACTGTAAAGTCATTTTTAAACCACAGCTAGGACACTAAACTTGTATTTTATTTATTTTACTTTTTTTCTTTTTGACGGCAAAATTTTGCTATTGCAGCTTTAGTTGTTTTATAAGAGACAGGTTTTTTGTTTTTGTTTTTGTTTTCCTGAATCTTTACAAAAATGTATTTAGCCACTATAATTCTTTTCCACCAATGAAAAGAAATTGTTGGTTGAACACAAAGACTTTTTTTTTTAATCCCTCTTTTTGTGTCTTCCATCTTTCCCTCTCTGCTTTTTTTTTTTTTAATTTTTATTTATTTTTGGGACAGAGAGAGACAGAGCATGAACGGGGGAAGGGTCAGTGAGAGAGGGAGACACAGAATCAGAAGCAGGCTCAAGGTTCTGAGCTGTCAGCATAGAGCCCGACACGGGGCTTGAACTCACGGACCGCGAGATCATGACCTGAGCCGAAGTCGGACGCTTAACCGACTGAGCCACCCAGGCGCCCTGAACACAAAGACTTTCCACATGAAATTAATTGCTTTAGAAAAAGAGATGTTGAAACAACAATATTTTTGTTGTAATACTTAATTGTCCTTTTGGGTATGTGTGTTTGTGTGAATGTGCATGTGTATCAATTACAAGAGAAGCAGAAACATTGGATTAAAAAGTACTAGAGGGACTTGGAGCCCAGGATCTGTTCAACTTAAAGGAAATCTAAAATGTTTCTAAACTTGCAAAATAAAATGCAAGATGCTTCTATACATATCAAAGGGCTTCACTCCATAGCTCCATAAGCAACAACCACTAAAATGACATTGAACCAGGGGCTTTTTTCCCCCACAACATCATGTACATTGGTATGTTTGTATTTTTATTTGGTTCTTATGAAGATTCCCAAGTGACAGCAAGGAATTTTAATTTTTTAACACTTATTCCTTTTTTGACAGACAGAACGAGTGGGAGAAGGACAGGGAGAGAGAGAGACACAGAATCCAAAGCAGGCTACAGATTCTGAGATGATGGCAGAGCCCCACGCGGGGCTTGAACTCACGAACCGTGAGATTATGACCTGAGCCAAAGTTAGCCACTCAACCCACTAAGGTACCCAGGTGCCCCAACAGCAGGGAATTTTAAAATCAGAAGAACCTTTGTTTGCTTTTAAAATCATTTGAAGTACCATATCTCAACAGTAAGCACTGTTAATATTCACAGTATTTGTATTCAGTGACTAAAATTGGATGAGAATTTTTCAAACTCTTGATACATATTGCCAAATCGCTCTTCCAAAAGGTTATCCCAATTTACTTTCTCACCACCAATGTATCAAAATGTCCATTTCAATGAACCACTGGGGATATTAAAGGATATGTTCATACTACAATGTTAAAATTTCTTTTATTATGCCAAACCCTTTGATCTAATTCAGGTGTCACCAAATATGTTCTGTAAAGGGCCAGACAGTGAATATTGTAGCTTCTTGGGCTGCTCTAGTGCAAGAAACCAACTCTGCTGCTGCAGCATAGGAGCCATAGCCAATTTGTAAACAAATGGACAGACTGTGTTCCAATAAAACTTTCTTTACAAAAACAGGCAGCTGGCCAGATTTCATCTGTGGGCCATAGTTTGCCAGCCTGTCTCAAAACTCCGTGTAGACATTTTTAAAGCTAATCTTTTGGTAATTCTTAGAAGAAATATACAGAGAATTGTGTGATGTGTGTGTGTGTGTCTGTGTGTGTGTGTGTCTGTGTGTCTGTGTTCTTACTGTGATACCTACAAACAAGTTCATTAATCTAAAGAGAACGAGAAAATAAAAGGGCAACTTAAAATTGACAGTGTAGAAACTGACTTCCCAAAATCATATCCCATTGTCATCATCATCATCATCATCATCACCACCACAGCTAAAGCTCTTACAGCACTTTACAGCTTACAAAGCATTTCTTATTCAGGGGCGCCTGAGTGGCTCAGTAGGTTAAGCATCCGACATTGGCTCAGGTCATGATCTCACGGTTTGTGGGTTCAAATCCCCACGTCGGGCTCTGCGCTGACAGCTTGGAGCCTGGAGCCTGGAGCCTGCTTCGGATTCTGTGTCTCCCTCTCCGTCTGCCCCTCCCCCACTTGGGCTCTGTCTCTGTCTCTCTCTCTCTAAAATAAATAAGCAAAAAAAATTTTTAAAAACCAAACAAAGCATTTCTTATTCATCATCTCATTTGATCTTCAAACACTACAGAGTAGCCCTGATTGTTCCAATTTTACAGTGGGGAAAGTGAGGCTCAATTCACTAGCTGTGAGACTCAAGGCCAGAGGCAGCTTTGTTACCTTGGCTGCTGTTTAAGTTGTACCAACCAGAAAGTCAGCACTGGAAATTCCTCTGACAGAGGTAATTCCTCTGCCAGCCAAGTGAAATTACATACATATCTTACCTCAGCTTTTCAGGTAACTTGTTTGTTTTCCTTTTAAGACCTGAAGATTTTGTCAGCAGGAACGGGTACTAATTAGTGAGATAAGAGATTGATCTTGTATTCTAGTCTGCTAATGTATGTTTCATGCCAGAATTGCCCCTGTGGCACTAAGCCAGAAAGCATGAAGCAACTATAAATATCTAGGCAAAAGACTGAAAGATAAATTCACAGGAAAGAAAATCTATAATTAGGGAAATTGTGAACTAAATTTGAAGATATATTCACAAACTCTGTGAGTTTATGCAGTAGTGGAGACAGTCTACTATTCAGATAACCCAAATAGCGAAAGAGAACTGCAATTTTTTTCCTTCAAAGAATAAACGATACCAGCAAGGGTGCGAAAACATATGAAAGAGATGGGTAATTTTGCCTTAACTAGAGAGTCGGTGTTATTCTGTGACCACAAAGAACATTCTGCTGACTTTGACAACTTTTCTCTTCTAATGCAAGTGTCTGGGTCCAATGCACAGCCCTTAGTTAGACACAAATCAGAGTTAGGAACAGCCTTGTCCTCCAGGGCATGTTGTCTGAGACTAATCATCCCTCTGCACCTTCACTGGTAAAGGACTCTTCAGTTCACAGTAGTTAACAGCCAGGCTGGTCTATGGTCACATAATTCCCACTTATTCCCTGTTGTTCTCTGGCACTTGAGGCAGAGCCTCGAAAAATCCCTCACAAATTTTTCCTCTCACATTTTCCACTGTTTCTGAATTCAGCTTACTATACAGCAGCTACATGGGTATCCTGATGTCGTCTTTTTTGGAATGCACTCCACAAGGAGGTTGTATTTTAACCAGCCAGCTGTTCTGATGCCACATTTTCAGCTCTACTGCATGCACATGGCTACGCTTTCAAAGTGCACACGCTTTACAGAAAGTTTGCTAAGACAGCACTGCATTTTGGCACAAGAGCAAGCCCAGACACAGCTGAGACCATTCAGAATGCAGCAGGGAGCTGCTAAGATTTTCCTTGGAAATGGCCTTGAAAATGTTCACAGAATCCTGCTGCATAAGCAGCTTGAGGTCCAGTGTTGAGCCAATCCACAAAATGGGAAGAACTGAATCAGAAGAAGAGCAAGTTGCAGGAAAGCTGGAAATCAATCTCTAAGTGGCAAAGCACCGGTGTCTGGAGTAATTTACAGTTCCGGCTCCTTCCATTAAGTTATGTAACCTCAGCAAGTGAGTTTGGCTCCCTAGGCTGCATCTTGTCCATTATAAATATGGGAAAGACAATGCATTCCATGATGTTTGTGTGAAGATGAAAGGAGAATGAGCTTTCTAAACTGGTAAGGTATTTTACAGCTATGGATCTTGCCCTGCTAGAGATCACTGGAAATATCATAAGTTATTCTTGCACAGATTTGTCAACACCATTTAAGAGATACACTGAATATCAGCTAGCACTTCAATAGCAACAGCATGAATACCTGGCACATAGCCAGTTCACTTGCATGGAATGGTAGTGACTGAGGCAAGAAGCTATACATTGGTAGGGGGAGAGACTGTATCTGTGATCTCAGGGATGTTGCAGTATACTCACAAAAGAGCTGAAATCTAAAGAGTTGATGAAAAATACTTAAAAGAACCTATCATCCTGCCCAAGTTTCTGTATTCTTCACATACAGTATTTGATTACCTCCAACTTATATTTACCTTGCTGGCCCTAAAAATAAATAAGTAAATGACTGATTCTAAATGAAGGAAACTATGTATATGAAGAAAGAACCTGGAAGTATTCTTTTCTGGCCATTATCATATAAAAATATGTGATATACTTTTATTAGATTGAACCATAAAAATATGTGATATACTTTTATTAGATTGAACCATATACAATTACTTCTTTTAATAAGTCAGACACACTCCAATATTGGCAATTTCATAAGGTTCAATACAATAGATCAGAGATTGAACTCAATATGATGCAAACGACCCTGTCTTCCATGAGTTCACACTCTAATACTTGTTAAAATGTGTCCCACATAATGTACTTATTACAGCTTTTGTTCCAACTCATTAAGTGCTTGCTTAAATAAAGCACCTTTTAAATGATTAATAAACTTATACATTCAAGAGGGAGTGTTTTGAAGGAATTAATAGAGTCTGCACCATTTAAATAAATTCTTGGGGCACCTGCGTGGCTCAGTCGGTTAAGCATCCAACTTTGGCTCAGGTCATGATCTCACAGTCTGTGAGTTCGAGCCCTGAATCGGACTCTGTGCTTGACAGCTCAGAGCCTGGAGCCTGCTTTGGATTCTGTGTCTCCTCTTGCTCTGCCCCTCTCCTGCCACACTTTGTCTGTCTCTCTCTCTCTCAAAAATAAATAAACATTAAAAAAAATTTAAATAATTTCTTAAAGGGAGCTACTCTTAAAGGGAGCTGCCCTTTTCTTTTTCATTTTATTTTTTTCTTTGAATAATGGAACTCAACCTCTGTATTCAATAGGAAGGGTGTGTGCATGTATGCGTGCATGTGCACGCACATGCACACACTTGAGACAGACAGAGATTTATTTTAAGGATTTGGTACATACGATAATGGAGACTGACAAGTCCAAAATCTGCAGGTGGTACCTACAGGCTAGAGACCCGAGGAATAGCCACATTGCAATTCAAGTCCAAAGGCCATTTGCTGTCAGAATTCCCTGTTGCTAGGGTCAGGTTAGTCTTTTTCTCTAGTCAGGCCTTGAAATGATTGGATCAAGCCCACCCACATTGTGGAGGGCAATCTGCTTTACTCATAGTCCCCCAATTTAAATTAATCTCATCCAAAATCACCCTCACAAAGACATCCAGAACATTTGACCATATATCTGGGCACCAGGGCCCAACCAAGTTGACACATAAAATTAACCATTATAACCTTGAAAGAATATCCTATGTACTACTACACTAAGTATAACTATAGACAAGAGGGGAAATATTATATTTCCTATTTATATTTGTTACAATAAAATTGTGGCTGTTTTCCTGAGTCCTTACTCACACCTTAGGAAGCAACCACAATCAGAGGCATTTCCCTTTGTGGTATAATTTCTGAGCGAGATTCCATTGCATCTCCCTAAAAGTATGATGTGACAGGTTTGTTTTTAAAATTCAAATTTAGCTTTAAGAATTTTAGGGACACCTTGGTGGCTCAGTCAGTTAAGCATCTGACTCTTGATCTCACTTCAGGCCATGATCTCATGGTTCATGGGATTGCACCCCACATTGGGCTCTGCATTGATAGTGCAGAGCCTGCTTGGGATTCTCTCTCTCCCTCTGCCCTTCCTGTGCTCAAAAGAGAGACAGAGAGAGAGAAAGAGAGAGAGAGAGAGAGAGAGAGAGAAAGAAAAGGAAGGAAAGAGAAAGAAAGAAAGAAAGAAAGAAAGAAAGAAAGAAAGAAAGAAAGAAAGAAAAAGAAAGAAAGAGAAAAAAAGAGAGAGGAAGGAAGGAAGGAAGGAAGGAAGGAAGGAAGGAAGGAAGGAAGGGAGGGAGGGGTAATTTCTGGTACTTTTGAGATCATTTATTTTTATAAAACCAAGCTTCTGAAACTACTGATACACTGAGAAATTACATAGCCCCTTTCTGCCAAAAACAAATATTTTACTCTGTTGAACTATTTATTAAAGAAGGAGAAAATTATCCAGGGCTAGGAGATACTAAATTATTTTTAAACCTATTGATAGTCTTTCCTCACAAATCTCTAAATTCTTTCACTTCAATTTCATCTGCTTAACTGCTCTTTATAGGGTTCATTGAGAGATAGGTAATAACAGTAACTAGGAAAAACTCACTTTGAAGTTCACCACCATTCACCCAGGAGCCAACAGGTGCTTCAGAGGCTCTGGGGTACAGGTTCCAAGAGCAGCTGCAAAGCCCTCTAGGAATAGGGAATGGAGCAGTGATAAAGGCAAAATTAACCTAGCAATTTCCCACTTTGAGGACTTAAGTCAGCGTTTAATCTCATTGGGATGTGGTTTTTCCTGTTGGCTTTCTAAAATGAAGTTTGTCAAATACAATTCACCTAATGTTATATGTAGTATTCTTATTAGGGTATTAACCATGTAAAATATATTATCATTATAATACTATTACTAGAACTAAAGCTCAGAAAAATAGAGTAATTACCATCACTTATACATCTAGAGAGAGGCAGTATGGCATAATGGAGAGAGAAGTCTAATAAATTTGATTTCAAAAACCACTAGTCAAGTTCAGAAATATTTCAATATTCATATTCACCTTCTCCCCGTCCAGGCATTTCTTGGGGCTTCTAACCCCAATCTCAGTAGCCTTTCTCTTCTCTCCCTGAGGAAGGAGACAGGGTGCAAGGGGAAGAGGATGCTTTTCCCCACTCTAAACCTAGAAGACTGGCCTGGCAGGTAACATGAGTCACAGGGAAGACAGTGTCCCAAGTATTTTATTCCTCTAGTTCTTTGTGATATTATATATATCATAGTAATGTGTTCTATTGGAACACACTGATATAATGCAGCTTTATTCTCAATCTTCTCTTTTATTGTTCCAATAGATAAGTCCTTTTCTTCCTTCCTTCCTTCCTTCCTTCCTTCCTTCCTTCCTTCCTTCCTTCCTTCCTCTCTTTCTCTTTCTTTCTTTCTTTCTTTCTTTCTTTCTTTCTTTCTTTCTTTCTTTCTAGATCCATGTCTTCTGCTCCCTCTGTATCTCTGATATTGATCTCCACAAAACTAAGCACATAAGAGGAGCTAGGTGAAAACAGAATGATCTACTGAATTTTTGTTTCTTAATTCCTGGCATAGGTAGATTGAAGTGAAGAAAAGAAAGGGTAGCTGTTTAATTCACTGAGTTACTACAGTCTTACTAAAATGGAAACACAAATGAAGCACACTGGCCGTTGGTTTCCTCAAGATTTCACTATGGATCTTGGACATCATAATTTTCTAGGGCTATGAAAATAAGGCCCACCCATAGGTCAGGATGAAAAAGAATAAAGAGAGGAATCAAGTTCACAGGTGAGACTAAAGGTCCACAATGTCCTTCACTTTTCCTTTCTCTTTCCCTGTGGTTCCCTGGAGAGGTTTAACTAGTGCACGATCCATCCCTCCTACAACAGACCTCATGGCCTCTCTAGGCAAAGCCCTGGGCTATACCCGATTAAACAGGGCAGACACCTGATCCAAACTAAGCCAATCCAATTTGGAACTGGGAAAATCTCTATGTATGGTTGCATCTATAATTGTTAAGTCTGGAGCAAATATTCCACGATGTGGCAGATATTTCACCCCGTGGATGAGACCAAAGACCACTGCTCCCCAGAGAGAATGAAATTAATAAGGAGAAAAGAGAGGAGAGACAGGGTGAAGATCCCAGGCTCAGCCCCTTTCTGAAATCTGGCTACCTGCCCACCCCTTGGTTCTATGATCTATTCCTGCATTCTCACAAATAATCAATTTTTGTTCATCCTGTTTGAATTGATTTCTGTTACTTGCAACCAACAGTCCAAATTAATACAGGGGGGATCTATTTTGCAAGGGCAGAAGGGAAAAGGAGGAAACATAAACTGGTGTCTTTTGGGATAGATATGTTCTCCTTAAAAATCATTTCTTTCCAGTGGAGTCTTTTGAGCCAATGCAGACATCTGGCATTTCAGTTACCCATACACTCAACCATCACTCTTATCTTAAGGTTTCTTAAAGATGAAATTCCGTAACCCTGAGGTGAGAAAAAAATTCTATACAGTGTGTTTTTTTCCCTCTAGTCTAGCAGATGCACAGCTGCCCTCTGAGATTGTGCTACTTTTCCACAGGCCATAAAAGGAGCTTCATTACCGCTGGTGGGATCACACATACTCTTTCGGGGTGCCACCCATCATGAATATGTAAGAGGAAAATTAGCATAGAAGTGTTACCCTCCCATGCTTGTAACTTTCTATTCCCTTTATTTTATTCCCATTTTCTTTATTCATCCTCTCCTCATATATATCTAGAATTCTCACTGGTCTATCACCATTATACACATTCAGTGCAAGTCCATTTTGATTTGTCTACTATCATCATTGCTCTGCCTTGCTGTAACCACCGCATATATACACTGCTATAATATTGTATTCTAAAATATACACCTTGAAAATGTCTTTCTACATATGTATCTCTCTCACCAGCCTGGGACATACTTACTGGAAGAAGCTGTGTCATATTGTTATAATCTCAGTATCTCTACATTAACTAGAAACAAATGTTTGATGAATGAGCATGTACATGGGTAGGTGAATGATGAAGTGAGTGAATTAATGACTTACACCATCC
The DNA here is from genome assembly GCF_027475565.1 of Acinonyx jubatus. NCBI lineage: Eukaryota > Metazoa > Chordata > Mammalia > Carnivora > Felidae > Acinonyx > Acinonyx jubatus. The sequence continues at coordinate 135,636,471 of NC_069382.1, read as the reverse complement.
AGATTTCTCAGTTCCACTCTTATATTTTAAATGCAATCTCCCTTTCTCTTATTGTCAGAATAAGTGACCAGGATATTCCCTGGCTGAGTTCCTATAATTTTATCCTTTTTCATTTAACACCCCATTCTTACCAAATTTTCTTAAGAAAATTTGATAGTTTGATAGTCTCCTGATGGGCCAAGTTGGCCAAGCTAAAATTCCAATCATTCAACCAAACACAAATCTACCTATTACCATGGAGGTATTTTGTAGATGTGATTAAAATCCATAATCAGTTGACTTTAAAGGAGACCATCTTAGATAATCTGGGTGGACCTGAATCATTCAGAACTGCCTTAAGAGCAGGACTAAAGTCTTCTCAGAAGAAGAAGAAAATCTACCCATGGACAGCAGCTTCAGCCCCTGCCTGGGAGTTCTAGCTTTTCTTTCCTGAGAGCTTGCTCTAGGAATTTTGGACTTTCCTAGCTAGCCCCATAACCGTATACCAATTTCTTGAAATACATCTCTTGATATAGGTCTTCTATTTGTTCTGCTTCTCTGGGTGAACCTTACTAATAGATTATCAACAGACTATGCACAAAGTCATGTATTGGCTACCATTTTACCTAGTGCTTTCATTTTCTATCCTTTCTAATCAATGATTTTAGAAATGGTCACATATACTGGCCACATGGCCTAGGAATAATTTAAAGATCTTTCAACACATCTCATTAGCACTGTGTATTTTTTCATAGTCTTAAAAATAATCATGGTATGTTGGAACAAACAAAATCCTATCACTAATTCAAATATAACATACCTTCTCTTCACCTTTTCCTTTGGAATGTTCTGTGATTTTCCTTCATGTTTTCCCCACCACATATGCTCTATTACAACACACTGTGATGTGCCCTTCGTGGATCTAGCTGACCACTGCAGGTAGTCCTACAGCTAAAATCTACTATAATATACTTTCAGAAATGGTGGTGGCCTCCAATTTCTAATATCTTTCTTAGCCTTTGACATTCTTTTCTTCCTTCCTTCATCCTATTTGCCAAAGATTTTCCTCCCACACAGTCTTCAAAAAGTTTTACGTAGCACAACAGCAAATCTGTGAGCCCTAGACGTTCACTCACACTCTTCAACACTTGACTGCGCTCTTCCCTTCCTGAGCTACCATGTTTGCTGTTAAATGTTTTGTTTCTTCATTTTTGACACCTTAGCTCTGTTTGCACTTTTCCCATTTTTAATCCCTTTTTGTGCCTATGAGAGAGCTCCACAATGAAACTTTCCAGCTTCACAGTTTTTCCTCAGTGTCACCTGACTTGTCCACTTTCATTTTATAAGCAAATTTCCTCTTCTCTTCATTGTTCTAATAGGAATTTGAATATCTTCAAATTGTTACCTGCCAACTCTCCCTAGCCTTTTGGGAAAAAAATAATTCAGTTGTTATTGTGGCTACATTTTCAAAAGGTATTCATTTTACCTTTAACATCTATCGTTATTTGCTGCAGCATACTACTAGTATTGATTGCATTAATCAGCTTCCCCATTTTATGTCCAAATTATAAACTCCATTGGAATGTTGTGCTTCAATCCCATATTCTGGCCAATTTATAAGTAGTCAGCTTCATATATCAGACGTTGGTTGCTTTGATCCCCACCATTTTTTCTCAAGATGTAGCTTAAATTCTTCCTCCAAATTATTGTTACAATGCAGAAAGATGTAGGCCCTTAAATAATTTTTCTATTTTATATATGTTTTAAGAAACATATACATGAAGATGGCTGTCTATGAACCAGGAAGCAGCCTCCACCAGATACCAATCTGCCAGTGCCTCGATTTTGAATTTTCCAGCCTCCAGAACTGTGAGAAACAAATATTTGTTTTTGAAGCCACCTAGTCTATGATATTTCCATTATACCAGCCTGGATGGACTAAAACAAGTGGGGTGGGGATAAGCTGAGCAAGAAGACTTAGAGGAGAGTAGAAGTCCAAAATACTGGTGGGAGAGGTAGAAAGCATGACCAATATGGAAAGAGGTGCAGGTGGTTGTTGAAATCTGAATTTTTAGAAAAAGAGTGAGGGCAAGCAGTCAGAATCAAAGGGGAGACTGCCAGTAGTAATGAATACTACCAGCTAGTCTTTGCAGCTTTTGTTCATAGCTGACTCCATTTTTAAAGGCTAGGCGAAAGGTACATGCCATTCTCCCCTGGCCTGTCCCTAGGCAGTAGGTCTTCAGGCCATCCTGGATTTGCCACATCGCACACACTGGTATGACTGAGGAATTGCTGAGATGAATGGTGGGCTGAGGCCCATACCCATATACCCATATACCCTGGAATTGGGTATTGTAAGGCATTCTTGCTCTCTGTCGTAGAAAGTCCACACCCATATATTCTGCTTCCCTACCTTAGTCTCTAGGAGCTACACTAAGAAGGGGGGTCCGGGAGGAAGCAGTTTCTGAGGGGCAAATGTGACAGGAAACACTGAAAGCCAGGCTAGGTCCACAGGCACAGGATAGTGAAATTCCATTATTTCTGTTGATTTTAAATAATTCCAGAAAGTAGTCCTCCATATTTTATCTGGGACAGGCTCTGTATTTGTACTGGGAATGTAAGGTTTCTTTCATCCAGATTGTTTTTCTGATTCCCAGAGCCTACAAAAATTAGCAATTAATTACTTCTTGACATAGAAAATGATGTCTTACAGATCTCAAGTAACTGGTAACTTTTCTAGGTAACTGCCAGAAGTTGTAGTAACAATTGAGGTGAAGCAAAAAAAAAAAAAAAAATAGCGAGGGAAGCTGTAGGGTTTTTTGTATGAGGAAAGCTGTAAATCATTACACAAAAATTCAGCAATGTTGAGATACATGCAATGTCAGTTTCTATGTAGAAGGAGCCATAATACATTCCACTGGACCATTAGAATAAGGAAAGGAGGACAGATGGTTCTGGACAAGCAGGATTTTGAACTGTGTCTTCTAGATTCATGACATAAATTGATACGTGGAATTAGAGGTCAAGCTTTATATTAACTGTAGGGGCAGGAATTCTCCTAAAGAACAGAGTACAGCTAACTGTTAGGTGCTCTGTGTTCTGCCATATTGGTAAGGGTAACAACCTTCATTGTGGCCATGGGAGGGGAGCAGGTCCATTGTGAAATCCTTCATAATAGCAGTCTATCAGTCCTTGTGAATTAAAAGCATATCTATTCTCCCCTTGGAAGAAGGGATGGAACAGATTTGGTAAGCAGCTAGCCTAGCAGTTTCCATCACAAATGGCTGCACTTTTCAGGCTGAGAGTTCAAATATATAATGATGTTCTCCAGGTAATCTTCAAATCATTGGTTCCAATTTACTCACCTTTAGCAGAGGATCAGTCAGGGTCTGAACTATTAGACTTATCTGGGAAGTCTTTCCTAACCATGTATGCACAAATGCTATCATGGATCTACTCACAGACCAAATATTCTTCCTGGGAGAGCTGGTTAGGATGGGTATGTATATCTAGACAAATTCCCCCAGGGTGACTGACATGTGTCTCTGTTGAGAAGCACTACATTAAAACACACACACACACACACACACACACACACACACAGAACATGACAGCACCTACTCAGGAAAATACCTGTGCAAGTATTTAGACAGAGGACTTCCAGTTGTCAATTTCTGAAACCCATATGAGGATGGTCTTCAAGAGACAGCTTATGACTTGAGCTTAGAATATATGGAAGCCATCCACATTTAGCTTAAGCTCTAGTTCTAGATCAAGTAAAAGCACTGAGGCCACATTAGGAGTGGTATAAAATAAAGATCAATGAGGGAAGTGCCACTGCTTTTCAGACCCCCATTAGTAGACACATGGGAACAATGTCCATAGCATGGGGGAGATCAGGTTAAATAGCAAACTCAGTCCACTTAACCAGGGCCAGTTAATAAGAAAAAGGACTTCGAATGGAAAACTACTCACACTCTTAGCTCAATGGTTCTCAACTATGACTGCACAGTAGAATCCTCCAGAGAGCTTCAAAGTTTGTCAGTTCCAAGGCCTCCTGCCAGAACAACTGAATCAGAATCTCAGGGAAGGGAGATGCACTCAGGAATCTCTAGTTTTGCTCATTCTCCTCGGGTGTTTCTAAGGTATAGTGAGCAGGTATAATCTCTGCCTAAGCTCCTAACTTCAAAAGCAGAAACAGACACCACTCTGCCTCCTTAATTTACCTCTTTGGGCTCTTGTCCATCAGCCCAGTCATCTGCTGCCCCTCATGGCCATGTCTATGTCTTCTCACCCAGGCCTATTTCTCAGGTGCAGGAGGCAAAAGGTAGCAGCAGTGACTCTATCCAGATGGATGATGGAAAGCCCAGCCTCCCAGGAGGATTGTGGCAACAGCTGAGGAACCAGGTAGGGGTGGCTCCCTGTGGTACTAGGACCTAAAGAGGAGTGAATTCACCTGGAAGAGACCAGGGGTGGGTGAGAAAGCTAAACCAGCAGCAGTATACAAAGGAGGGCCAGGAAGAGTTAAGAACCTGAGGAGCACTCTAGAGGTAGATCTCGATCTCAGATAGAGTCAGGAATTTAGAATCTGGAAAAATGAGAGTGAGCAGTAAAGCAAACATGTCTGGATCAAACATGGAAGCAAATGGGATGGAACTGGCAGGGTTCCATGCAGTTTTCCTTAATGCCATCTGTCATGTGTGGTTTACATTACAGGCGAGTCAGTTTAATTCCAAGAACTGGACATGGGGTAGTTACACAGTGAACTACTGGCAATGCTAGAAATGTACCCACAGGTTCCTATAGCCTATCCCTCTTTACCTAAGCTTTCTGAAATGGTCTGAATACACCCCACTCTCCACCAAGTTGCCTTCCACGGGACATCTTCCTTAGCCTTTTTCTTATTAGTCTACTGTAAATGTTATTTCCTTCACTGGACTGTGAACCCCTGACAAACAATTTCATCTTGTTCATTCCAGTGCTTGGCACACTGTGGGTGCTCAATAAACATATATGAATGAGTACTATAAAAACAAAACAAATGTCCAGTGTGCTAGGAATGAAGAACAGAAACAGCCTGGAGAGTCACGGAAGGCTCTGACACAGAGGTAACAGGTGATTAAGGTCCTAATGAAGTGCTTTCCTGGTAGAGTCAGAGGGAAAGTAGAAGGAACAGCAGCATATCTAAGGGTACAGAAGTGTTAAGAAAGCTCAGCTAATTCAAGTGGCTTGGCATTACCAGTGTTACTGCTCCTCTTTCTCTCTTATTCTAAAGACCCTAAAGCTAGCAAGACTTTTGGTATTTGTCTCTACCCTATGTTGGCAAACTCTTGTAATTTGGATTAAAAAGAAAAAGAAAACCAAAGTGGGAGACATCACAATCCCAGACTTTAGCCTCTCCTACAAAGCTGTAATCATCAAGGCAGTATGGTATTGGCACAAAAACAGACACATAGACCAATGTAATAGAATAGAGAACCCAGAATTGGATCCACAAATGTATGGCCAACTAATCTTTGACAAAGCAGGAAAGACTTTCCAATGGAAAAAAGACAGTCTCTTTAGCAAATGGTGCTGGGAGAACTGGACAGCAACATGCAGAAGATTGAAACTAGACCACTTTCTTACACCACACACAAAAATAAGCTCAAAATGGATGAGAGACCTAAATATGAGACAGGAATCCATCAAAACCCTAGGAAACAACTTCTTTGACCTCAGCTGCAGCAATTTCTTACTTGACACATCTCCAAACGCAAGGGAATTAAAAGCAAAAATGAACTATTGGGACCTCATCAAGGAAAGAAAAAAAAAGCTTCTGCACTGTAAAGGAAACCATCAACAAAACTAAAAGGCAACCAACAGAATGGGAAAAGATATTTGCAAATTACATATCAGATAAAGGTTAGTATCCAAAACCTATAAAGAACCTACCAAACTCCACACCCAAAAAACAAATAATCCAGTGAAGAAATGGGCAGAAGACACGAATAGACACTTCTCCAAAGAAGACATCCAGATGGCCAACAGACACATAAAAAGATACTCAATGTTACTCATCATCAAGGAAATACAAATCAAACCCACACTGAGGTATTACCTCACGCCAGTCAGAGTGGCCAAAATGAACAAATCAGGAGACTATAGATGCTGGCGAGGATGTGGAGAAACAGGAACCCTCTTGCACTGTTGGTGGGAATGCAAACTGGTGCAGCCACTCCTGAAAACAGTGTGGAGTTTCCTCAAAAACTTCAACATAGAACTACCCTACGACCCAACAATAGCACTACTGGGAATTTATCCAAAGGATACAGGAGTGCTGATGCATAGGGGCACATGTACCCCAATGCTTACAGCAATGCTTTCAATAATAGACAAATTATGGAAAGAGACTAAATGTCTCTGATAAATGGATAAAGAAGGTGGTTTATAAATACAATGGAATACTACTTGGCAATGAAAAAGAATGAAATCATGCCATTTGCAGCAATGTGGATGGAACTGGAAGGTATTATGCTAAGTGAAATAAGTCAGTCAGAGAAAGACAGATATCATAAGTTTTCACTCATATGCGGAACTTGAGAAACTTAACAGAAGACCATGGGGGAAAGGAAGAGGGTAAAAATAGGGAGGACAACAAAGAGGGAGGGAGGCAAACCATAAAAGACTCTTAAATACAGAGAACAAACTGAGGATGGATGGATGGCAGTGAGGGAGAGGAGAAAATGCGTGATGGGCATTGAGGAGGGCCTGGCCACTTGTTGGGATGAGCACTGGGTGTTGTATATAAGTGATGAACCATGGGAATCTACCCCCAAAACCAAGAGCACACTGTATGTTAGCCAATTTGACAATGAATTATATTAAAAAAAAAAAATCCTTCCCCAGAGGTTATCCAAGAAATTAAAAACATTCTCATTCTTTATCCCTAAAGTACATCTCATAACTGTATATTCTTATTGATATTATTTCCTGAGTCATATCTATACCCTGCTTATCTTTGGTTGTTCCCTATGCCAGCTAAAATTCTTCTTTGTTTTTAAATGAAAAATACTTTTCCTCCACTATCCAAAAGTAGAATGTTACTATAAAACCTATCCTAAACCCGAAATGTTATAAAGAGAAGCAATTACCATTTTGTAAAAATAAAAATCCTCTTCTAATTTCCTTTGGTTAGCAAAAAAAAAAAAAAAAAAAAATTAAAATTAAAAAAAAAAAAAGACACTAATGTAGGTCTTCCATAAAAGCAAAGTGGCATAACACGAACTTTAGAGTGTCAGAAAAAACTTGTCCAGGCCTGCAGATAACTGCATTCTTCCATTTCTTCCGTGCCAAGTCCTAAACATTCCTGTGAATGGGGCTGTTATATATCACAATCTCCCATCTACTCAATCTGCTCTTTGTCCTATACTCTCTAGGAGTTAGTGTTTCAGCAAGCTTAACAGAAGAATAGAAGGTTCAAGAAATTCTTTTTTTTTTTTAATGTTTTTTTGGGGTTTTTTTGAGAGACAGAGACAGAGCGTGAGCAGGTAAGGGGCAGAGGAAGGGAGAAACAGAATCCAAAGCAAGCTCCAGGCTCTGAGCTATCAGCACAGAGCCCAACACGGGGCTTGAACTCACAAACTGTGAGATCATGACCTGAGCGAAGCCAGGCGCTTAACCAACTGAGCCACCCAGGTGCCCCACAGGTTCAAGAAATTCTTATCCAATTTCCCCTGATTCACTCATTTATGCATCCAATGTAAACAGAGCATCAGCAGTGAACAAACACAGCCCTGGTGGGTTTACAGTTCCTTAAAGTCTAAATGTTTGGCAAATGCTTCCAGGTCAGACTTAAATACCTTATTAACACAGCTCTGACTTTACAGGGGCCACTGCTCTTTCCCAATACATAATTGGAAAACACTGTCTGTATCACTGTGGCAATAGGGGTTTTAAAAATTGCTCTAGTTTTTGGAAGATAAATCTTCATACTGAAAGTACAAAAGAGACTCCTTTATTATTTGGAAGTCCCCAAACTACATCTACATGGTCATTTCCTTTATCATATGAATAAATTCCTAAACATCTGTAGCAGCAGCAGCAGCAGTGTACCTGCTGTTTCCCTGGGGTTTTACACTTTAACTGTTTTGTGCCCACCTGTTTTTATACTTTAATTGTACAATCGAGTATGAGTTGTGTGGTCGCATACTCATTCATGCAAAAAGCATTTATCTGAAGATTGTTTTGTACCCTCATATGGTTAATTTATACCTTGGATCCATTCATTCATTTATTCATCATTCAACAGGCATTTATTAAAAACGAGCTCTGTTTCATTGCTCAGTCTGAATGTGCTGGGAGAAACAATAGCATTATTGTTCCTGCCTTTGAAGAGCCAATAGTACATAGGGTTCATCACACTTTGATTCATGAAGAGGGACACACTCCCTCCAGCTTCTCTCATTAGTAAAGCATGAAACAGCACAATAAATTTCCCCCAAGTGGACCTTTCCTCTCTCTTCTTCCCTTCATAAAAACTGCACATTAAAAAAAAAAAAATCTTCCCCTCCTATCCTCCCCTGGACTTTACAAAACATGGTCTTCTTTCTTCACCTCTCCCTCTTTTCCTCTTCTCCACCCTCACACCAGGGAACCACGTTCATGCCACTGCAGCAGGTGAACAGTTAATCCCCAAAAACACTTCTTACACTGGGCCTAAATGCTATTATAACCATTTGGTGAATGAGGAAATAGATGCTGAAATTAAGATACTGCCCCCAAACCACACAAATCCATAATGAAATCAAATCTAAATTATGCTAACTCCAATAATCTCCCTTGAATCAATCAATATTATTTTCCAAGACAATCTTATTTCAGTTTCCTTTATTCCTGGGCTTATGACTATTCTTTCATCTAACATTTTTTGGGGGTACCTGGGTGGCTCAGTTGGTTAAAGATCTGACTCTTGATTTCAGCTCAGGCCACGATCTCTCAGTTCATGGGATCAAGCCCCATGTTGGGCACCACATACTGACAGCATGGAGCCTACTTGGGATTCTCTCTTCTTTTTGCCCCTCTCCCCACTTGTGAGTGAGCGCTCTCTCCCTCTCAAAATAAATATTTAAAAAAAATAGTAAAAAATTTTTTCCTTTCTTTGTGTGGGGAAGATGGCAGAGTAGGAAGATCCTAAACTCACCTCCTGATACAATTAGGTAACATCCACATTAGTGTAAATAACCCAGAAAATGACCCAAAGACTGGCAGAACAGATTCTCCATCGCTAAGTGTAGAGAAGAGGCCATGTCGAAGAGGGTAGGAAGAGTGGAGGCAAAGTTGAGTGCTAAATGGACCCTCCAGAGTGTCCACAGGAGGGAGGAATCTGGTGGGCACGGTGAGGGCAGAGGAACAGACCCCCACACCAAGTACCCCAGGCACCCAGCATGCAAAAGACAAATCCCCATAACATTTAGCTTTGAAATCCAGAGTTTGAAAACTTCACAAGTTCTTATAATCAGCAGGGATTAATACCTGGAACTTTAAAAATCAATGGGCTCAGCTCCTGGAGAGCCAGGAGGGCGATATGAAACTGAATCCTGCCTTTAAAGAGACAGCACAACAAACAGCCTCTCAGAGATATAGCATAGATGAAGCAGTTTAAAAAACACCTGGTATATACAGGAAGGAGATTTATTTACTAACCACAGTGCAAGGGCAGGGATCTTTGGGAGATTTCTCAATGAACAAAAGAGCAGTCCCCCAGCCTAGATACATGGACACCTGCAGGAACCAATGTCAACACTCTCCACCTAGCTTGTTTACAGCCTGCCCTGCCCCCATGCATTTCCCAGGATCTTACTTCTCCAACACAGCTGGCCTCTGCACGAATTTTCCCAGGTAGCTGAAGGTTCACTCCCACAGCAGACCATCATGGACCTTGCTGGCAAGGCTTCCTGTATGTGAAAAACCCACAGCTAATATCATCTTCAATGGTGAAAAACTGAGCTTTTCCTCTAAGATCAGGAACAAGAGAAAGATGTCCACTCTCACCAATTTTATTCAACATAGTACCAGAAGTCCTAGCCACAGCAAAAAGACAAGAAAAAGAAATAAAAAGCAAATTGGTAAGGAAGAAATAAAACTGCCACTATTTGCAAATGACATGATACTATATTAGAAAACCCTAAAGGCTATACCAAAAAACTACTAGAACTGATAAATGAATTCAGTAAGGTCACAGGATAAAAAAAAAAAATCAATATACCAAACTTGTTGCATTTTTATACACTAAATACGAAATAGCAGAAAGAGAAATTAAGAAAACAATCCCACTCATAATTGCACCAAAAATAATAAAATACTTAGAAATAAACTTGCCAAGAGGTACAAGACCATACTCTGAAAAACTATAAAACATGATGAAAGAAAGTGATGACACAAACAAATGGAAATATATTCCATGCTCATGGATTAGAAGAACAAATATTATTACATTGTCTATACTTCCATACTATCCAAAGAAATCTACAGATTTAATGCAATCCCTATCAAAATACCAAAAGCATTTCTCACTGAACTAAAAAAAAATCCTAAAATCTGTATGGAACCACAAAAGACTCTGAATAGCCAAAGCAATCCTGAAAGAGAAGAACAAGTTGGAGGTATCACAATCCCAGATTTCAAGATATACTACAAAGGTATAGTAATCAAGACAGTATAGTACAGGTACAGAACTAGACATATAAATCATTAGAACAGATTAGAGAACCCAGAAATAAATCCATGATTAAATGGTCAATTAATCTTCAATAAAGGAGGCAAAACCACTCAATGGGAAAAAGACAGTCTCTTCAACAAACAGTGCTGGGAAACTTAACGGCTATGTGCAAAACAATTAAACCGGACCACTTTCTTACAACATACACAAAAATAAATTCAAAATGGACTAAGGACCTAAATATGAGACCTGAAACCATAAAAAATCCTAAAAGAGAGCATAGGCAGTAATTTCTCTGACATCAGCCACAGCAACATTCTCTATATATGTCTCCTGAGGCAAGGGAAACAAAAGCAAAAATAAACTATTGGCTTCCTCAAAATAAAAAGCTTCTATACAACAAAGGAAACGATCAACAAAACTTCTCCCTATGGAATGGGGGAAGATATTTGCAAATGACATATTCAATAAAGGATTAGTATAAAAATACACAAAGAACTGATACAACTCAACACCACAAAAAACACAAATAATCCAATTCAAATGAGCAGAAGACATGAACAGACATCTCTCCAAACTAGACATACAGATAGCAAACAGACTAGGTTTTCTAGGCTCTAGAAAACCCTAAAGGCTATACCTTTTCATCAGACACATGAAAAGATGTTCAACTTCACTCATCATCAGGGAAATGCAAATCAAAGCCACAATGAGATACCACTTCATACCTGTCAGTATGGCTAAAATCAAAAACACAAAAAAAACAAATGTTGATGAGGATATAGAAAAAATGGAACTTTCCTACACTGCTGGTGTGAATGCAAACTGGTGCAGCCACTCTAGAAAACAATACGGATGTTCCTCAAAAATTAAAAATAGAACTACCCTATGATCCAGGAATCACACTACTGGGTGTTTACCAAAAAAAATACAAAAACACTAACTGGAAAAGATATATGCATCCCTGTTTATTTCAGCATTATTATGATAGCCAAATTATGGAAGCAGCCCAAGTGTCTATCAATAGATGAATGGATAAAGATGTATGGGGGGGGGGGGAGCATGGAATATTACTCAGCTATAAAAAAAAGAATGAAATCTTGCCATTTGCAACAACATGAATGGGATCTAGAGGATATAATGTCAAGTGACATGAGTCAGAGAAAGACAAATACCATATGATTTCACTCATATGCAGAATTTAAAAAAATAAACAAAGAAAAAAGAGACAAACCAAAAAACAGACTTTTTTTTTTTTTTTTTTTTTTTTTAGAGAGAGAAAGAGTGTGCAAGCACTGGAGAGAGAAAGAGAGAGAGGGAGAATCCCAAGCAGTCTCCATGCTCAGTGCAGAGTCCAAGGCGGGGTTCGATCCCATGATCCTGGAATCATGACCAGAGCTCAATTCAAGAGTTGGACACTTAACAAACTGAGCCACCCAGGAACCCCTAGACTCTTAACTTTAGAAGACAAACTTATGGTTACTAGAGGGGAGGTGGATAGGGGGATGATGGATAAATCGGTGAAGGGGATTAAGAGTACACTCATCATGAAGAGCACTAATGTATAAAATTGCTGAATCACTATATTGCACACCTGAAACTAATATAACATTGTATGTTAACCATACTGGAATTGGAAGGAAAGAAGGAGGGAAGGAAGGAAGGGAGGGAGGAGACTGACTTAAAAAGAATATAAAATCTTTTTTTAAAAAACTTTACAAATGGCAATAAAATGACATTAAGTTAAAGCTAAACTGGCAGGTTTTCCTGACTAGGTTATGACCTTACCTGGTACTCTCTGATTCCACTAGAAATAGCTTGCCTGCATACAAAAGCCAACTTTTATTTATTTATTTATTTATTTATTTATTTATTTATTTATTTATTATTTGTTTGTTTTGAGTATACTAAACACACGAAGTTACATTAGTTTCAGGTGTACAACATAGTGATTTAACTTTTAAAATGTTGAGGTAGCAAGCTTGGTTCTAAGGATGTTGAATGGTGGTTCAATAAATGATCTAGCTTCCTTTGTTTATGAATGGAGGTCAAGATAAGAATCTACAGACACTCTGACTCTCTCAATCCTTTAAATCCAGACAGTGCTGAAATGCACATTACAGAGATAGAGAGCATTAGAAACATAAACACAGATTTCCTCTAGCAATGACTGGTGTCTGAAGGAACAAAAAGACCAACATTTTGATTAATTAACCTTCATGCTTTTCTAGAACTAGGAGTCTTGTGAGCAAAGACTTTGAGTTACTCACAGCTTGAAGAAGTAGATTATCAGAGCATCCTACCTGTCCAGATTGGGATTCTAAGATTCCCTGTTTATTATGAAACTGAGCTGGCGACCATCTGAGCACATACGTTAATGGACTGAGACACAGGAGCTGTGCTTGGATAAAAGAAAAGAGAAGGCAGAAAATTCAGTACGAGGGTGTTCAGGAGAAAGGAAAGATATGGATGAGGAGCATAGTGGAGAGGATGCTGTGGCATATACCTTTCCTCCTAGATTCAGGAATGGGTCCTGAGCCTCAGTGGGGAAGGTGGTAAGACCCTAAGTTGAAGACACTGTGTTCATGCAAGACTTTGTGGAACTCTGAGAACAGCAGTGCTGAGGGCCCAAGCTGTTCGCAGAGCTGGGGGGGAGAGGCGTTCTCCAGTTTTATCACTAAGGAATAGCAGCCCCCTGCCAGGGGCTAAAGCAGAGCTACACAGCAGTGGTGCCTGCCCGCCCACCTGGCTGACAGGTAAGCAGTGTTTTCATGGAAAGCTAGCAGTCAAAGCAATGACCAACTTCCATCATCTAACCAGTTAGCAGACTTCCACAAGGAAGGCTGAGAAATCCATGTGAAAAACTCTTAGGAACTTCCAAAAACACATGATGAACATAAAAGGAGGGAAGCAAAAATAATATAAAAACAGGGAAGGGGAAAAACGTAAGAGACTCTTAGATACAGAGAACAAACTGAGAGTTGCTGGAGGGGCTGTGGGTGGGGGAATGGGCTAAATGGGTAAGGGGCATTAAGGAAGACACAATTTGACATTAATTTCATATTAATAAATGAATTAAATTAAATTAAATTTAAAAAAATAAAATAAAGGAAGACACTTGTTGGGATGAGCACTGGGTATTATACATAGGGGATGAATCACTGAAATCTACTCCTGAAATCATTATTGCACTATATGCCAACTAACTTGGATATAAATTAAAAATTAATTAATTAAAAAAAAGAATGAAGTTGTCTACGTCAGCAGGTGGGTGCTAGAAGTGGGCAAGGTATAGTATTCAGTGTTGATGTCTGTGCTCACAGCTTAGTGAGGGCATATTCTGTAATGCCATTTGTAGCCAAAGAGAGTAACAGTAAAAAAAAAAAAAAAACCCTCTCAGAGGCAGAGCCAGGGGCCTCTGTCTCCCCTAGAGACAGAAGCAAAGGCTACCCAAAGTAATGCACAGATGTCCAGCTTACACACCCAGCAGCTGCCCTGAGTCTGCCTCCCCTTTCTGGTGATAGGAAGTAATGTGTTTATCTCACTTGTGTCTTACCACTGTCTGTTGCCTGTGGAGGGAGGGAGATAATTTGCCATGGAGGGGGTAGATAGATCTGTCTCTAGATCAAGAGAAGCCAGTTCCAGAAATGAAGTAGACTCTGATGAGATTTGAGTTTGATGTCATCACCGAGCAGTAACTCCTTGAGGTAGGTACCTTTATTATCCCCACCCAGATCCATTCATCCTGAAATGCTCTCTGTGCAGGTGAGGTGTTTCTCCTTCTAGTCAAGGTTAATTTCTATACTTGTGCTCTGGCTCCCATGGCCAGCATCCTTTCCTCTCCATCTCCAAAACATTGCTGTGCCAATTGATTCATCTTTTCTCAATATCTTCAAACTCTCAGACCCTCTCTCCTGGCTCATTAGCTTTGTCTCCTTTTGTGTCTGTTGTTTAGTTTCACCCCCAAAAAGTAGTGTTCCCCAAACTTCTTTCACCTGGTTTCCCACCTTGCTCTTTTCAGTCTGGCTAAGGCCATTTAGTCTCCAGACTTTGATCACCATATCCTTAGTTGGTCATTCCCACATTCTTAAGTAATACTATACTTTGCTAACTTAGGCACTCCGTAACACAATATCTTAATTTTACATTTATGTTTTTATATTTTCTCGTTTGAAAACAAAGGAGGGGGAGGAGAAGAAGGAAAGGAGGAAGGGAAGGAGGAGAGGAGGAAGAGGAGGAGGAAGAGGAGGAAGAGGAAGAGAAGAAAAAGGAGGAGGAGGAAGAAGAAAGAAGAAGAGAAGAAGAAGAAGAAGAAGAAATAATAATAATAAACAATAATAATAATAGTGGCACAGAGAGGCTTAGTAACTTGCTGAGCATCACAGAGCTAATGAATGCTGGAGGCAGCATTTTATTCAGACAGTTTGGCTCCAGAGTCGTTTAGTACTTACATACAACTACAGATTATATCACTTGATGCTATAAATATTCTACATATTACATGGCTTATGTTTACCAACAAATGAAATAACTCCACTTGATGAGTAAAAGTACATTACCACATTCTTTTAGAGCCCTACAAGATTTTTGGAAAACTTTAGAGAGCTACAAGGAGCACTGAGGAAATGGTCACACAGAGCATTTCCCCTGTCATGATTAAGACTGAAACCAAAGGAAGAAAGCCAGATGCCCTGGTTGGAGCAGGACCGGAAGCTGCACCGTCAGTGGTCCTCATTGCAATCATGTGATTTGCACCTCAGCATATCTCTGCAAGGAAGGGTGAGCATAGCTCTGTCCTCCAGCCTATCTCTGTCCTTTAGAAGTAAACTGAAGACAGTCTTCCAGAGGGCATCCCTATAGCAACCCTGAGCAGAAGGTGCTGCATGGAGGCACAACAAGGGCACACAAAACATTTGCAAAGCTGCAGGATGCTTCCTCTGAGACCCCTGGCAGCATTGCTTTTGACACCTGAGTCTCAAAGTCCCTTAAGAGGTAACAGGGGGATGGTTCTCAAAATGCCAGATTACGTTGATGACACTAGACCAGCCGCAAGACCTCTTCCTGCTTGAATAACCTTAGGATTTCCAGCTTTCCATAATGCAAGATCACAAGCTCGGATTCACCAGAGTGCAACCTTTCATTAAACACCTTCTGCTTACTCCAGATGCCAGCCTTTGTGGCTCTCCAAACAGAAACTGAAAACAACACTTTCCTTTTGGTCATCCACCTCTAGGACTTCAGGAGAGGAAAAGACTTTGCCAGAAACCTCACTATAAAGAAAATCAAGTGGAAACAGATCCCTCATCAGGAGTCTTTCCCATGGAGACAGGTGGACACTTGAGGCAGGCTTCTGGGGGAGCAGCGAGTCCCTGGAAGGAGCCTTCTGCAGTTCTCTTCACAGGCAACCAAGTTCAGGTGCTTTTGCGGCAAGCTGCCAGCTCAAGGCTCTAATTAATTAAACTGCTCTTCTTGCCAGGGATATTGGCCATTTGACATCTCAGTTGGAGACTGGAGATCACGGAGGTTCTGCTTTGGAAGAGCAGCTCTGCTGTTATCACATTTGATCTCCCCGGTGGGAAAACCCAAGTGCCCAGAGTTGCAATAATCATGTTAAGTGCCAGTTTCCTTTGCCAAAAAACAGTACACTCTTTTCTTTATCCTTCCCTTGGGGAAAACTCCCACTGAGTCATTTACCGGGTTCTCTGCTTATCTTGCAATTCCATACCAGCAGCATCATTTTTTTTCAACATATGTAGGCAGTCCACAAGCCCACACAGTCTGTGGTTTTAAAGATCATTAAATTTAGGCTCAACCCCAGAAGCAGGACAGAGCACATGATCTCCTATAACAATATTTAAAATGCTAGCAACAGTGGAGTTATCCCACTAATTCCAATGGGGCAGGCAAGTCTTTGAGAAGGCCACCCTCCAGCCTCTGACTCAAAACATAAATAGTCCTGGCCACCAAGCAGAGAGAACCCAGAAGGGCATTTAGATGTTGTCCTGGTAAGAGAAGAACAGGAGGGGGAGACTGACCAAATTAGTGGCTCTCCCAGGGAAAGTTATCACAACCTCTTCTCTGCTATCAAAGTATTTTGTTTATACAGTCATTATGGAACTTACCCTGTTGTGATTTATCCAAGTATAGTATTGCCCACCCCCCTAAACTATGAGTTCATTCATGACAGGGACTCATTTGTCTTTTTTTTTTTAAATTTTTTAACATTTATTTATTATTGAGAAAGAGAGAGACAGAGCATGAGCATGGGAGGGGCAGATAGAGGGGGAGACACAGAATCCAAAGCAGGCTCCAGGCTCTGAGCTGTCAGCACAGAGCCCAATGTGGGGCTCGAACTCACAAACCACAAGATCATGATCTGAACCAAAATCGGATGCTTGATCGACTGAGCTACCCAGACGCACTTATTTGTCTTTTATCCTCCAAATAATCATGAAAGACTTTCAATATGTACTAATTAATAAATTGGGGAATTTATTAGGTGAATCCAAACTACCCTTTCAGTCAGGGCCTAAAGAAGATTTGAATAAACTTGATGTGTCCATGGGGAGTAGGATGGGGAGATGGACACAGCTTATAACCTATACCTTGTTACCTGATATATTAGGTCAAGGGAAGAAAAAAGGAAGTAAGGAGGGAGGGAGTAGAGAAAGCTAAACAGGGAAATGAAGAAGATGAAAAAGAATAATAAATAAAAAAGAAAAAGAAATTTGTGAAAGTTATTGAAATGCATAGGCTAGAAATTATGGTTGCAAAAATGCCTGGTGTATGTTATACCTACAAAAAGGAGACAAACATAGGCCAATGGGCAAAAGGAACTCCTATCTCAACATTTAGAAAAGGCAATGGATATATATTTATTTGAGGGACAGGGATGTTTTATATTTTATTCTGTACCTCCAAGCAAGTGATAAGGTATTTTTACCTACCTGTGAATATTCTAGGTGCTGGCATAAGAGGACATACAAAGAGTGGGTTGTCCCCATTCCTTCCTTTTCCACCTTGAGCCTTCTGTTGGAAGCTTTTGGTGGAATGATACTATGCCAAGTTTACAAATTTACAAACATTATTAAATGTCTACTATGGACTCAAAGTTGTGAAAGATGCTAGAGATACAGAAAAATGTACTCACTGTACTATTAGAAAGGCTTTATGTTTCATTTATTAAGAAATTCTTTGCTCCTACAGAGTTGAAACCCATAATAATATTGAACTTGAGTGCATTCTCATTATTAAGAATTAGAATTACTAAGAATTAGAGACCCATACAAGGGTATTTCTCCAGTGCAACTAGTTTACATTTTGCAAATGTGCATTTTAGCTCAAGTCTATTGATGTATTTTCTTTGATGCTGCTACTCTTTTAGAGCAAAAAGACAAAGAGACTCAAAATACCAAGGCTCAAATTATTCTCTGCAAGCACAGGGGTGGAATAATGAACATCTCATACTGAGACACTATTCTAAGAATTTTACATGGATCTACCTATTCAATCCTTACAACAGTTCTATAGGTTTATACCATGATTTGTCTCATTTTATACATGAGACAAGTGAGGTACAGAGAGGCTGAGTAACTGTGGGCAAAGTTATAGAGCTGATGGATGATAGAGCTGGGACTCCAGTTAATGAAATTGGTCTCCAGATCCTGTGTTCTTAACCCCTGCACCATGTTGCATCTCGGGAGAGTGGGATTGGAAAAATGAAACAATAAAAACCAGAATCAGATAATAAGAGATGAAAGAAGAGTGCATGGAATCCAGAATCACCTATCATATCCGAAATATTGCAAATGAATGCTAAGAACTCTTTCTTTGCTAGGAGAGTAAGGCTGGGGAGAGGCAAGGAGGCAAGAAAGGAGGAAGGGGTAAAGTGCTTCCCTCTGTTCAAGGAGATACACCTGTCCTTTCCATAAATTAGTGGCCTGTGTTGGCACATTGAAAATGGGATAGAACTTTGCAAATATACATATATCATCCCTTACCCAACAGAGAGCACTACATCAAGTCAGCAAAAACAGACTCTTCCAAAAATGAACCTTCCTAGCTTCCCAAAAAAACCTATTTAAAAAGTAAACAGGGGTGCCTGGGTGGCTCACTTAGTTAAGTGTCCAACTTTAATTCAGGTCATGATCTCACGGTTCATGGATTCATACCCCGTGTCAGGCTCTGTGCTGACAGCTCAGAGCCTGGAGCCTGCTTCAGAGTCTGTGTCTCCCTCTCTGGCCCACCCTCTCTTTCTGCCCACCCCCCCAACTCACACTCTGTCTCTCTCACTCTCTCTCTCTCTCTCTCTCTCTCAAAACTAAACATTAAAAAAAAATTTGTTTTTAAGTAAACAGCATTTAAATTTATTTGAAATGATGCCTTTCATTGTGACTGCTCCAGAACATGGGATTCTATCTTTCAGGGGGTGGAGAGGGGAGGACAGAGGAATTTCCTTTATGCTGACAGGGTTGATTTGCTCTTATGCCCTTTCTCAGGGGCATGGGGAAAAGCCACCATGACCTACCAGCCCAGAAATTCTGCCAAAAAGCTGAGACTTTGGCAGCCAGCTTTGTAGAAGTCAATGAACACTGTCTAGCTATTGTCTTAGTCTTTGAAAGAGGAAGCCAGATACAGTATAGTTTCACAAGGCTGAGGAACCAACTGCGAGTAAATATCTTAACTACTGATATTACTATCTTGGGCAGTGTTTACCCAGAGACCGATTCATCAACACTGATGAAAAACTCGAATTTTCCAACATACATTCTATATTCTTAATTATCTCTTCCTGAAGTAAAATTACCTTGCCTATGTGAGAGAAGCATCACTTATGTCTAATAAAAATAAAAATATCACACAGTGGGCTAAGAGACAATATGGGTACATGCTCTGCACATTCACATATCATTAGTAATAGTGGATGGGCCCAAGTCAAAGCCAAGGGCGCATAGTTAGCACAGTCAACACAACCACATATAATCCCACAAATTGCTGCCACCAACAGATAGGTTTCCTTCAGGTTCCCACATATTCTAAAAACAATATTTTCTATATGATAAGGATACATTTCCTAAACATACTATTTTTTAAAAGTTGTCATTGATATGGGTTAAGATATCAGAAGTCCAGGGAGAGAGAACAGAGGGACATACAGAGAGAGAAATGGAGCTTTACCCCACCCATGGTACAACAAACTATCAAAATGGTAGCTGAATTTTTAAAATAAACTCTCTAACCAGAGGAACCTATTGTACGAATACAGACAAGGATTGTGGCTAGGATTCTAGGTTACCATATATAGATAAACATTACAACAGGATAAAGCAGGTCATTGTGACACCAAACCGGAAAACCCCTATTTTTCATTTCCAAGTAATCTGTGAATGGAAATCTCTAATATTTTAACTCATCCCTGGGATTCATTTTATCCCTTCCTCGCCCCATCCATCACCCTCACCCGTCCATCACCCCTAACCTATCTCTGACCTATACACCAGGGGTGGGAGTCAGGGTCAGAGCAAAAAGCCTCCGAGAAGGGGTGAAGATAATATGTTTTTTCCATTATTTCAAATTAAAGTATTGGAAGTTCAATAGTCCAGTGACAGAATGTCCCTATACAAAAATAGCTGAGTTGATATATCTGGGTCCAAATATCTTGCAATGAGAGATTTAAAAGTATCAAGACACAAAGATATAAATATCAATGAACATAAAACAGGTAGCAGGAGACATGGAACATGCTTGAGGATCATTCTCTGCTGCTTGTTCCACAGTACACATCCCCCCATGTGTCTACTTTAGTTAAATAGTGTGGGGTAGAGAGGTTATAGAAGAAAGAAATCAGAAGATATAAATTATGCCTATCTTATAAGAGTCTACTTTGATTTAATACATGTCCTAGAGTTATGTCTCTTCATATCTTGGCATATTCATCTTTCCTCTATAACATGTTTAACAATAACAACAGCCTTGCAACAGGAGGAACTCAATAAATAATCATGAATGAATGAATGGATTCATATATATTCCCTAAATGTTTTTAGGTTTTCCAAATTAAAGAGTGGTAGTGGTTAGGAGGTAGGGTATTTGCTATCTTTCACGAAACACTTCAATCCACATCCTGCTGCCCAGCTATCCATTAATACCTTATTTTAGTGCAGAAATTGTCTTCAAAAATAAACTCTGAGTGTAAATATTCTTTTCTCAACTCCTAGGAAAAGGGGGAAAAAACTTTTGTTTTTTTTTTAACAAAATAGTCCCAGAATATTACACTAATGGACAGTCATGTATCCAGCAAATCCATTCACTCAATAAAACTTTATTAGCTCTTACTACCAGCGGGGTATTATTCATCCTAACAGAATCAGTCATTGTTCTTCCCCTCTAAGAGAAGATAGTTCAGAGGAAAGTTGAACCCATAGATAAGTATTTAGAATCCAATGGCAGAAGGAAGTAGCAAAACACTAAATCAATGGTCCTGGCATCAAACTGCCTGGATTCACATCCTGGCTCCAACACCCACTACTGGAATATTCTCACACAAGGTCTTTAATGTCATTAGGCTTCAATTTCTTTATCTGTAAATGGTAGTAATAATTTTACCTACCTCAGAGGACTGTTATAAAAATCAAATGATAGAATCCATGTAAAGCACTTCTCACAGGGACAAGAATATGGTAAACATTTGACAAGCTTTGTGGTTGTTGTTAGGTGTTATACTTTGGTGTAAGTACAAAATGTTATGAACTCAGGAGATAAAACCACTCATCTTTCCTGGAGAAACCAAGAAAGTCTTTGAAAAGGAAATGATGCTGTGAGGGGTCTCTCCGTAGAAGACTAAGTTTTTAAGCAAACAAGAAAGGGAAGACAGCATTCAAGAAGAGGAAACAATTTGTACATAGACACAAGGTTATCAAAAAGTTTTGCATTCAGAAGCAGTCTGCTCAAGGCCTCCAGATCCCAGCACCTAGTAGAATACCAGGAGATGCGGCTGAAGATAATGGGAATGACTTATCAAGTTATACAGAGGAGTATGGGGTCTATTTTGAATAAAATTTGAAGCCCTTAGATGTTTTTAAATAAAATTTGACATGAATAATTGTGTTTGTTGTTTGTTTTCTAGAAAGTAACTCTGGCCGTGTTTTGGAAAATGGAATGAAGAAGAGAAGACTTGGTGTAAGAAAGGAGCAAAGAAGGAGTTATTACAACCTTCCAAAGGAGGAATAAGAAGGAAAGGAAAGAGATGATAGATTCTAGGGGCATCTAAAAATGGAATTTACAGAATTTGATAACTAGTTGGATGTGGAAAATAAAGGAACAGGAGAAATCAAGGATGACACTGAGGTTTCTAGCTTGGAATGGTAAAGCCATTAACTGGAGTGGTGACTAGAAGAGAGAAAAGTTCAGCATGAGAGAGAATATGTGTAAAAAATTTGTTTACATTAAAACATGGTCTATGGGACACCATGGTGAAAAAGATCTCTAGTTAATCAACAACACAGATCTAGGGTTCAGAAGAGATTTCATTACTTGAGACACAGATTTGAGAGTAATTTTATTAAAACAGACCCCAACTGAACAGGCAAGACAGCCAGAGATTGCTGATCATGTGCATGGTACTATGTAAAATATTGTAGAGGAATATCTGTAGGCTAAATAAATACTGTGGAAGCAGTATAGTTGTGTAGACTCAAAGTTGGTTGACAATAATACCACCTTCTCACCAAAAAATTCAACAAAAAAGTAGATGAATTGACCAGAGTTGTCTAATGACATGGCCCCATTCTGTCTCCCTGCTTTCATAACTCCTATCCATATGAGTTCTATCCTTTCTTCCTTCCCTGCTACTTTACAGCAAGAGGTATCCATTCATGTATATAAGGTTAATGCTGTGCTTTAGCATCTCTTTGCCTTTCTATTGTCTTCTTCCTAGCACTTAACCATGCTTGCTCAAATCTACCCCATCTGAAGAGACGCTTCCTCAACCCAGTAACTCCCCACTAACTACTCACCTCTTTCCTTCCTTTTCCAACACTTTCCTTTAAAGAAGACACTCTACCATTTCTATCTCCTTCCTAAACTCACTGTAACCTGGCTTCTACACCCATCACTTGGATCTCACTAAAACCAACAATGACCTAGGATATCGATAAACCTAGGGGATGTTTTTCAGTCCTTATTTTACTTAACCTTCCAGCAACAGTTTTTATACTTGTGACTACCTCATTTTTAACGACTTTCTATTTTTATTGATTTGATTTCTACGACATCACATTCTTCTGATTTCTTCCAGCTTCTCTGGCCCTATCTTCTCACTTTACTTCACAGGAAATAGTCCTCTCCCAGCCCTTATATACCAATACTCCTGGATTCTTATAAACATTCTTCAATTCTTCTTCACACATTCCCTAGGCAATCTTGTCCTTTCCTCCTCTCTCAATCGTTCTATATATGCATATTCCTCCCATATTCACATCTCTATCTTAGAATGTTTTCCTGAATTATAAACCAACATACCCAAATGCCTGCTGGTCATCTTTGCTTGGAGATCTTACAAACACTACAAACCTGACATATACCAATCTGAACTCATCAACTTCCTCCCGGGCCCTGTTACCTGAATCAGTATATCAATAAATCAATAAATCCAAGATTTAATAAATCAGTAAATCCAAACTCTGGGTTTACAAGGCCCTCCATTATCAGGCTTTTATTTATTTATTTATTTTTAAATTTTTTTTTTTTTTTGGTCTTATACTTTGGGTATCTTCAAGAAGTCCACTTCTTCAGGAAAGTATTCCCTGACTCCTAGATTAGGTTAGGTTCTCTTGGTATAAGATCTTGTAACCTCCCAACTGAAAAAGAGAATCATATCATCCATCACAATTTTACTTGTCCAACAACTATGTATATATTCTATGAGGGAAAAGATCATACGTAACTTGTTCACCATGATATTCCAGTTCAAAACATATAGCAGGTTCTCAGTGAACACTTGGTAACTGACTGGCTGGATGAATGAAAGCACAGTCACAGAGACTATGCTACTTTGTGCATGACACAGAACTGAGAGAGGTAGTAAATAAGTTGGATAACAGAACTGGGTTTTAAAATTATCTGGATTGATCAAAATTATAAAAATGAATAAAATAAACATAATGGCCTATATTCATACTCAAAGACTCATCTATATAAATTTATAAGAGAGTCATGTTTTAATGTAGCTCATGTGAAAATATCTTAAGAGCATGAACAAGGACTTCACCCTTCAAAAGGCCCACAGAGGGATATGACTGATAAATAGAAACTGATGCCATCTTACACCGTGTTACTAGACCATTAGTGCTACACAAAAGAAAGCCTGTAGATTGTCCTTGCATCATAGCCCATGTCTGACGATGTACCTGGTATACACCAAGTATGTAAACAAAGCTGCTGAATGAAGAGTGAAAAGTCTCAAAGTGCTTTTGCCAAACTGACCACAACTGAAGAATAATACATAATTTTTGACATTGGTAACAAAGAGTATGCAAAACAAAAAAGGATTACCCGGTCTAGAAATAATAATAATAATAATAATAATAATAATAATAATACCTAATAGAGCATTGATTATGTGTTGAACACTGTTCTAAACACTTTATGTATATTACTCATCTATCATGTGAAGTAGATAGAATTATTATCCCTATTCTATAGATGATAAAAGTGAGGCACAGATAGCTTGTGTAACTAACCCATGGTCACATAAATGGTAAGTAGCAGAGCCAAGTTTTGAAACCAGACAGACAGATCCCAGCAGTCTATGATTTTGGAAATCAATTATAACAATATTCTACTAGAAATAAAGAAGGAAAATCATTAACCCATAGGTGAGCTGAAGAGAAGATTCAGAAGAAAGCATATTAACTGCCTTCATACTTTAAAACTTAGAAATCAAAAGGAGACAGATAATGGTTCAGTAAAATGAAGAACCCTCTAATAGTTTGATTTGTCTCACAAGTGAACAGTCAGAGTCATTGGGTTCCCTGTCAATAGAGTATCAAGGTAGAGGCTAAGTCCATCTTTATATGATATCAATGGCAGTCCCACTCTGGGAGAAAGGGGAGACTAGAGAAGCCCTGAAGTCCCTTCATCCTCTAGGATCCATAATGTTAAGAATATGACACGGACCTTACTCTCAGACAGCCAGACCAAGACGAACACAGCAGAACTCAATCAAGATGGAGATTTAATAGGCAATAAATAACTATCAAGATAATGAAATGGATGGCATTCAGAATAGTGGATTCTCACATCAGCTTTAAAGATGAAGATCCCAGCTACCTATTTCCATATCAAGTAAATTCATAAGCAAAACCAGCACAGGAAAACAACGTCATGATATAAAACCCTAAGAAATGCCAAGTTACTAATATATGAGGCACAGGTCAACTCTTTATGCACCTGGTTTTCCATATCAATAGGTAGTGTCAAAGAATTTATTTGAGTTGTTCAGACTGTGAAATCGCTTCTTTCCCCTCAAGAAGGAGAAGATCTAGTTAAACCTGAGATTAAAGAGGCAGATAAAAGTGCCCCCTGGACTGTGAAGGCCAGGAATTAGACACGCTGCTACTGCTATAGCAGGCAGTCTCCAGACATGATCCATTACAGGAACGTCTTCCATCAGATGCTAGCGAGGCTAATCCTTTTGCAAAGCATGACAGCTTCTCAAACTTGACTGTGGTGAATCCAAACCAGATTTTTATGCTATATGATCAGCTTTCAAAATGCAAAACCATTTTTATACTGTGTTGAGTTTATGTTTATTACATTTAAATTTGGAAACAAAGATATAGATGCCTGCAATGCAGCTTGTCCTGGACTCCCTTGATGCTCATCTTGCAGAATGAAATGTCAGATAATAGCAAGATAGAAATATATGCAACCAGAGCTGCTTTATAACAAAATGCTGTCAAATGATAACAGAGTTTTCCACATCCTTAAAGAGAACCATTCAAATTGCCATCTCTGAAGAAAGGGAGCTACAACATGTCACCAGGACATTCTCATTGATCCCATAGCTTTTCCATTGAATGTCATCAACTCTGAAGCCTTTTAGTACTCTGACAGCAGGTTAGAAATCTTGGAGGCCAACTTACCTTTTTGCAGTCAGAGAAGGACTTTTCGCTGGCCAATGTGCTGAAAATGGAGGTCTACAAAACAGGAAAGCGGGTGACACATTAGAATCATCAAAGTGTAATGATATTGACCCTGCCCTGTTCATTTGCAATCCATAGTGGGCACCACTTCTTATGACCGCATTGATTTCTCTGTATTTTAAAAACTGCCTGCCCTTCACTGTTCCCACTGCCACCTTACCCAAGTTGGAACATTGATTATGGGCCAACAACGATAGGGTGAGATAAGACTCTTATATACCTTTATTTCACAAACAAGGTAGCTGCAGCACAATTTGGTTAATTGTCAAAAATCACATACCTTGGAAAAAGGTGAGGAATCAAAGCCAAGAAGTCTGACTCTAGAACCCACCTTGGTACTCTATCTTAAAGATGTGCAAAATGTCAAATGCCCAATCTTTCAGATGAAACCTATTATGAGCCTGAGTGATGAAGTGGAGCTTCTCCCCATTGAAGAGATTTGTGAATCTGAACAGCAGTACCAGGTCTTGCCATCTCATCTCTACTTTCTTTAGCACGTTTGTTCTCCCCGTGATTTACTTTCTAGCTATATGTTTTTATTTTCCTGGCCTCATGAGCCACTAAAAAAGCACTTTAGCATATAAGGCCAATTGGGATTTATATGCAAGCTTGCTCCTTTTGGACTGTTTTGTGAAGAGTTAAAAGATTTTGTGGTCAACCACATAAATGGTACAGAAATATTTTTCAGTAAACCTTTCTACTTTTTCTTTAATTACAAAATATATATTCATAATGAGTCCATCTCCTTTCAAACCTATTCTCTTGAGGTACTCAATAATAAAAATTGTGAACACAAAATCCTTACACACTTTCCCCATTTATCCAAATACATATTACATTATACATAATTACATGAATTACATATTAATTATCTGTATTATGTTACATACACACGTACAGAAATTTCTTTCTTTCTTGAGATATCATCCTACTTAAGAACACAGTATCAGTGGGGCACCTGGGTGGCTCAGTCAGTGGAATGGCTGACTCTTGATTTCAGCTCAGGTCATGATCCCAGGGTCATGGGATTGAGCCCCATTTGGGCTCCACGCTGAGTATGAAGCCTGCTTAAGATTCTCTCTCTCCCTCTGCCCCTCTCCCACTCACACTCTCTCCCCCTCTATAAATAAATGAATGAATGAATGGATATAGTATCAGCACCTTTCCAGGTCAGTTCATATAGATTGGCTCATTCTTCTCAATAGCCTCATCATATTCCATAATAGAGATATGCCATATTTATGTATGCTTTCCTTTATGTATGGATATTTGGTAATTTCCAGGTTTTGGACCTTTTGTTGTTGCTTTTTGCTTATTTTTGTTTGCTGTTACAAACTATGTTACAGTAAACATTCATATAGATATAAATATGAATGTATATACATATGTATACACACATACACATATTTATGCCAATAATTTTATCTTGGTTGGAGAGTCAAAGAAAAAAGAAATGTAAAACAAATAAAGACTTTGGTATGGCTTACAAATCTAATATACATAAACTTTCTCACATTCTTTCCTTGCATAACATAAAAATATCTCCCACCTCACCTATGATTTTGCTTTGTTTTGGGACAAGCCCTAAAGAGAATTAAGATCTGAGCCAGCATATATTCTAGCCCAAAATAATATGCAGCATTAAAAGATCAAAAACACAGATGTGGATACATATACAAAAAAGCATCTTTAATGAAAAAAATAAGTTCAAGGTTTAGATTGGTATGATCTTGATACATGGTTTGCTGGCAGTTTTTGTGTTTTTGCTTTGTTTGGGAGGGAAGGTATAAAAGTTATCTAGAAAGTTTGAGTTAAAAGTGGAAAAAGAAAAGAAGGTAAGAATTTTAGTGGTAGAAGAAAAGAAGAAAAGCAAATTTCAAAAAAGGGCAAGATGAAAAGTTTATAAAAACAGACACAACAGAATTATCAAGAAAATGAAAAAAATAATGGCTCCCCTAAAAGAAACAGCCATCTTTGCTCAAAGAGAATAAGATCATGTGACTCATTCTTCTTACCATAATTAAACCCACTGACCTAATTACAACCCTGACAAATAGCAGCCCATGTTGACAGGACTGGATAAACTATGGAAGTTCCATGCCATCTTGTCCTTTGCTGCTGACAGGTGTATTTTAGTTTCTCTTGTTTCAGTATTCTTTTTTGGATGGAAAGATTCTTGCTTGTCATTCAAAGATTGAGCCAGTGAAGAGAGAGAGAGAAAAGCCAAAGAAACAGCTCTCAACATGCTACACTGAACCACTCCACCTGTAATCTTCCCATCAAATGTTTTCCTAGTGATCTTCCTTCATCTTTATGTATTTGTATACATGAGCACCACGTTATGAAAGAGGGCCCAATATTTACTCTCAAATGCTTGATCCAGGAAGGTAAAGACCCAACAAGACTTGGTCATTGCTATAGCCCAATCACTAGCCCAGTGCCTGCCACAAAAAAAGGTATCCAATAATATGCACTGAATGGATGCAAAAAAAAAAAAAAAAATTGCAGTCCCTATCCCAAAACACTATTTTGGAAGCACAGTGCTGGAAAAGCAGCCTCACATATAAAAACATTACAAAGTGAAGCAGAGGGAGAAAGGAGAAAAAGAGATAAAAGACTCCCAAATAGTAGTAAAATACATTTTCTATTTTGTATATTTCTATCATCTATTATCCACTGGCTTGGCTATTGATTTTTCTAGAACATTTTGGGCTGGATAATTCTTTGTTGTGAAGGTGGGGGCATGCTGTGCTATGCAGCATTCCTGGCCTCTACCCACCAGATTTCAGCAGCACATCCCCTCAACCTCAGTCGTGACAACCAAAACATGTATCCAGACGTTTCCAGGTGTCCCCTGGGGGAGGGGGGTAGGAAATTCACCCCCAGTTGAGAAGCAGTGGTCTAAACTCAAAGGGAGCTAGTCATTGAAATGACCCTGATTCCCTGGCTGGGGTAACTTATTTTTTTCCAGGAAACAGTCTAATGGTCAAAATCTGGAGAACCCAAATTCTAGCTTCCATGTGGAGGCAACTTGAGACACTCTAATTGCATTTTTAAGTAAGTTTAAGATATACCAGTGGGGAAAATAAATTAAGGAACATGTCTAAGAACTCAGACATTAGTACGCTAGCCCCAGGGGAAATGATCTTTGAAATTAAACAATGCCATTCAACCTTCGAGAATAGTCTCAGGTGACCTGGAAAACATGTTTGGAGGAGAAATGAGAGTCAGAGATGGGTGAAATTGGCTTCACTAAAAAAAAAAAAAAAAAAAAAAAAATACAAATAGCTCTACATTTATAGAAATGCTACATTTATAGAAAGGAACCACTTGAACTAAAGGACAAATGTACAGTGAAATCTCAGTACCTGGAATGAGTGTGGAAGAGGTAGGGCATGGGTCAATGAGAGTCTGTATCCTTAATTTGGCCATTTTCTAAGGGGATTTTACTTACACGCTCGGTTGGTCTCATTTTGTTCCCCTCGAAAGACTTGAACTGGCATTCCAGTTTCCTAATTACAGCTATTGTAAATGACTTTGGGTGGGCTTTCTAAACCTTCCAATAACATGTTCACTTTAATTACTGGAAATGAAAGGCTCAAAACATGGTGACTTACCCACACTGTGACCTTCTTGACTATTGCATCAATATTTTTGTACTAAAGAGGAAACCCCTAATGAGTCTCCTCCACCAAAGTGTGCATGATGCTGCGTTTGTCCCAGGAGCACAAGCACAATGGTACACAATGACTTTTTAGAGCATTGGCTTCTAACCCTGTTGGCAAGGTGACCAGCATGGGGTGAACAGTATTATACATAGAAGTTGTAGCAATTCGCCAAATGAATCTAGAAAGATGAGGCCCTACTTGTTATCCATTTATATACTGATACCTGAAATCTCACTTATTAGAGCTCTGTTTTTTCCAATCAGGCTTTGAATCATCATAGACAAACTCACAAGGGATGCTAGGGTGTAAGTGTCAATGCAAAGGGGCAAATTGAAAATTTCATGTATTATAATTGTTGGTCTGTTATACCTTAGAGGGAATGAGTTCACCAGATTCTTTCCTATGAGCAGAGTTTTGATGATGGTTTTTTTTAATTTTCCTATAAATTTCAAAAGCAGATTTTGATAGGAGAGAAATGAAGACTTACATAATGAGGACACTGGACACTCACGGCGTTGGGAAAAGATCTAAAAAACATAGGTCACATCAGGCTCTCTAAAAAGCAGGCTGTGAGATGGAGATTAGCACACAGGAGGTTTACTTAAGAGGATGCTCTCGGGAACTCCACTTGTGGAAGGAAAGGGAAGGGTGCGGGGCCAAGCAGAGGAGGGAGTCAGGCCCCGGTACAAACTCAAAAAAGGTCTCAGCCCACCAAACGGGGAGCTCTGAACTGGGGTAGACTGGTCCCCATCTTGGGAGGAGCTAAGAGCTGCCCTGGAAAGGAGGCATGACCCTGGACAAGATGACTATTTTTAGCCAAGGGCAATTTCCTGAGAGGGCCGACAGCTGACAGTAGTCAGCCAGCTGCTCCCCTAGCAACCGGGACATCTGTGCAGAGCCCTGTGGTGTCCACTATAATATACTTTACTTTGATACACTTTGCCAAGGGCAGATACTGGTTGTGACTGACTTACTCTAGTTGAACATGATCCCTTATTAGAACTTAGAAGTTTGCTGGCCTTTTATGATAGAATCGCTAGACAGATAAACCAATGGGCCATTGCTCAGGAATCTAGGCATTTATTCTAGTGTCCCTCCTTAAATGACCTTCTTGTGAGCTTAAGATGGATGGCTGACCATAAGGTCTTGAATTCTTCATTTTGAAATGAGGAAACCCATATTCACATCCTTTTAGGTCATGGGAACCCTGGCTAATTTAAAGAAAATGGGCCTGATTTTATTAGGCACATCATTTAGAAATCAATGAATATACTGCCTACTTCTTCCCTCCATCCTCTGAGGAAAGAACATTTGACTGAATAACATGGTCAGTTCTTGATTACCTAACAGAGGTAGAGAGAGTTTTACAGGTGATCCACAAAAGCATAACACAACATTTTATAAAATGGTCAATTTAGAAGACTGAGGTGGCTAAACACATCTTCCTTAAATTAACATTAACAGCCATTTATAGAAATATTCCAAATGGGCAGAAAGGCAAAAGCAACGCAGAAGGAAGAGTGACTTGTGATGAAAAACTGGCACTCGTAAGGCCTTGGTCCAAGAACCCAAACGGAGAATCAGCGATTGATGGCTCATCCAGTCCAGCCTACAAAAACACGCGGGAAGGGCAGCTGTTCACCCCATTCTCACTGATGGGAGTCTCCAGTTTGCAAAATCAGC
Organism: Acinonyx jubatus; assembly: GCF_027475565.1. NCBI lineage: Eukaryota > Metazoa > Chordata > Mammalia > Carnivora > Felidae > Acinonyx > Acinonyx jubatus. The sequence continues at coordinate 135,605,239 of NC_069382.1, read as the reverse complement.
ACTGAAAAGAGACTCCATATGCTCTACACTCTTTTTTAAGAGAGAGTTTACCTCTGAGAGTTATTACAACGTTGTCTCAGTCCCACTAAAGTAGGTTTAGAAAAAACAAACAAACAGATACACTGTAACTCTACCGAGCTGATTTCTGCCATGTAATGTCTGTAACTAAGATTTATATTTTAAAAACAGCAAACATATGATGCTTACTTGATTAAACTGGCACAAAGCCAGGTGCAAGAGAATGGCTTAAGCATTGGATTATAAAAGTTAAGGAATTCAGAAACCGAATCTCTGAGATAGATGGTAATGTTACAAAATTTTATTCCAAGCGCCAGTTGTTCCTGTATGTGTGTGTATGTGTGTTTCCCACTCACCCAGGCACTACAAAACAGGCCAGCTAGTTTTGATAAATGGTCAAAAACAGTTGAAAGCTAAGCACCATTTAAAGGAATGACGCCTGCGTAAAGCATCTCCATTTGAAACCTGCCATTTGTACCACACAGGCACACTGGATGACTTCTTACTCAGTGATAGATGTCAGGACTAGACCTACTCATATTGCTAACAATTTGGAAGTCATTTACACGTGAATTGATGGGTCCCCAAAGTACACACTACTTGGATGCTTTCTTAGACATTACAGTCGGCCAATTTTAGGATTTCTAGACAAAGCATAAATTTCCATTTGGCCTTCATGCTTTAGTAAACTAGTATTGATACATGTACACTGAAAATAGTGGCATGCCCCTAGGCAAAGTGTGGCATTCATATTTTTAAGTGCATAGTTATAAAACACGACCAGCTAAAGGAAAAAAAATTATACCCCTGAATAAATGATAAAATTACAGTGTTTTCTTGTAGTCCATGAATACTGAAAATTTCAATTAACCAAGTGAAAAGCCATTGAATGTGCCAGCAGGATTTATATCCCAGACTAATGACCATCATCTGCATCCTATTTAGCTAATGAAGGTTTGGAACACTTGTGGATAATTAAGGGAAAGCTGATGGGAGGAAATTCGAACCATGGAAAGATCAAATCTATTTATGTCTGCATTTAAAACTAAACATATCTAATAGTTCACTCAATCAAGGCATAATGTCTGTTCATTTGGGATAAGATAGATGCTCTTAAGTTAAATAGGCAGGTTAGCTCCCAAAACACGGAATTCATTCCTCATTCATTCATTCAATACTTATTAAACACCTTCCATGTGCCTCTGCCCTTGTGGATCAACACAATAGCAACATGATTTCCCTAATGTTTTCCCCACCACCTTCCCCCCCTCCAGCTTAATTAAGTTTATAGCTCTGTTTTTCACTTCACCCAAGTAACTACCGACCACCTGTCATGACCGCCACGATATAGCTGCAATCCAGGGACATGATGGGAAAATACAGGGTGTACAATAGGGCACTTGGCTTTTTCTGAGACCTGGCAGAGCATCTCAGGGGTAGGGCCCAGACTCATTAATAGGTGAGTGTTCATGTGAGGAAGACTAAAGACTGTTTGAGGGACGACAACACTTGATATTCAGAGGTAGCCAAAACAGGAATCAAGCTCAGTGCAGCTTTATTGAATCTCACTGAATAGTTTACAGCCCTCTCATTCAACTGTTACTATGCCACCTTAAATCCCTCACTGGGTCCCCGTCATAATCTGACAAGTTTGTGTTTAACAAAGGTAATGCTTCCAGAACCTCCAATCCTAGGATCTATGTCAATGCTGAAAATGGGACACCCAGTAGGCATGTTGCAGGAAGTCAACTAATGGTGGTAACTCAATCTTAGGTGCACACATTTGTATTTTTCAGATCCCTTCCATGTCTGAGAGGAAAGCCATATTAAGAAAAAAATCAGCAAATTCAGAACCGACACATACCCAATTGGGCATAACTTATCTAAGTCCGTGGGTCTCAAGTGTTAGTGGCATGAGAATCACCCAGAGGTCTTGTTAAACAGGTTGCACCTCCCAGAGGTTCTGATGTGGAGGGTATGGGAAAGGACCCAAGAATTTGCATTTCTAACAATTCTCAGGTTAGATTGATGCTCCTGGTCTAGGAACCATTCCTTGAGAATCAGTGGTCTCAGCTATACCCACAGCAAGTTAGCAACAATGATAACTATGCCTTTTTGACTTCACAAAAAGGAAAAAGTGTCTTTGAATTTCCATAAGTATAATTTTAATTAGTGGCAATACCAATGCCTTCTGACATTTACATAAAAATTCCAATCTCTAAAGCACCTTGACACACATCGTTTCACTTCAACTTCCAAACAACACTGTAAAGTAGTGTTATTAATCTCATTGTAAGACACCAAGAAACAGAAAGGTTAAGTGACTTGCCCGGGTTTTCTTAACTAGTGAGTAGTCAAATCGAGATTCAGGTCACTGACCTTCAGAAGTATTTCTAGGGTAGAGCTGTGCTATGAGAATCATACTCTGTAACCATCAGAGTACAATAAGAAATTCATTTAAAAACTAACAAAGTGAGGTTGCTCCAGTCTGACAATACCAATGTCAAAGGTTCTTTACTGATAAATACTAATTTCTTCTTACTCAGCATCATTTATAAAAGCTAATGAGCCTTTGCATTCATAGTGAATTATATACGAGATTTTTTTAAGCTCCCTTAAAAGGGCTAGGTGGAACATAAACTGAGAAATGTATATATAAAGTCCAAAAATAAAGTTGAGGTTGACAGCAACTGTGAACTCTAGGAACTCTAGGAACTCTAGGAAGAGAATACCATTGGGAGAAGAGGTATTACATTTTTAGTACCAGCTCACCCCCTTCCTGCAGGGAGCGGACCTTTGATATTTCCACCAGGTTAGTATCTTTGAGGTAGATAACCAGTAGGAAGCTCTGAATATACAGCAAGCAGAAGGAATTCCATGGCTTACAAATAACATAGAGGTAAAATGATGGCACCCGAGGCTGTTGTCCACAAATAGCCCCCACTAGAATCACCATGAAGAGGCCAGACTCCCTTGGCTGCACCCTCACACCCCTGACCCTGGCCAGGAAGATCCTGTGAGACCAACAAGATGGTATGCTCTGGGGCAAAGGGAGGAGAAGCTGTCAGAACACATTTCATGCACTTCATGACAGTATTTGAACATAGCCAATTAGTGCCAGGAGGAGAGAGCAGAACAACAAAGAGCCTCAATGAAGACACAACAAAATACAACATATTGGGGCAAATGACACCCACTGAGTGATGTCGAGCTTCATTTCTCAAGGTTGCAGACAAAATCTCTCTAAAGCCATCAACTTAATATAACAAGGCCAAATGACCCTACTCAGGGTCATTCCATTGTTCTTCCCGGAGCAGAATATCCTAATCGGACCTGATACCTGCTGAAAGGAAGAGAGATAGAAGGAACTGAAGCAAATGAGAGGAGCAGAATATTTCAGTACATTTTGATTTTAAAAGAGCAGTAAGGGAAGTCTATGTTAAAATTCTATGTCTATTAGCATCTATAATTTTTGAGTCAGTAAGCTGTGATACTTTAAATACTTTAAATCAACTATTTAAACTTAAATACTTTAAATCAATTATTTTGAAATATTATTACTCAATATTGGGGAATTTAGATGCTTAAGATCCCTCCAAATCTTGACTCTAATATCTACTGTCCCTTATACAAACCCCTTGATAGAAGTTGACCCACACTGCTTATCAGAGGCCAACTCTTCATCAAGTTTGTACCCTATGCTTTAGCATAGTGATGGGTGTAAGGATGAGGACACAGTAGGGACATCATAAACGTTTGCTGAATGTATAGTGACTGAGGTAAGGGAGGCAAGAGGGAGGAAAAGGAAGAAACAGGGAAGGAGGAACAAAGGGATTGAGGTAGGGAAAGAAGAAGACTAATGCTAATGTGGGGACAATACATTATACTGAAAAAAGTGTTATCAGTTGAATTGTGTCCCCCAAAAAGAGATGCTAATGTCCTAACCCCTGGGATCTATGAATGTGAATTTATTTGGAAATAGGGTCTTTACAGATGATCCAGTTAAGATAAAGCCATTAGGGTGAGTCCTAATCCAATATGACTGCTATCCTTATAGAAAGGGGAAAATTTGGACACAGACACACACAGATGGATGACGAAGTGAAGACAGCCATGTGATGATGGAGGCAGAGACTGGATGGATGCAGATGCAAACAAAGGCACACCAAGGATTCGTGGCCACCACCAGAAGGCAGGGAGAGGCAAGGAAGGATTCTACCCAGTCTCAGAGAGATCATGGTCCTGCTGCCACCTTGATTTTGAACTTCTAGCCTCCAGAACTGTGAGACAATGAAATTCTGTTGTTTTAAGTCACCCAGTTTATGCTTTTTATGGTAACCCTAGCAATCTAATACCATAATATGTACCAGGATCTCTATTCACTAATCATCTATCACCATGGTTGACAAGCCTTTCCTATAGAAGGACAGATAGTAAATATTTTAGACTTTGTGAGCCATAAGGTCTCTGTCACAACTCAGCATGAAAAAGTCATAGACAATATATAAATCAATAAGTGTGGCCGTATTCCAACACAACTTTATTTTACAGACACTGAAATTTGAATTACGTATAATTTTCATATGTCACAAAATATTATTCTTCTTTTACTTTTTTTCCCAACTATTTAAAAATGTGAAAACCACTTCTAGCTTGCAGGCTGTACAAAAACAGGCAGTGGGCCAGATTCATCCCCTAAGCTATAGTTTGTCTGCCTCTGGGTATGGACCTAGGAATCAAAAACACCTGACTTTAGTCCTGATTCCACTAATTACTATTTTCGTAACTGATTAAATCATGGGCTCCCATCTTCAAGAGAACATAATAGACTTTTTTCTACCCACATAGAAGATTATTATGCAGATGAAATGAAAACCATATACTTTAAAATACTTTGTACACATAACGGCATTGATACGTGGATAGATTTATTCTGTCTTACTCTTCAGAAATAAATATTAACACTAAGCTCAGGGTGATGATCAACTGACTGAGTCATGGGACAAGGGCAGGGTGGAAACAGACATAAGCCCCTTCAATCACCCACATCTTCAGATGTATCAGGGAAGTGGACAAGGAGACACATACCACACACAAAGCTATGAGCAAATGGACTTTCTGAGGTAAACAGCAAGTCCAAGGCAAATGTTCAACATCTCTGGTCATATTTGACCCTGGGTTACTGCTGAATCAAGAATTTCTTCTTCTAGGGAATGTTCTGGACTAGAATGTTCTGACGCTAAGAGGCTGTGCTGTAACTCAGTTCCCTAGATCATCATTCTAAACATTCATCATCCACTAAAGCTGCTCTAGCCATCTTGAGCCCATTTCTATAGTGCCAACAGCTGACAAGCCATAAATATTACCCTGCATGCAGAATCGTCTTCACACTCACCACCATAAGGAATTGGAACATTGCCACTGTGCTCTGCAGGGACTGGACTTGAGCTGACAGCTCCAGATTTCCAGATCTGCCACTAGGTAAAGCCAAAGAGAGCACCAAGGAACAAAGAAATTCACAGAAGGAAATACCATTTTGCTCACGCTGCATAGATCTGTGGACTTCCCTGGAACTGTTATGCCCTTGAGGAGCTGGGAGTGTATCCTTCCAAATTACTAGCATAACTCACCATGCTCATGAATCTTTAGAAAGTCGGGATCTTTACTCCAAATTAATTATTCCAATTATTCTTCATCTCTAAGACTACATTTCCTTAATGTAGAGAGAAGTGTTGTAACTAAACTTATTCTCATTTCCTGCTTACTCATACTCATGTTTGAACTAAACAGAAGAGAATCCACATCCTCAGCCAACTACTGGCTGCTACCAATATCTATACTCTCATCCTCCCTGTTGCATTCCTCCTCATTCCCACCTCGGCCCTGGCACATCACCACTTGCCTTCCCAAGAACAGAGAAGTTGTTATGTATCTCTTAGCAACCTGACACCTTTTTCTAAAAGACACTCACATAAAAGCATGGCTAGGCCTAAAGTGTGCTTCCGAGGAGGCAGGGCAACTTAATGGAAAGGGAATGGGCCAAAATCCCAGCTCTGCCCGGTCGTTATGTGGACTGGGGTTCATCACTTAAATTCTCTGAGCTTCAATTCCTTATCTGTAAAATCAGAACAAGACCATTTACCTTAGACTATTTTGCAAGAATTTACGAGGATGTGTGCTCAATAAAAAGTAGCTATCTTTGGGGCACCTGGGTGGCTCAGTCGGTTGAGCGTCTGACTTTGGCTCAGCTCATGATCTCGCAGTTCGTGAATTCGAGCCCCATGTCAGGCTCTGTGCTGACAGCTTGGAGCCTGGAGCTTCTTCAGATTCTGTCTTTCTCTCTCTCTCTCTGCCCTTCCCCCACTTGCAATCTGTGTCTATCTCTCTCAAAAACAAACATTTTTTTAAAAAAGTAACTATTACTATTATTTCTGGGAACTCTAGACTTCTTCTCCAGCTCTGTCTCCAGCCACACTTACTCTACGGACTTCGCCAATACCCACGGGCTATATCTGTGCCACTAAGCCTATTATGGTGAATGGGGAAGCAAGGAAAAAGTTACAAATTTACTTGAAGCCTGGGCTCAAGAAGAGCAAGTAGCTGGGAGCAGGGAGGAGAGATTGGCCTCCTTTGAATGATCTTCAGGTTATTATAAACTGGAAAATCTTCATGCTCTTGGCTAAACTACATGGATAATGACTTATGGTATGAAGTATATTCATCTCAAGCTTAGTTGTAGGTGCTTAATGATACGAGTCCTTCCTTCAAACTTCACAGGAAAGATGGGGTTGAAACTGGTACCAGCCTTGAACAATGACGTTGCAGGTGCTTAACTCTTGGAGGGGATCTGACTAATGAAGTGGTGGGAATATCTTCTATCATAAGGCTTTAACACAATGTCTTTCTCTTTTTCATAGTAATTTTGTTTACTAAGATATACCTAAATATATCTTTAGGAAAAAACAAAAAAAGAAAGTCAAGGATGTTAATTTGTAATCCAAGCTGATAAAATACTAACATGTAAACTTAGAGGGTGGGGTAGGAGGGGAGGGGGAAGGTCAAGAAAGAGACATTTTCATAATTACTGATGATTACAAATCATTTAAATGGACACACAACAAGCATGGAGGTTGCAAGGCCCAATGTGATGGTTCCTGTTTAAAAGCCTGACGCTGTCATTAATAAATGAATGGTGATGGGGCACCTGGGTGGCTCAGTCGGTTGAGTGTCTGACTTCAGTTCAGGTCACAATCTCGCGGTCTGTGAGTTCGAGCCCCGCGTCAGTCTCTGTGCTGACAGCTCAGAGCCTGGAGCCTGCTTCAGATTCTGTGTCTCCCTCTCTCTCTGCCCCTGCCCGCTCATGCTCTGTCTCTCTCACTCTCAAGAATGAATAAATGTTAAAAAAAAAAAAAATTTAAATGAATGGTGATGCACCATATTATCTCAGACACTGTAAGTGACAGTTTGACAACAACAACAAAAAAACAATGGCTCCACAACTTTACTGTGCACCAGAAACAAAAATAAAAGATCTAGCTTGCCATAAGCACATTTCATAATTAGACCACTGCCAGATGCAGCCCTTGTCCTCATTGTAAATTGCTACATCTTCATTTCTTCAGAGAGTTTGAGTTGCACCTGCACAAGTTCCCCCAAAGTGAAAGGCTAATAAGAGATGATTAAAGTGTTCCCTAGGGCTTGAGGAAATCCCATGCTTTTTTTTTTTTTTTTCATTTATTTCCAACTGCCCTGGGCCCATTTATTCAACAAACATTACAGAGCACTTATGTTGCAAGCATTAGGCTGGGTTCTGCTGGGAGGATATTGATGAATGAGATGTGACATGTGCCTTGGGAGACGACAAGCAAATCTGCGAAGCTTCCCATATTCTTTGGAGAAGTTCTAGGAGTTGTTTCGATCCTAGTTTGCTTCTCTTACATGTCTTCCATCCTTCCTGTGTGATCTCTTTTTACTTTGTGCCACTTCTGTGCTTTGTAAATATTTCTACAATAACCTTTGCCACACTATATTCCATTTATTTGATTATGCCCCTTACCCCAGAGCAGTCTTTGGAAGCAGAGGCCAAGCCATATTCATATTCCTTTTCTAAATGTCACAATGGCTGGTACATAGATTTTCTTTTAATTTATTGAATATGAACATAATCCATCTATTCTATGGCTTCAACTATTAGTATATGATGATCATTCTAAATATGGATGTTCATCCCTGACCTCCCTCCCAAGCTTCAGATTCATTATTTTATTAAATATCTTTGTCTATTAAATATCTGCACTGGAATGTCCCATAGGCATCTCCAACTTGTCCAAAACTGAACACATTGCATTCCCCTACTGAAAAACTGTCTCCAATTGTTCACATCTTATTTAATGGTGAGACCATTGTATTCCCTCTTTCGACCACAAATCTCAATGTCTTTTTTGATTCTTCTCTTTTCCTTACTCATCACAACCTATTGATTCAACTACAGAAAACTCTCAAGTCATAAAGCTCTTTTCAATAGCCTAAGACTTGCTATAGTTAGGCACCAACTGTGTATAAGGGTAGTTGAAGCCACAGTTATAATTGAGAGTGCCTAGGAAAATGTGTGATTATAAAAAATAAGGAACTGGGACAAACCACTAGGGAGCACTAATATTTATTAAGATGAAGAGAAAGAACCAGCTAAAGAAATTAACAAAAAACAGAAGAGTAGAAACACCAGAATGTCACAGAAAAGCACTTCCTAGAAGAAACCTAGGAGATAGCACTTCCTCAAAGAAATTCTCCCTGATCTTCCAAATCAGAACCATGCTATGTGCTCTCACCTCATACCACACTAATCCCTATCAGACTGCTTATCACAGTGCACTGTAACTGTCTACTTGTCTGCACCCCTCATAGAATATTAGTTCCCCCAAAGGCAGGAACTATGTCAGTGTCAGCATATGGTACCATGCATGACACATAGCTGGTGCTCAATAAGTATTTGTTGAATTCCTTGCGTTTTGCCACATATATCATATAACTCATCAATTTCACATGGGAAGATTCAAGAATCTGAGATAAAATGAAAAGCCTCATAGCTATCACTTGGCCTTCCTTCCCAGAGCAATCACTGCAAACACGGACAGATGGCTCTGAATAGGTGAAAACAGGTTTTATCCAATGTTACCCAGATAACATATAATGAGTCATCACTTCCTTTGAGAGATGGAAAGTTAAATATATCATTTCAAAATTGCTTCAGCAAATGGTTTTCTTGTTTCTTTTTTTTAAGGTTTATTTATTTTGAGAGAAAGTATGTACATGCACAAGCATGTGGGAGTGGGCAGAGAAAGAATCTCCAGCAGGCTCCACACCATCAATGCACAGCCCGATGCGGGGCTCAAACTCATGAACCATGAGATCATAACCAGAGCTGAAGTCCGACACTTAACTGACTGAGCCACTCAGGTGCCCCATGCAAACAGTATTCTCTTTAAGTCAAGGGAACTTTAAGCAATTGTGATCAACTCATTTCTTAGCAATCTTGAATTTTTGGCTATTATACACTATACATGCTATCTTGGGCCCTCTATTTGGGAAATCATTGTAAAACAGGACAGAAGATTATTTATCATCGTAAGACCTCAAGTTGCTGATATAAAAGAAGTATTTTGACGATAAATCCCTAGACAGATGAATGGAACAGTACCTCCAACAGATTGCTAATGTTTTGTTTTTAGATTTAGAAATAAGAGAATTTGAAATAAAGAGGATTATAAACAGAAAACATAAGTACAGGCTGTAGACAACAAATGGCCTTCAGGACATGAGGTGAGTAATTAGAAGAGAATGTTTTCCAGCAATTTCTGAGAATTGAAAATTTAGCTACCCCAGGCCTACGCAAACACAATGATGACCAGAAAACTGCCTTCTGTTCTCATCCTTTTTGACTTTACCCGTAAGTGCCATTTGCATACAAGGGATGGTCACAACAAAGACCTTTGAAAGAAATTTGCTCAGTTTCTCAGCCTTGCCCCTTGGGCACTTAAGGAAGAACAACTAAATCCTTCCCATTAACAACATACAGACTGGCTCTCCGTGAGGCTTGTAAACTCTGATTGAAACCATATCCTAAAGTAGATAAACCAGCTTTCTATAAGTTAGAGGCTTTTTTTTTTAATTCAAGGTATAATGAAAATGGTTTCCTAGAATGGTCTGCCAGAAGATGAAGGAAATCCAAATGCCCTGAACGAGCTGAGCTGTCTTGTGCCCCATGTTGCAGGGACACTGTTTACTCTGGGAAGCCCATGGAACAACAAACAATTCATATCTCAGGGACATCAAGTCTCACTGCATACTTCTGATCACAAAGATTGAGGCTAAAGTTCAGAAAAAACATTCCTATATTGTTTAATTGCACACCTCAACATTTTTAAAGGGCTCTCAGAAGACAGCTGTATGTTGTCCAAAGAGGGCTGAGTTGTATGGGCTGTTAAAGAGAAGCTGTGCACCACAAAATATCAGTGTAATTAATATTGTTAAAAAAGTATAGGGGCGCCTGGGTGGCTCAGTCGGTTGTGCGGCCAACTTCAGCTCAGGTCATGATCTCGCGGTCTGTGAGTTCGAGTCCCGCGTCGGGCTCTGTGCTGGCAGCTCAGAGCCTGGAGCCTGTTTCAGATTCTGTGTCTCCCTCTCTCTGACCCTCCCCCATTCATGCTCTGTCTCTCTCTGTCTCAAATAAACGTTAAAAAAAAATTTTTTTTTTAAAAAGTATAAGATTTGTAGCCAAAATACATTAAAATGCACTGCTTTGATTAGTGACCCATTGTAGCAGTATGACTTTGTACAAGTTACTGAACTTCCTGGGCCTCTTTGACTATAAAGTTTACTTGACTATATAATGAAAGCAAACAAAAAACCCCACTTCACAGCATGATGAAGATTAAATATAATCATATATGCACTTTATTGAATGGTGGACATTCAATAAATATTGTGCTCTCTTCCATTCTGAGACTGTTTTAAAAAAAATTAGACTAGAAAAGGAAGTTTATCTATCAAACAACTTTTGACAAAGCACTAAATTCTAATAAATTAAAATGGGTATCCCATAATAGTAGATATGGTATTTTATCACATAAGACATCATTGATTATAAGACATCACTAAAAAAGAAAAAATACTAATTATATGTTCCCATTGATTATATAAGGCATTACAATTTGAGAAATGTTAAAATAAGTAAATATTAATGTTAAAATAGGACATATTTTCATAAAATTAATGAAATAAAGTGCCTAGGATTACAGATAAGCTTGGAGATATAACAGAAGCGAGAACCAGGAAACAGAAAATTCCATAGTTCCTTCTGTAGCTTACTGTCTTTATCTTGAGAAGAAAGAAATCATGAACATATAGGCCAAAGTGTCAAGCAATTCCTCAGTTGGGAGTTCCTTTAAATACCAGTTTACCCAGTTTACGCAGAAACAGCCTTTGAGGGAAAAGGCAAATGGAAGAAGTAAAGGGCATTTTAGATAGTTTTACATCTGCTTTTTAAAATCATAATTTCCATCTTAGTGTTTCCTTATGTTTGAATTTAAGTATTTCAAGTACATAGTTCCAAATCTATAAGGAAACTACATGGTAGCTCTTTGGCTTGTAGGCTGACACTTAGAGCTCTCCTGACCACTGTTAAGTAACCTATAGCGACATTTAGCGGTGGTTCCCTCAAATTACAACCAGGTGTCCCAAAGGGGCAGGACAATTGCTGGCACAGAATGACTAAGCAAAATTCTCCTTTATCTCAGTGTGAGTGATGTCTTCATAATCTTGCCTGACAGGTTATTAAGAGGTCTTCGGGAGGTCTTCTGCTAGAAGTGGTGGCCGTTAATATCAGTACAATCTTATATTGTATACACTTTGGTATTCTCTGCATATCCTTCATTTCATTAATAGAATTACAGAGCTAAACGATACCCTAGGGATTACCTAATTCAATTCTCTCATTTGCAGATTATAAAGCTGTGATCAAATATGCCAGCCCAAGGTCATACAGTTAGGTAGAGGCAGATCCAGGCCCTAAACCAGGCCTCCCAATTCTGAATGCATTGTCCTCTCAATTAAATTACTCTGCTGTTCATAAAGTACAATTAAAGTATTGGTTGTGCATATCTTTCAACAGTTATTCATTGAGCACTTAATATGTGGTGAAGTGTATTAAAAGGAGATTTACAATGGTAAGAAAGTGTGAGATGAGTTAGGGACTGAAAGATAAAAAACAAAGTCAATAGGGGCACATGGGTGGCTCAGTCGGTTAAGCATCCTACTCTAGGTTTCACCTCAGGTCATGAACTCACGGTTTTATGAGTTCGAGCCCCACATCAGGCTCTGCACTGACAGTGTAGAACCTGCTTGGTATTCTCTCTCTCGCTCTCTCTCTCTCTCTCTCTCTCTCTCTCTCTCTCTCTCTGCCCCACCCTTACTCACACTGTCTTTGTATCTCTCAAATAAATAAACTTTTAAAAAGTCAATGAAAATTAGTAATTAACACTTATATGGCTCTGACTACCCAAAGAAGTGGGTACAGTTATTATTCCCATTTTACAGTTGAAGAGATTGAAACAGAGAGAGTTTCTGATAATCACTAACTCTTAAAAAAAAAACACATAAAAGTTACATAGAAAAGTAAATGCAATCATAACATACTACATGGTTTAGCTGTAAATGATAGTAACATAGGCTCAATAATATCAACCACAACTTTAGAACATAACCACACTTGGAAGCCAAGGGGAGAGTGTGTGTTGAAGAAAGGGGCCAGGGAGACAAATATAGGAGATATAAGAAAACTAAATAATTAGTTTCTATAGCAGACATCAATGCAAACTACCTAAACTGAAAAATCAAGACAATAACAACAATATAAAATAGAGATATGTGTATGGAGGTAAATCCAGACCAAAAAAGTTGAAATAGTTGCCTATGGAGAGTAGGCTCAGAGGTGAGAAGGGGTGGGATAGAGTAGTGCTGTTTTAATTATAAGGTTTATAGAACTATGTGATATTTTAAAATAGATGTGCATTTATGCAATGATAAAAAATAAAGCAAATTTTAAAACAAAGACATAATAAAGGCAAATCAGTAAAAATACTGCTTTCAAAATATGTATAAAAATATGTTTCACAAGTATCTCTAAATTTTTTACACAATGATTTTATGTCACTTGTAAAAGATATATAACATCAACCAGACAGTCTACTCAAAAAAAGGCCTTATTCCTATAATTAAAAGATTGGCAAGTAAATATACATTGATATGCTTTAAATTGAAATAAAGTATTTGTGGATATATATGTATTGTTTTTATGATTCTCCTCTTTAGCTGAGTTCTTAAATTAACCAACCAGTGTCCTAACCCTGTTAGTATAGAAATAGTGCCAAGATATGTCATTCAGATCCCCTCTGTAGAACTGAGGCATTCACTCCCCCAGCTTCTGGGAATGCTGGCAGCTGATAGCTCTCAGCCACGTCACCATCTAGTCACTGCCTTCAGCAAAAAAAGTGTCATCTAGCCCAAGGTCACCTTTTCCAATAAAGGTCAACATGGTGGTATAAAGACTTGACCTTTTTGACTCAAAATCAAGACGGAACAACTTTGAGCTCACTCCAGAGCTCTCCAGGATACCAGCTGAGGCCTATGTTGGAACTGCCCAGTCCTGCTTCCATCCTGCCTCCCTTCCACAGGTTCTGGTCCCATCCCACACTCCCCAGTAAATTCCCTCTACACAAATCTCCACGTCAGAGTGTCTCCAGGGAATGTGACATGATCTAGCTAAATGAGAGCCATCTTGCTCTAGGTACATTACCATCATAATTTTGACTTAAAATACTTTCAAGAAAAAGTCCCTTATCAACACCCAAAAAACAAAGAATCCAATTAAAAAATGGGCAGAAGACATGAACAGACATTTCTCCAAAAAGGACATACAGATAGCCAACAGACATATGACAAGATGCTCAACAGCACTAATCATCGGGGAAATGCAAATCAAAACTTCAATGAGATATCACCTTATACCTGTCAGAATGGCTAAAATCAAAAACACAAGAAACAACAGTGTTGGCAAGGATGTAAAGAAAAAGGAACCCTCATTCACTGTTGGTGGGGATGCAAACTAGTGCAGCCACTGTGGAAAACAGTATGGAGGGTCATCATACAATTAAAAGGCTGAATTACCATATGATCCAGTAATTCCACTACTGGATATTTACCCAAAGAATACAAAAACACTAATTCAAAAAGATATATGCAACCCTGCTTATTATATCATTATTTACAAAAGCCAAGTTACGGGAACAGCCCAATTATCCATATGAAGGGACAAAGAAGGTGTATGTATGTATGTATGTATGTATGTGTATATATGTATATGTATACACACACACACACACACACACACACACTCACACTCACACACTCACACACAAGAGTATTATTTAGCCAAAACAAAAAATCTTGCCATTTGCAGGGCGCCTGGGTAGCTCAGTCGGTTAAGCATCTGACTTCAGCTCAAGTCATGATCTCAAAGTCCATGAGTTCAAGCCCCGCATCGGGCTCTGTGCTAACAGCTCAGAGCCTGGAGCTGCTTCGGATTCTGTGTCTCCCTCTCTCTCTGCCCTTCCCCCCACTCATGCTCTCTCTAAAATAAATAAACACTAAACAAATTTTTTTAATCTTGCCTTTTGCAACAACATGGATGAAGTTAGAGAGTAAAATGCTAAGCAAAATAAGTCAGTCATAAAAAGACAAATACCATATGATTTCACTCATATGTGGAACTTAAGAAACAATACGAATGAGCAAAGGGGAAAAAGAAAGACAAATCAGGAAACAGACTCTTAACTATAGAGAACAAACTGGTGGCTACCAGAGGGGTGGTGAGTGGAGGAATGGTACCCTAGCCACCTAGGTGGCTCAGTTGGTTAAGCATCAGACTGTTGATTTTAGCTCAGATCATGATCTCAGAGTTCGTGGGATCAAGCCCTGGGTCAGGCTCTGTGCTGACAGCATGGAGCCTGCTGGGATTCTCTCTCTCTCTCTCTCTCTCTCTCTCTCTGCCCCTCCCCCACTGTTTTCTCTCTCTCTCTCTCTCTCTCTCTCTCAAAATAAATTTAAAAATTAAAAAAAAAGATAGGGCACCTCGGTGGCTCAGTCAGTTAAGCATCCGACTTCGGCTCAGGTCATGATCTCGTGGTTTGTGAGTTCGAGCCCCGCGTTGGGCTCTGTGCTGACAGCTCAGAGCCTGGAGCCTGCTTCAGATTCTGTGTCTCATTCTCTCTCTCTCTGCCCGTCCCCTGCTCATGCTCTCTTTCTCAAAAATAAATAAAACATTTAAAAAATTTTAATAAGAGTACAGTTATCATGATGAGCACTGAATAATGTATAGAATAGTTGAATCACTCATTATATTGTACACCTGAAACTAATATAACACTGTATGTTAACTATACTAGAATTAAAATTTAAAACTTAATTAAAAAAAAAAAGAAAAATTCCCTTGACTCTTTTACCTTTTATTTAACTGCCCTTTTCAGAGAGTTTTAGATGGTGCATGCCATGTACATTGATCTTATCTCATTGTAATGACAGAATTTATCTTTAAGATACTTTAGTATTTGTTATAATATCCACTATATGCAAAGTACAGTGAAAAGTGAGGAGAGAGAAAGCAGAGAATACATAACGAAGAGGCGAATGAATAAAATACTTTTTTCTTCCTTTATGAGTTGATAATTTGGTAGAGATCAAAATGTACAATAATTGCTGTACAAACTAGAATGTAACAAACAAGTAAACAGTGCTATGGAAGCTCAGAGAGAATTTGATTTTGTTGGTTTTGTGTTTGGTTGGTGGCAGAGGAGTGACAAGAGAGAAGAGGAGACAAATGAGGCAATGTTACAATTTTCTTTTTTACCTACTCAAGATCAGCTAGCCTTTCAACACTGGGTTGGAGTAGAACAGATGAAAAAGTTAGAAAAGGAATTTTGGACAGATGTAACAGAC
The DNA here is from genome assembly GCF_027475565.1 of Acinonyx jubatus. NCBI lineage: Eukaryota > Metazoa > Chordata > Mammalia > Carnivora > Felidae > Acinonyx > Acinonyx jubatus. The sequence goes on along the minus strand of NC_069382.1, from coordinate 135,589,171 downwards.
AAGAGTAAAGGCTCAGAGGTACAAAGAATGGTGGCAGTGTTGGGATACAGCTACCAATCTAGTTTGACTGGAGCACTGGATGTACAAAAAGAATTAATGAAGTCCATGTTGGAGGGGAGAACCTATCTGTAAACATATCTTCTTATTCTGTCACACCCTCCAATTCAGACAAGAGAAGAAAAGTGGCTTTAACCACACCAGAGATCATCACACATCTTTGGAGATGTCATAAAGAATGCTGGTGACTGCCGTTTGGGCTCCAGGCCAACTAGGTAGCCATGAAGCCTTGAGCTACTACAGATGCATTTGTTTTTCCATTGATCCGCTAAAGACATCCCAGAGGGATTCTCAGTCAAACCTCTTCCAAAGAGTTACTTTTAATATACTATTGCACTATAATTTACCAAAAAATAAAAACAAAACAAAACCTATAGCCTCTTCAGGGAGAAAAATGTTTTAAACTTCTTCAACTAAAGTTTTACAAAGTTATCTTTTAGTATTTCTAGACTTTGGTTTTTTGCTATCATGAAATGATTTTTTTAATAGAGAGTACTTTGATGCTTGTTTATCTGTATTTCCAAGTAATTAAGACTAATTTAAAGATGCCCACAATTTAACTGCACGAAAGCAGTTTAATTCTCTAGGTATGCATATGCTTCTTGTTAGGTGCCCTTCTCATTTTATAATTCTACTTACTTTGGTCTAAATTCATAGACAATCAGAAATCCATGTTCCAATTTTTGTTTATGAGGTAATGAGGAAGAGGGTCATACCCTCTACAATTTCTGATCACTAGTGGTCTAATCTCAGAAAATAATGTTTTTTTTAAATTTCAGACCATGTTTTTAATAGTCACAGCCACATTTCTTATATGAAGATGTCATATTTATAAATTTGAACCTTGATACACCTCACATTTCCATAAATATATCCGAAAAATTGTTTCTATCCTAAAGTAGACTTTTGAACATAAACTGCCTAGGGATCATTTCAGGCCATTGTATGGCAATGCTTTTAGCTGACCACTAGTTCAATTCCAGAAGTGACACCATCTTTACCTCTGTCATAGTATCTTTTATGTGCAATTATTTGCCATTATGTTCTATGTGCAATTATGTTCTATTTTTTACCCCATTTTGAACCAAAATGCAACAAAAGTCAATTCATTCATATGCTAAAATTAGTAACAAGTAATAAAGATCTCATCAAAATCATGATACAAAAGACAAAGACAAAGTGCCCACTGCAACTACTGTTTAATGTTATATTAAAAGCCCAAAAAAATGTTATATTAAAAGCCAATGCAATATGAAAAGAAATCAGAACAATAAATATTAGAAACAAAGACAAAAATGTCATTGTTTGCAGATCACATGATTGTCTGCTTAGAAAATCAAAGTAAGAAAGTCAATAGATTCTTTATAGCCCAGAAATTAAATGAATAAATTCCTAACAATAAGCTTAACAAAAAATGTGTCCAACCTATATAAATACTACTAAACTTCAATGAAATTCATAAAAGAAGAATCAATGGAGATAAAGATTATGCTTTTGGATTTTAAAAAAAAGCAAACTTTAGCTTTATCAAATATGACAAACCCCAACTTCAGTCAGGAAATGATGAGACTTAAGCTTGTCAATTGTATGGTCTATAGGAAAGAAAATAATTAAAGAATGTAACATGAAATAAGATAAATAGATCAATGAAGATAGTATCTAAAAGGGTAGGAGTAATCAGGATTTTGGAATATATTTCAGCTCTCTAGCACTAGCTCTCCATCCCACCCCATGGCATCTTAAAATTTTGAAGTCCATTGATCATCTTTCATGCACATTTTCAAGAATGCATTGTCTGAAAATAGGCAATCATACTAAATCAGAGATAACTGTATTTCAACATAGCAGTACAGGCAGATATTCAAATGAGGGCATAATTTAAAAGAATACACCTATGTCACAAAGCTCATGGCTAGTTATTTAAAAATAAAAGCTACTGTTATTTGAAATGTAGAGCAAAATTCATTGATCTCTGCTTGAGAGAACGAATTTATAACTAGAGAAAAAATTAAATAAGACACATGAGAGTCATGTCTCCATATATCACAACTCCATGAAAACCTGAAATAAACAAGACAAAAATGAAGACTTAAAGAGAGCAAGCCAAATGTGAGCAAAAGATTAAATAAATATGCACTCAAGAGAGACACTAACCCATTAAAACATGGAACAAGTAGCAAAAAGATTGGACCAGGTTGATCCCGGTGATGGAGCTGTCCAGCTTCCAACATTCCACGCCAACACTGCAAACTTTATTCTCTTGTTGGAAATCTCCTCCATTTCACCAAGGAAGGATCAAGACTTTTTAATTAATTACTTAAGTAAACGGACCAACCTGTTGCTGTTCCAGTTTTCCACTTGTACAGAGAAGTTCACCACGGGGGCAAGAAACTTGTTATAAGATGGTAGATTTGGTCATTAATTTCACATTTTCACATCCAGTTACTCCTACCAGATTCTTTACTCCTAGTAACTTAGGATGAGGTTTCCAAACCCCACCATCAGAAGTGTATGTAACGTCCTAAACTGCCCAAAGATACAGTTTAACTTCTTAAACTTAACTGAAAACAAAAAGAACACAATACCAATTCTCTCTTTAGAAATAACTGATAATTTCACTTAGTATAATAGAAAAGCAGATCAAATGAGCTGAATTCAAATGCAATTGTTAATAGAGAAATATATAAATTATTCAATTATAATTATGAAAAGATACAAAAACAAGATAAGTAAAAACGGAACTTTAGATGTTCTCCAAAGACGCACCTTAGCCTTGGATTACTATCAACTCTCATTGTCAGACTCTAGGCCAGTTTGTTCACAGGAGCTGGCCAAGAAGGCCTTCTTTGGTGCCAAATTCTCTGGCCAAATGTCAGCATGGGGACATCCTTGTGTTGGTAATCTCTAGCCAATTTACCAGCAGTCCAGAAACTCCACAGTCAGAATGGCTCATGTCTGCTCTCAACAGAAAGCCACAAGTTTACCATCTCAGCTATGCACTGGCAGATCTTCAATACAAAGTTCTTCAGTATATGGTAGTGACCATGACCTACATCCTCAGAGGCCTCATAAGTCCCTAGTCTAAGAAAAGGTTTGGGTTTATTCCACAGCTCAGCATATGTCTGTCTGACTGCACAGTGGAACAGAAATCTTGCCAAATAACCTGGCACTCTTCACCCTGGCTTTCAGAAGACTAAAAACCATAGAGCCAGTTTAAGCAAACTGCCAAGACAATAAATTGGTATGTCTCCAAACAACTTCTTACCTTGGAATGAAAATAGACCTGGATAATTTCCCAATCTTTAGTAATTAAATATATTAATAAATTATTTTAAAATATATAGAAGAAAAGGAGTAAAAGACTCTAACATTTCATAGGTTGGTGGTGTAGAAACTACCAATCCATATGTACATAACATTTGTTCATCAGGGAGATTATAAGAGTGATTGAGATTATTTTTTATTCCATATAAATCCAGAAACAATCAAAATTCCAATTTCTCTAAATCTCTTTCCCACTAGCCATACAGTGTGTAGAACAATGACTATATAAATAAGTACTCAATGAACATCAAAATGTGTTGAATGAACAAATAAACAAATGTTGATCTCCCAGAAGGAGCCCAAGTCTCTCCTCCATTTTCCTACTTCCATTCCAAGAAGAGCATGTGATGGCGATGGTGGAGACAACGATAGTATTGGGTCATACAAGGTGAAGTTTTGTGTATGACAAAGGTTAAAAGTCTGCCTTCAAGGTGATATGGTAATTTGGAATCCTAATTTCTTTTAGGATTCTCTCTCCTGCCTTCTTCCTGTTAGATTCCCAAGGCTTGTCTCACAGCAGGGGTACCATTCTTCTCCTCCTTCGTTTACTTCTCTTCCTCCATCACCTTCACATCTCCTCTTCAGAAAAGCAAGCATAAAGTAGTGTTAAATCCAGGATAAATGAGTTCTATAAAAGCTGCCTTAGTTCTTCTGTGCTAACCAGCCAGAGGCATGCTGGTTTTTCCTTTTTCCTTGCTTCCCCTGACCATCAGGAGGGATGCAATAGTACATAGGAAAACTCAAAAAGGAGGCTGGGGAAGTAGTAGACCATGTTTTCAGTCAGATCTACTTTGGGAAAAGGTGTCAGACATACTCCCATCCAGTAGACCTGGAGATTACAAGATGGTTTGTGACCTAAAACCTCAGGGAATAACAAGGAGAATGCATTTGTCTGGAGAATGCATTTATATATATATGTGTATCTTTACAACTCTTTAATTTTTTATAAATGGCTGGTTAAGGATTTAAAGTGGTGATCATTGTCAAAATCATCTTGATATAATCAACACATAAATTTATATATCATCAAGAATTGCTTTCAAAAATAGGATTAAACCATTAGTGCTCCAAAAGACTTCAAAGTGGTGAGTACAATATAACATCTATGGGGCATTACTGTAAAACTGTGCTGAATGAAGTAGGGAAGAGGGTGAAAGCCAGACCCTGTGTGAGGCCTGAGAACAAAACAACAGCACATAGTCTATGAACGAGCCCAGTAGCATAAAGTTCCTTCACAATAATGTACCCAAGTCATCTATATGACCCAAGTGAACTTCACTATGAGTGGGAGCAGAACTTAGGAGAACTCTTCAGAAGACCTCAATCTTCTGAGGCCATGTTCACACCTGCCTTGGTCAATTACCTTCCCTACATTGGGACACTTAACATTCACTATTGACAGCTAATATCAAGTATTTTCATTACATCACTGTTGGCAACTTATTTTGCACAGAAATAGGTTTTATAGGTGTCAAATTATTTAACTTCAATCTTTCCTTTAAAGAAGTCTTTTTAAAAAGCCAAAGCTTATCATGAGTCTAAGAATAGCTACTTTCTACCAGGGACTAAGTTGTAGGAGAAATTAGGCAGGGCAGCTAGAAAAGAAGACATTCAGACCTCTAATCCAGTTCCCTTAATGCCCCTCATTATTTTATTTAAAAAGAATTCTGCAAACAGCAAAGTCATTTTCCAATGTGATTATAAAAGTGAAAATTGACCCTCTTTTACATCCTTTTAATTTCAATTTTCTCATCTTACAGTTTGTCATAAGCCAGGACTGCTCTACTTCTAAAATCCTAAACTGTTATATCATGCTCTATGACCACAATCATCTGCCCACTAATTATTATTCCATTTCTCCAAACAACTTCTGCTCTTTCAGTTGTCCAAAACTCTCAAATACATATTTCCATTCATAGACTATTATTCCAAATTCATATAAAATCCTCTTAAATCTTTTCACCTGAATGATTTACAGAATACAGACTCACCATGTCTAAATTAAATATCACTTTTCTCTATGACCCCTGCCTTCTCCTTGAACCCCATGCTTCACATAACCAAACTTCTTATTTATTTCCTGCTTTGCACCGTATAAAGGAGGCTATGGGCATTTTTAAGGCATTTTTGAGACACTTAAAATTTTAAATTGTTTTGGCCCTTTACAGCGCAGGTATTTTGGGGGTTTTGCTTTGTTGGGGTTTGTTGCGGGTTTTTTGTTTGTTTGTTTTTTAAGTGACAAAGTGGAGAGATTAACTTAAAAACAGCTCAGACATTTGACTGTGGAGAGGCCTTCTTTTTTTTTTTTTAACTTTTTAATGTTTATTTATTTTTGGGGGGGGTGAGACAGAGAGTGAGTGGGGAAGGGGCAGAGAGAGAGAGAAAGAGAGAGAGAGAGACAGAATCCAAAGCAGGCTCCAGGCTCTGAGCTGTCAGGACAGAGCCTCATCTCACAAACTGCAAGATCATGACCTGGGTGGAAGTCAGATACTCAAGTGACCGAGCCACCCAGGTGCCCTGAGCCCTTCTAAACATTAAAAAATAAAGACTTTTCAGATTCCTCTTCCTACATCCCTTTCTGGTACCCAATTGAAAAGGAATGAGCAGGACCTCAAATAATAGCTAATTTTTTTTTTAAATTCTTTGATCTATGTTTTCCAAATGAATTAATTTATTTCATTTTCACAACACACTCTATTTGATATAGTTTATTATCCAAGTAGATATCTATTTTAATAGATACAGTTTATTATCACTAGTGAGGCAAAGAAGGATTAAATAATTGCCTAAGCTCACATAACCAATGAGTGGCAGAGCTGAGGTTCATATCCAGTCGGCTAGAATCCAGTGCCCATGTTGTTAACTGCCATATTCTGCTGACTCATGCTGTTAAGATACAGTACATGTTTTCCCTAAATGGAACCCATTATTCTTCCACATGAATGAAGCCAATCACACTATGTCTTTATGTAGTATACTTCCGTTAGCAGATATATACCTGAATCCCTATGATAATGAGAAAACTAGTCACTCCAAAGCCAACTGATCACTGAAACTTCCACAGATAAAAAGAATACTATCAGACAAAGTGAGGACTGAATTTCCTGCAACTATAGGTATTTTATCCAAGAAAAAAAAGAGCAAGTAAATGGAGTCAAGAAACACAGTTTAAATAATTCAGAGGAAAAAGTAAAGACTTAAAGACACTGGTGAGAAAGACTGAAGATGCTTTTCATTTTAACATTAAATTTGGCAAATATGCAAACTATGTAGGTCTGCATAAAGACAGAGAGAGAGAAGTTGTGATTATTTTCTCTTTCTTTAAGCATTATGTAAACACCTTCAGAAAATAAAAGTGAGGGTACTGAATGTGAATTTCACAATAGTATGATTTTCTAGCTACTTTCAGAAAACTGAATTAACCACATATTCAAAAACAAAGTAAATATGATAGAAAATGCTGTGATTCTTTTATCATTATGGTCATTTAAAAATGGTATTTAAGTACCTTCTAGGGAAAGAGGGGCCAACATGGCTGAAAGTAGGGGGATCAAAGTTCCCTCATCTCTCAAAGAAGTGTTGAAGCCAAAGGACTTTGAACCCCAAGAGTCCAGGAGGAAAAGAGACAGAGTCACTTTGAGGGACCCCCCCAGGACAACCTGACAGGCCACAGGGCTACTTCAATGAACAAATGACAGCACACCTGGTGGAGGGTCCAAAACATCACTATGAGTAGGAAGGTAAAGTAACCAAAGTCAAAACAGAGAGCAAGTAACACTCTCCAATAAACACCTCCTGAAGGGTCAGGCCCTGAACAGTGCATGACTCCTCTTTAATATAGTAGTGCTCACAAGTGCAGGGCACATAACAAGCTTTTAAAACACATAAGGGACAGAAAACTAGCCAAAATGATGAAAAGGAAGAAATCTCCTCAAAGAAATTCCAAGAAGAAATGACAGCCAAAGAATTGCTCAAAACAGATATAAACAATACAACTGAACAAGAATTTAGAATAGTCATAAGATTAATTGCTGGCCTTGAAGATAGCATAGAAGACACCAGAGAATCTATTGCTACAGAGAGCAAGATACTAGACAATAGTAATCATGAATTAAAAAATGTTATAAATCAGGCGCAACATAAAATAGAGGTGGTAACAGCAAGGAATGAAGAGGCAGAGGGGAGAATAGGTGAAAAAGAAGATGAAATTATGGAAAAATAGGAAGCTGAGAAAAAGAGAGGTAAAAAAAAAATTCTGGATAATGAGGGGATAATTAGAGAACTAAGTGATTCAATGAAACAGAACAATATCTGTATCATAGGAGTTCCAGAAGAAGAGAGAGAGAAAAGGGCCAAATGTGTGCTTGAACAAATAATAGCTGAGAACTTCTCCAGTCTGGGGAAGGAAACAGACATTGAAATCCAGGAGGCACAGAGAACTTCCTTCAGACATAACTTGAATTGATCTTCTGCATGACATATGATAGTGAAATTGGCAAAATATAAAGACAAAGAGAGAATTCTGAAATCAGCTAGGAATAAAGGGGCCTTAAACTACAAGGGTAGACACATAAGGGTAGTAGCAGACCTATCTACTGCGACTTGGCAGGCCAGAAAGGAGTGACAGGAAATTTTCAATATGATGAACAGGAAAAATATGCAGCCAAGAATCCTTTATCTAGCAAGCCTGTCATTCAGAATAGAAGGAGAGAGAAAGGTTTTCCCAGAAAAACAAAAACTGCAGGAATTCATCACCACTAAACCAGCCCTACAAGAGATCCTAAGGGGGACTCTGTGAGTGAAATGTTGCAAGGACCACAAAGGACCAGAGACATCACTACAAGCATGAAACCTACAGATAACACAGTGACTCTAACTAAATCCATGTCTTTCAATAATAACACTGAATGTAAATGGACTAAATGCTCCAATGAAAAGACATAGGGTATCAGAATGGATAAAAAAAAAATAAGACCCATCTACTTGCTGTCTACAACACACCCATTTTAGAACGGAGGACACCTTCAGATTAAAAGTGAGGGGATGGAAAACTTTATCATGCTACTGGAAGTCAAAAGAAAGCTGGAGTAGCCATACTTATATCAGCCAAACTAGATTTTAAACAAGAGATGAAGAAGGTCATTATATAATAATTACGGGGTCTATCCATCAAGAAGAGCTAACAAATATAAATGTCTATGCACCGAATTTGATAGCACCGAAATATATAAAACAATTAGTCCCAAACCTAAGTAACCTTATTGCTAACAATGTGGTAATTGCAGGGGACTTTAATACTCCACTTACAACAATAGACAGATCATCTAGACAGAAAATCAATAAACAACTGCCATGAGGGAGGGGCCAAGATGGCGGTACAGCATGGAAGTTTTTGGGTTTTTTTGTTTGTTTGTTTTTTTGCGTCTCTCATCCCTGAAATGCAGCCAGATCAACACTAAACCATCCTGCACACCTAAAACTGCTTTGAGGATTCACACAACAATCTGCACAACCTGAACCACAGAAACTCAGCAGGTATGTAGCACAGAGAGGTGACCTGGGAGAGAGAGAACCTGCGGAGGGCAGGGAGCTGTTTTTGCTTGCAGAGAGAGGAAGGAGATGGGGGGGAGAGCATGAGAAAAGCACCCGCCCAAAAGCAGCTGGAGAGAAAGTGGAAAAGTGGAAACAGCCACAGGGACTGAACAAAAAAGGGAGAAAGGAAAAAGGAGAGGGTTTAAATTCCATTAAGACTCTATAAACAGGGGGAGCGCAGAGTCTGAAACTCCATAGCTCAATACCTGGGAGTGCTCTGGTGGGAAAGGTGAATCCCCAGGAGCAGTGAGAGAGGTCCGAGGGGTCCTCAGGACAAATGGGGAGAGGCAGTTCTCCTGCTAGGAGGACATTTGGTAGAGACTGTGTGGCCACCCCACAGGCAAAGATCCCAGCGGACCCCAGAGAACAACCACATTTGCTGGTGCTGGAACAAGGACGTTAAGTGGGAAGCCTGGTGCCAGATACGTGTTGTAATTTTCCATAATCCCTGAAACACTGCTGCTACATGATCGTATGAACTTTTTCTGGGGTGGGCTGGCACCCAGGCACAGTCTCTGGGCATCAGCAGCAACATGGTCCTGCAAACATTCCTGGGGGTGGGTGAGCACCCGGCCATTGCTTGGTGAGACCCTCGCCCAGAAGGTCTGAGGGGGTCAAAGCCACAGTTCCTCAGAAGTGAGGGGTTGGGAAACACAGCCAAATCTGAGACAAAACTCAGGAGCGAGGTGCTGCCTGGCAACCTGATGAATTGGTCATGAACAGTGTAAAAATGGGGAGTGGGCAGAAGCCAGAGACAAAGGACAGGTGTGCAACTGCTTGTCAGGGAGAAGAGAGATCCAATATTAGAGACTTGGGTAGCTGGGTGATGCCATTTCCACCCCTCCCACTCACGCACAACACACCTAGCAGAGCCACCTAGTGGAGAACAGAGCCATTACACTAAGCCTTGCCCGACTGGGCAAACCTCAATCTTCAGGAACACCAGTATTCTCTCAGCCTGCTTAGTTCAGGGACTATAAAGTGCTTCATAGTTTGACTTCTAGGGGAAACCGATGTAATTTCAATCGTATTTCAGTATGTTCACTGGTCCATCTATTCAATTTTTTTTTCTTTTTCTTTTCTTATTCTTGAATACAGAAAGAGAAAAAAATTATTTTTATTTTCAATTCATATTTTTCTTTAATGTTATCTATTATATTGTTACTTTTTTGTAAATTTTTCAAATTCTATTTTACTTTCACCATTTCATTTTATTCTATTTCATTGTATTCATTTTTTCAAATTTTCAAATGTTTTCCTTTTTTTGTTGTTTTCTTTTTTTATCATTCCCTTTTTCCCTATTCTATCAAGCTCCTTTCAACAACCAGACCAAACCACACCTAGGATCTAGCATCATTTATTTGATTTTTCTCTGTGTGTGTTGTTTTTAATTGTTTAACTTTAATTTTTTTACTTACTAATTCCTTTTACTCCTTCAAAGTGATGAAACAAAGGAATTCACCCCAAAAGAAAGAGCAGGAAGAAATGTCAGGGATGTAGTCAACACAGATACAAGCAAGATGTCTGAACCAGAATTTAGAATCATGATAATAAGAATACAAGCTGGGGTCAAAAATAGATCAGAATCCCTCTTTGCAGAGATAAAAGAAGTAAAAGCTTGTGGGGATGAAATAAAAAATGCTATAACTGAGTTGCAATCTCAAATGGATGCGACCTCAGCAAGGATGGATGAGACAAAGCAGCGAATCAGCGATATAGACGACAAACTTATGGAGAATAATGAAGCAGAAAAAAAGAGGGGGACTAAGTCAAAGAGCATGATTTAAGAATTAGAGAAATCGGTGGCTCATTAAAAAGGAACAACATCAGAATTATAGGGGTCCCAGAAGATGAAGACAGAGAAAAAAGGGTAGAAGGCTTATGTGAGCAAATGATACAGGAAAACTTTCCTAACCTGGGAAAAGACACAGACATCAAAATCCGGGAAGCACAGAAAACTCTCATTGGATTCAACAAAAACTGACCATCAACAAGGCATATCATAGTGAAATTCACAAAACACTCAGGCACGGAAAGAATCATAAAAGCAGCAAGGGTAAAACAGTCCTTAACCTACAAGGGAAGACAGATCAGGTTTCCAGCAGACCCATCCACAGAAGTTTGGCAGGCCAGAAAGGAGTGGCAGGATATATTCAATGTGTTCAATGAGAAAAATACGCAGCCGAGAATTCTTTATTGAGCAAGGCAGTCATTCAAAATATAAGGAGAAATTAAAAGTTTCCCAGACAAACAAAAATTAAAGGAGTTCGTGACCACTAAACCATCCCTGCAAGAAATTTTAAGGGGGACTCTCTGAGGAGAGAAAAGATGATAGATAATACATACATACATACATACATACATACATACATACAGCAACAAAGAATAGAAAAGACAAGAGAACACCACCAGACACTCCAACTCTACAAGAAACATAATGGCAATAAATTCCTATCTTTCAGTACTCACTCTAAATGTCAATGGACTAAATGCTCCAACCAAAAGACATAGGGTAACAGAATGGATAAGTAAACAGGATTTATCTGTATGCTGTTTTCAAGAGACCCACATTAGACCTAAAGACATCTTCAGATTGAAAGTAAAGGGATGGAGAACCATCTATCATGCTAATGATCGACGAAAGAAAACCAGAGTAGTCATACTTATATCAGACAATCTAGACTTTAAAATAAAGACTGTAACAAGAGATGAAAGAGGGCATTATAACATAATTAAGGGATCTATCCACCCAGAAGACCTAACAATAGTAAACATTTATGCTCCAAATGTGAGAGCACCCAAATATATAAATCAATTAATCACAAACAAAAAACCTCATTGATAATAATAACATAACAGTAGGGGACTTCAACACCCCACTTAGAGCAGAGGAACAATCATCTAATCAGAAAATCAACAAGGAAACAATGACTTTAAATGACATACTGGACCAGATAGACTTAACAGATATTATCAGAACATTTCATCCCAAAGCAGAAGAATACACATTCTTCTCCAATGCACATTGAACGTTCTTTAGAATATATCACCTACTGGGACACAAATCTGTGCTCAACAAGTACAAGATTGAGATCATACCGTGCATATTTTCAGAACACAACACTATGAAACTCAAAATCAACCACAAGAAAAAATTGGAAAGATAAGAAATACTTGGAGACTAAAGATCATCCTATGAAGAATGAATTGGCCAACGAGGAAGTTAAAGAGGAAATTAAAAAGTACATGGAACCCAATGAAAATAACACCACAACTCAAAACCTCTGGGATGCAGCAAAGGCAGTCTTAAGAGGGAAGTATATAGCAATTCAGGCCCTCCTAAAGAAGGATGAAAGGTCTCAGATACACAACCTAACCTTTCTGCATTGGGCAGAAATCAATGCTATTGCAACCAAAAAAAAAGTAAAACAGATCAATGAAACCAGAAGCTGGTTCTTTGAAAGAATTAACAAAATTGATAAACCCCTAGCCAGTTTGATCAAAAAGAAAAAGGAAATGACCCAAATAAATAAAATCAGGACTGAAAGAGGAGAGATCACAACTAACAGCAGAAATACAAACAATAATAAGAGAATATTACCAGCAATTATACACCATAAAATGGGAAATCTGGAAGAAATGGACAAATTCCTGCAAACATATAAACTCCTAAAACTGAAACAGGAAGAAATAGAAAATTTGAATAGACCCATAACCACTAAAGAAATCAAATTAGTAATAAAAAAAAATCTCCCAAAATGCAAGAGTCCAGGGCCAGATGATCTTCCAGAGGAATTCTACCAAATATTTAAGGGAGAGTTAACACCTAGTCTCTTGAAGCTGTTCCTAAAAATAGAAATGGAAGGAAAACTTCCAAACTCTTTCTATGAAGCCAGTATTACCTTGATTCCAAAACCAGACAAAGACCCCACTAAAAAGGAGAACTATAGACCAATTTCCCTGATGAACATGGATGCAAAAATCCTAACAAGATATTAGCCAACTGGATCCAAAAATTCATTAAAACTATTATTCACCATGACCAAGTGGGATTTATACCTGGGATGCAGGGCTGGATCAATATCCACAAAACACTCAACGTGATTCATCACATCAATAAAAGAAAGGGCAAGAGCCACATGATCCTCTCAATAGATGCAGAGAAAGCATTTGACAAAATACAGCATCCTTTCTTGATAAAACCCTCAAGAAAGTAGGGATACAAGGAGCATACCTCAAGATCAAAAAAGCCATATATGAATGACCCACCACTAATATCATCTTCAATGGGGAAAAATTGAGAGCTTTCCCCAAAAGGTCAGGAACAACACAATGATGTCCACACTCACCACTGTTATTCAACATAGTATTGGATGTCATAGCCTCAGCACTCAGACAAGACAAAGAAAGAAAAGGCATCCAAATCGGCCAGGAAGAGGTCAAACTTTCACTCTTTGCAGATGACATGATACTCTATATGGAAAACCCAAAAGATTCCACCAAAAAACTGCAAGAATTGATTCATGAATTCAGCAAAGTTTCAGGATATAAAATCAATGCACAGAAATTGGTTGCATTCCTATACACCAACAATGAAGCAACAGAAAGAGAAATCAAGGAATCAATCCCATTTACAATTGCACCAAAAACCATAAGATACTGGGGCGCTTGGGTGGCTCAGTTGGCTGAGCATCCGACTTTGGTTCAGGTCATGATCTCACAGCTCGTGAGTTCAAGCCCCGTGACGGCTGTGTGCTGACAGCTGAGAGCCTGAAGCCTGCTTCGGATTCTGTGTCTCCCTCTCTCTCTGCCCCTACCCCACTCATGCCATGTCTCTGTTTCTCAAAAATAAATAAACATTAAAAAAGAAAAAAAAAACGTAAGATACCTAGGAATAAATCTAACCAAAGAGGTGAAAAATCTATGCACTGAAAACTATTGAAAGCTTATGAAGGAAATTGAAGAAGACACAAAAAAATGGAAAAAGATTTCATGCTGTTGCTTTAGGAAGAACGTATATTGTTAAAATGTCAATACTACCCAAAGCAATCTACATATTCAATGCAATCCCTATCAAAATAACACCAGCATTCTTCACAGAGCTAGAACAAACAATCCTAAAATTTGTGTGAACCAGAAAAGACACCGAATAGCCAAAGCAATCTTGAAAAAGAAAACCAAAGCAGGACACATCACAATCCGGACTTTAAGTTGTACTACAAAGCTGTAATGATAAAGACAGTATGGTAATGGCACAAAAACAGACACTCATATGTATGGAACAGAATAGAGAACCCAGAAATGGACCCACAAATGTATGGCCAACTAATCTTTGACCACGCAGGAAAGAATATCCAATGGAATGAAGATAGTCTCTTCAGAAAGTGGTGCTGGGAAAACTGGACAGCAACATGCAGAAAAATGAACCTGGACCACTTTCTTACACCATACACAAAAATAAACTCAAAATGGATGTAAGACCCAAACGTAAGACAGGAAACCATCAAAATCCTCGAGGAGAAAGCAGGCAAAAACCTCTTTGGCCTTGGCTGTAGCAACTTCTTACTCAAAATGTCTCCAGAGGCAAGGGAAAACAAAGCAAAAATTAACTACTGGGACCTCATCGAAATAAAAAGCTTCTGCACAGCGAAGGAAACCATCAGCAAAACTAAAAGGCAACCAACAGAATTGGAGAAGATATTTGCAAATGACATATCAGATAAAGGGTTAGTCTCCAAAATCTATAAAGAACTTATCAAACTCAACACCAAAAAACAAATAATCCAGTGAAGAAATAGGCAGAAGACATGAATAGACACTTCTCCAAAGAAGACATCCAGATGGCCAACTGACACATGAAAAAATGCTCAATATCACTCATCATCAGGGAAATACAAATCAAAACCACAAAGAGATACCACCTCATACCTGTCAGAATGGCTAAAATTAACAACTCAAGCAACAACAGATGTTGGCAAGGATGTGAAGGAAGATTTCTTATGCACTGCTGGTGGGAATGCAAACTGGTGCAGCTACTCTGGAACACAGTATGGACGTTCCTCAAAAAAAAATAAAAACAGAATTAACCTAATACCCAGCAAATGCACTGCTAGGTATTCATCCAAGGGGTACAGGTATGCTGTTTCAAAGGGGCACATGCACCCCAATGTTTATAGCAGCACTATTGACAATAGCCCAAGTATGGAAAGAGCCCAAATGTCCATCAATGGATGAATGAATAAAGAACAGGTGGTATATATATACAATGGAGTATTACTCGGCAATCAAGAAGAATGAAATCTTGCCATTTGCAACTACATGAATGGAACTAGAGGATATTATGCTAAGAGAAATTAGTCAGTCAGAAAAGACAAATATCATATGACCTCACTCATTGAGGACTCTAAGATACAAAACAGATGAACATAAGGGAAAGGAAAAAAAACTAATATAAAAACAGAGAGGGGACAAACCATAAGAAAGTCTTAAATATGGAGAACAAACAGAGGGTTGCTGGAAGGCGGAAGGGCTAAATGGGTAAGGGGCACTAAGAATCTACTCCTGAAATCATTGTTGCACTACATGCTAACTACCTTGGATGTAAACTTAAATAAATTATTTTTTAAAAAGAAAGAAAACAATGGCCTTGAATGATTCCCTGGATCAGATAGACTTGACAGATATATTTAGAATTTTTCATCCTAAAGCAGCAGAATATACATTCTTCTCAAGTGCCCATGGAACATTCTCCAAGATAGATCATATACTGGGTCACAAAACAGCCCTCAATAAATATAAAAAAGAACTGAGATCATACGATGCACACTTTCAGATTACCATGCTATGAACCTTGAAATCAATCTTAGGAAAACCTCCAAATGCATGGAGGTTAAAGAACATCCTACTAAATAATGAATGGGTCAACCAGGCAATTAAAGAAGAAATTTTAAAATATATGGAAACAAATGAAAACGAAAACACAACAATCCAACCCCTTGGGATGCAGCAAAGGCAGTCCTAAGAGGAAAATACATTGCAGTCCAGGCCTATCTCAAGAAACAAGAGGGACCCCTGGGTGGCTTAGTCAGTTAAGCATCTGACTTTGGCTCAGGTCATGATCTCATGGTTTGTGAGTTTGAGCCCCGCATCAGGCTCTGTGCTAACAGTTCAGAGCCTGGAGCTTGCTTCAGATTCCCCGTCTCCTCCTCTCTCTGCCCCTCCCATGCTCATGCTCTGTTTCTCTCTGTCTCTCAATAATAAATAAACGTTAAAAATTAAAAAACAGAAGAAGAAACAAGAAAAATCCAACTACAAAATCTAACAGCACACTTAAAGGAACTAGAAGCAGAACAACAAAGAAACCCCAAACCCAGCAGAAGAAGAGAAATAATAAAATCAGAGCAGAAATAAAAAATATAGAATAAAAAAAACACAGTAGAACAGATCAATGAAACTAAGAATTGGTTTTTGAAAAAAAAATTGATAAACATCTAGCCAGACTTCTCAAAAGAGAGAGAACCCAAAGAGATAAATTCATGAATGAAAATGCATTTATCATAACCATTCCCTCAGAAATATAAATAATTATCAGAGAATACTATGAAAAATTATATGCCAATAAATTGGACAACCTGGAAGAAGTGGACAAATTCCTAAACACCCCCACACTACCAAAACTCAAATGGGAAGAATAGAAAATTTGAACAGACCCATAACTAGTGAAGAAATTGAATCAGTTATCAAAAATCTCCCAACAAGTAAGAGTCCTGGACCAAATGGCTTCCCTTGGGAATTCTACCAGATATTTAAAGCAGAGTTAATACCTATCCTTCTCAAGCTGTTCCAAAAAATAGAAATGGAAGGAAAACTTTCGACCCACTCTATGAAGCCAGTATTACCTTGATTCCCAAACCAGACAGAGACCCCCCTCCCAAAAAAAGGAGAGCTACAGACCAATATCCCTGATGAACATGGATGTAAAAATTCTCAACAAGATACTAGCAAATCAAACCCAACAGCATTTAAAAAGAATTATTCAACATGATCAAATGGGATTCCTTCCTGGGCTACAGGGCTGGTTCAATATTCACAAATCACTCAATGTGATACATCACATTAATAAAAGAAAGGACAAGAACCACATGATCCTCTCAATAGATGCAGAAAAGGCATTTGACAAAATACAACATTCTTTCTTAATAAAAACTCTCAAGAAAGGTTAGAAGGAACATAAACATCATAAAAGCCATATGTGAAAAGCCCACAGCTAATATCATCCTCAATGGGGAAAAACTGAGAGCTTTCCCCCTGGGATCAGGAACATGACAGGGATGTCCACTCTCACCACTGTTGTTTAACACAGTGTTGGAAGTCCTAGCATCAGCAATGAGACAACAAAATGAAATAAAAGGCATCAAAATTGGCAAAGAAGTCATACTTTCACTCTTCACAGACAACATAATACTCTACATGGAAAACCTGAGACTCCACCAAAAGACTCCTAGAACTGATACATGATTTCACCAAAGTCGCTGGGTACAAAATCAATGTACAAAAATCGGTTGCATTTTTATACACCAATAATGAAGCAACAGAAGGAGAAAACAAGGAATCGATCCCATTTACAATTTCACCAAGAACCATAAAATATCTAGGAATAAATCTAACTAAAGATGTAAAAGATATGTATGCTGGAAACTATAGAAAGCTTATGAGGAAATTGAAGAAGTCACAAAGAAATGGAAAAATATTCCATGCTCATGGATTGGAAGAATAAATATTGTTAAAATACCAATACGACCCAAAGAAATCTACACATTCAATGCAATCCCAATAAACATTGCACCAGCATTCTTCTCAAAGCTAGACAAACAATCCTAGGATTTGTATGGAACCACAAAAGACCCTGAATAGCCAAAGTAATATTGAAGAAGAAAACCACAGCAGAGGCATCACAATCCCAGACTTTAACCTCTGCTACAAAGCTGTAATCAAGGCAGTATGGTATTGCCACAAAAACAGACACATAGACCAATGGAATAGAATAGAGAACCCAGAATTGGACCCACAAATGTATAGCCAACTGATCTTTGACAAAGCAGGAAAGAATATCCAATGGAAAAAAGACAGTCTCTTTAGCAAATGGTGCTAGGAGAACTGGACAGCAACATGCAGGAGAATAAAACTAGACCACTTTCTTACATCACACACAAAAATAAACTCAAAATGGATGAAAGACCTAAACATGAGACAGGAAACCATCAAAACCCTAGAGGAAAAAGCAGGCAACAATCTCTTTGACCTCAGCCACAGAAATTTCTTACTTGGCACATCTCCAAAGGCAAGGGAATTAAAAGCAAAAATGAACTATTGGGACCTCATCAAGATAAAAAGCTTCTGCACTGCAAAGGAAACAATCAACAAAACTAAAAGGCAATTGACAGAATGGGAAAAGATATTTGCAAATGACATATCAGACAAAGGTCTACTATCCAAAATCTATAAAGAACTCACCAAACTCCACTCCCAAAAAACAAATAATCCAGTGAAGGAATGGGCAAAAGACATGAATAGACACTTCTCCAAAGAAGACATCCAGATGGCCAACAGACACATGAAAAGATGCTCAACGTCACTCCTCATCAGGGAAATACAAATCAAAGCCACACTGAGACACCACCTCACACCGGTCAGAGTGGCTAAAATGAATAAATCAGGAAACTATAGAAGCTGGTGAGGATGTGGAGAAACAGGAACCCTCTTGTACTGCTGGTGGGAATGCAAACTGGTGCAATCTCTCTGGAAAACAGTGTGGAGGTTCCCCCCCAAAATTAACAATAGATCTACCCTATGGCCCTGCAAGAGCATTACTAGCAATTTACCCAAGAGATATAGGAGTGCTGATGCATAGGGGCACATGTACCCCAATGTTTACAGCAGCACTTTCAACAATAGCCAAATTATGGAAAGAGACTAAATGTCCATCAACTGATAAATGGATAAAGAAGATGTGGTTTATATACACAATGGAATACTACTTGGCAATGAGAAAGAATGAAATCATGCTATTTGCAGTAATGTGGATGGAACTGGAAGGTATTCTGCTGAGTGAAATAAGTCAGAGAAGGACAGACATCGTATGTTTTCACTCATATGTGGATCTTAAGAAACTTAACAGAATACCATCGGGGAAGGGAAGGGGAAAAAATAGTTACAAAGAGGGAAGGAGGGAGGCAAACCACAAGAGACTCTTAAATACAGATAACAAGCTGAGGGTGGATGGGGGGTGGTGGAGAGGGTAAAATGGGTGATGGGCATTGAGGAGGGCACTCATTGGGATGAGCACTGGGTGTTGTACATAAGCCAATTTGACAATAAATTCTATTTTTAAAAATAAGTACTTTCTAGAACTCTTGATTTCCAGACGTCTGCCTTCATACAGTATATCATCTTCCTTTTGCACTGGTACTGAAAGGTACAAGTATCACTTACATCAAAAGTCAAGTATGTTACATCGGAATTGGTATCATAAAGGTGAAAAGACTCAATCTGACCATGAATATATTCTAATCCAAATGCCAATAACTGAATTATTACAAACTCTAAAACACAGGATAAAATATTTCTAAGATTTAGTTCTCTGAGGTCCTTTGCACTGGATAATTCCTTTACTTAGGAACAACTATTTTGCCACCATATTATTCTGAATTTGAATGAAGAATATTATAATGAAAAGCCTACTCTTCAACATATTCTGGTGACATGAAACAGCTATTTTCCTGCATTTTCTGTTGAATCTACATGCCTTGAGATAAATGAAAAAGAATGCTTCAGACTAAGAATAGAAAAGTAGATGCATAGAAAATATAATGAGCAAAGAGAAAGCCAATTAAAAGGGCCCCTGGAAATTTCTTCCAGTTAGTGCTTTAGAAAGAAAATTTACTACAGGATAGCAGAGATACAAAGATAAATAAAACATGATTTCTGCCTTCAATCTTCACAGATTTTTAAACTTTTATTTGGAAATGAAGTTTACTATTTATCAAAGTGCAAACCATCCTAAAAGACACCTGGCAATTGTCTATTAATCAAAGTAAGCTCTCCTCTCCCCAGAAAATATAGCATGCCCTGTCCTTTGTTGGTAGAGCAGGGCAAGAGATATCTGGTTTCCTTTGCCACTGAAGCTCTCTTACTTGGCCTGGTAAGGAAGGAAACTAAATCCACTGGGTGATACCCATAAAATACTAGCACTGGAGGATACTTCAGAGAATCTATTCAGCTACCTCATTGGCTATATGAAGAAACAGAAGGAAACCAAGACCAAGAGAAGCTAAATGACTTTCTCAAAGTCACATAGTTATTTAGTAACAGTGGAAGGGACTAATACCTATTTTTTTTACTTATGCCAAAAAATTTTCATCCAAGGGCTTCAGTTATTCACTTTTCCTAGACTCATATTATCATAAACAGTTGGCTGCTAACTGCATGTTTCATTAAAATTAGCAAGTAATATCTACTCATAGATGGCTTCCAGAGAGATCTTACCAAACATAATGCTAATCATGCTATTCCCCTGCTTTAAAAATCCTCTTATCTCCAAAAAAAGAAAATTTAACACAGGACAAACACAGGTTCTTTCATGCATAACCCCCAAGCCTAGACTTCCAGATCTCTTATCTTAGACTTTATATTTCAAAAACATCAAATTGCTTGTATTCTCAAAATGAGAAAGATTGTTTGACACTGCCTTGCTTTGCACAGGCTCCTCCCCCAACCGGACATGCTCTTCTCCCACTTCTCTCACTTCTCTGAAGCTTTCAGAAAGAGCTTCTACTCATCCCTTAAAACACATCTCTTTCCTAAAGACTATCCATTCTAACCTTTCAAGATGGAATTAATCACAGCCTCCCTTGTACTTCCAACATTCTGTGTTGTTAAATTAATCACATTGCTTAGCAATTACCCTCTCTCCATCTCTCTCTCTCTTATGGACTGTGATGCCTCAAGGGGACAGCCTGTAGCCTTGAGTCTTTACATCCCCAGATGCAAGCACATAAGAAGTGTTCAGTTAATATTTCTTGAATAAATAAATGGGATGAGGCTAAAACAGGTGTCATTATTTCTTTTTGTCTATAACAGAGAGATCTAGTTCAAAATACAAATGATAACGATCAAGCTAAAGATTAACATTTGCAATTATTGTCCGTTTTAAATTAGCAGAAAAAATATTTAAGACCTGATTTGTGGAAAAGGGGTTGCAGCAAAGACAACAATCTATATACAATGTGCATTGATTTAAGCAGTTGTGTTGTTTTTTGTTTTTTGTTTTTTGTTTTTTTTGAAAGAAAACCTTTCTTGGAACAGGTGACCTTTATTACCACTTTGCTCTAATTGCAAATACTTTTAGTACCTGATGCCTATTAATTTGTCATCCCTGCCAGGAGCAAAGCCAAGAAACCACAACAAAAGAAAAATAGACCTTTAAATGCCGGCAATAAAGAACTGGTTCTGAGTAACAATTATCTCGGGTAATGCAAGAACACTAAGTAGCCAGTACAGTTCACTAAATAAATTTCATTCTTAATTATGGAAAATAAGAAGGGTAAAATAAAAACTTCATCACTCATTGTACATTATAGGAATCCAAAGGGAAGTATAGATTACTTCATTTTATTTTATGGAGCAGAACAGTCAGTTTCACAGAGGCAATCTCACCCAGCAGAAAGGGCCCTGTCTGCATATTCATTAAAATCTGTGTGGGGCGCCTGGGTGGCACAGTCGGTTAAGCGTCTGACTTCAGCCAGGTCACGATCTCGCGGTCCGTGAGTTCGAGCCCCGCGTCAGGCTCTGGGCTGATGGCTCAGAGCCTGGAGCCTGTTTCCAATTCTGTGTCTCCCTCTCTCTCTGCCCCTCCCCCGTTCATGCTCTCTCTGTCCCAAAAATAAATAAACGTTAAAATCTGTGTGCAATCAAGGGGCAGAGGATCCAGACATAATCTGCCAACAACTCTCTCCAGCCATTCTGGAGGTCACTCCAATGATGGCAAGTCAATGGAGCTAAAGAAATATCTAGCTAGTGCTTAATTCTTCCTGAAAATGGATGGGATGTTAAATTTGACAAATAAATAAAATATTTGTAAGTATCCATATTGCTTTGGTGATACAGTATACCAGAAGATAATATTCTAGGCATGTAGTTATACTCCTGAAGTGAAAGTTCTTATGGGTTCTTGACTTTGGTGATTTCAAACCCACTGACTGGTCATGGGATCACTTACCCACTCCTAGAGCTAAGGACAAGGGGACTAGAGAGAGGCAGTGTTCAAACCCATCCCATTAAATAGCTCAGGCAGGAAAAGGGGGGTTTCCTGAAGAAAAATTAGAGGGCTGTTACCAGAAGAGAGAATGGATGAAAGGATGCTGGGCAGGTGAAAACACACAGTGTACATTTCACAATCTGAGAAAGTTAAGAACTGCTAAACATGGACCAACGAACAAGGAAATAACAACAAGCACCTCAGGTACTTCAAGTCTGCTGAAACAACATATAGATTTATCCCATGAGTGTCAGGAGAACAGAACTAGGGCCAAAAGGTAGCACTTTAAAGAGGCAGCTTCAACTTAAAATAAGGAAGAAATTTATCACAAGAGATGTTTAAAAATAAGCAGGCTGCCCTGAGAAGTGGGTTTCCCATGCTGAAAGGGCCAAGCAGAGATGCTTCCTCCAAGGGCCTTGACCCCATCTCTCTCGTCTTAGAGGGAAATCTTCTGCTCTGCCTTCTCTTCTCACCCTTTTATATTCTTCCCCACGGACAGAGGACAGATTCAATGCTCATGTTTAGCCAAGGCTGTCTCTAGACTCTCTTTCAGAGCTGCCTATACACAGATGGCATGCATTCTTCTCCCTACTCCTGCTTCTCTGTGGGAGTGCTCCCAGGATAGATGCTGACCCTATGGGGTGAGAAGAAGTCCAGTTATCTGATTACATAGACTGCATCTGGGAACTAAGCTCAATCCAGGAGATAAGAAACAGGAAGCCCACTTTGATCACATGATTCTGAACCAACTTTGCCAGTATTAGAGTTTGATTCTTCTCTGACTTCTATATATCTTTCTCAAGTGTTTCAGAATTTAAAAGGAAGAGGAATGTGGGGCTCCTGGATGGTTCAGTCAGTTAAGTATCTAACTCTTGATTTGGGCTCAGGTTGTGATCTCATAGTTCATGAAATCAAGCCCCACATTAGGGTCCATGCTGACAGCATGAAGCCTGCTTAGGATTCTCTCCCCCCTTCTCTCTCTGCCCCTCCCCCATTCGTTCTGTCACTCTCTCTCTCAAAATAAATAAATAAACCTTAAAATTTTTAAATTAAATTAAAAACCAAAGGAAGGGGAATGTGATTAATTGGCTCCCTTAAATTCTAACATTTCTCAGAAGGGATTCCAACATGGACTAGGAATGGTTTTGGAAGGGGGATGTTGTTTGACATCAGTAGAATTCCTTCTACTCTTATAGAAGTCAAGAAAGGTCACTGAAATAACCAACATTATTGGCACATATTTATTACTCAAAAATAGTCCAAGACTTCTACCTGATGACAGACCACTAGAAAATCTAGCATCCTTCTTTTATTAAGAACTGACACTATTTGCTGCAGGCAGCATGATTTAATGGAATTCACTGTCTCTGAATGCAGAAAACCTGATTCCTACCTTAACTAACAGCCATACGGCAGTTATCAAGTAACCCTGTGCTCTACTTACCCTTTGCATGAAATAAAGTAATAATGACAATGTTTTACTACAGTGTTCAAGAATTGCTGATTGGGTGCTTAGTATTTATAAAATATTCATAATATGTTAACTGCTTAATAGGAATTTTTAACTTCTAAAAGTGGACAGGTTATTATTAAAAAATGATTTGCTATGTTCTCAGACTAAATTCAGGGAAAATATGATGCATGCAACGGATCTAGACTATCCAAAGTAATCTTAAAAAGAAGAATAAATTAGGAGGATTTACAGTACCTGACTTCAAGACTATTAAGCTACGGCAATCAAGACAATACCTAACTGGCATGGTAATCAACCAATTAATCACTGGAACAGAATAGAGAAAAGAAACAGAAACATTCCTTTAATTTTTTTTAATGTTTATTTATTTTTGAAGGAGCGAAAGAGAGCATGAGTGGGGAAAGAGCAGAGAGAGGGAGACACAGAATCCAAAGCAGGCTCCAGGCTCTGAGCTGTCAGCACAGGTCCCGACGCAGGGCTCGAACTCACAAACCGTGAGATCATGACCTGAGCCGAGTTGGACGCTTAACTGACTAAGCCACCCAGGCACCCCTCCCTTAATTTTTGATAAAGACAATCTAATAGGGAAAGAAATGTCAGAGCAAATGTTGCTATAATAACTGGATATCCATATGCAAAAAAAGTGCACTTTGACCTCTACTTCACACCAAATACAAAAACTAATTTGAAACGGATTGCATGCTTATCATAAAAGTTAAATAATAAAGCTTTTACAACAAAAGGTAGGAAATATCTTCAACACTTGGAGGTAACTCAAGGTTTCTTAGGCAAATCTTTCCAATAAAAAATGGGTAAGATTTCAACAGATCCATCATGAAAGCAGTTTTATGAAAGGCCAGTACACACGTCTGCATTCTCATTAGAGAAATACAAATTTAAAATCCCAATGAGATGCCATTTTACATCCATCAAGACGACTGAAACTAAAAAGACTGAAAACACCAAATGTTGACCTGGATATGAAACAACCAAAACTCTTCTACAGTGCTGGTGGGAATATAAAATAGTACTTCCAGCGGTGTGCAGGAGCGGGCTTGCACTGGCCCCAAGAATCAATCGTGTACACTCTTCCCATCTTATCCCTCAACAACTTCACATTGGCAGCTTACAATTGGCCATGGTGGAAGTATTCATCATGGAATTGGCAGTTTTGCACTTAGTGTTATGAGTGATCCTTTCTCCCCCTCCTCTTCCCCCTCCTCCTCTCCCTCTCCCTCTCCCTCCTCTTCCTCTTTTTTCTTCTTGTTCCTCTTCTTCGTCTTCTCTTACTCCTTCTTCTCCCCCTCCTCCTCTTTCTCATTTTTCTTTTTTGGAGAGCCAGTTGATAAAGCACACTACTAGATACAGCCATTTGGGGATGATTTATGGCAGTTTCCTATAAAACTAAATCTATAACTCCTCTCTGACCTAACAATTCCAGCAAAATAAAAATAAAATCTCTACAGGAATGTTCATAGCAGCTTTATTCATAATAGCTAAAACCTACAAATAGTCCAGGTGTCCCTTAATAGGAGAATGGACAAACTATGGTATAGTCATACATAGACTAGTTCTCAACAAGACAAACAAAAGAACACTAACATGAATGAATCTCAAAAACATTATGTTGAGTGCCTCAAGTCTTATACAAGAGTATATGCTGTATGATTACCTTTATATAAAGTTACATTACAAGCAAACTTATCTAAGGTTTGAAAAAAAAAAAACAGAGGTGGGGTGGGGGTCGGGGTGTGGGCAAGAACTGACTAGGAAGGAGCATGAGGGTACTTTTTGGGTCATGATAATGTTCCATAATTTAATAAGGATTTGGGTTAAACAACTACAAGCTTTTGTCAAAACTCAGTGACTATATACTTAAGATTTGGGCATTTCACTCTACGTCCATTATCTCAAAAGAAAAATATGTAAACAAATAATGAATTTTATGATTTACTTGCTGAAATGTTTAGGGGAAGTCACGGCTGCAACTGACTTTGAAATTCATCATAAGAATAAGATCGGTGGACAGATATAGAGGTTAGAGGGATAGAGAGATGGGTAGAAATATAATAAAGAAATATAATGAAATGTTAATGGGAGAATCTAAAACATGGGTATGGGTGTTCACTATAAAATTCTTTAACCGTTCTATGTGTTTGAAAATTTTCATAATAAAATATTGGAGAAAATCAGTAAAAGATAAAATTTACAGTTCTTATTTACTGAGTGTTTGCCATGGCCAAGTGCTATGCTAAAAGCTTTATAAGCATCATCTAATCCTGTAAGTTAGATGCCGTTATCAATTTCATTTTACTAGTAATTAAACTAAGTCGTAAAGAAATAAAGTTACTTGCCCAAGGTCATATAGCAAGTAAATGAAGAAGGACCCCAGCTCAGGCCTTCTCTTAACTGTACATTATAGAAATTTCCTTTCTGTGTAGAAGAAACAGAAGGAGAAAAACAGAACAAAAAAAAAATCAAAAAGGAAAGCAATCCCAATTGGTAACAAACAAGAGACAGAAATATTTGGGCAGAGTCCCTGCTCTACCACTTTTTAAGATTAAACTATGAGCAGGACTGGCTACATAATTCGCAGAGCTTGGTACAAAATAAACAAAAAGTATTCCTTGCTCAAACATTACTAAGAACTTCAAGAAGGTGACAGCAGGGCTCTGAAGCAAGCACCGGGCTCTTCTGAGACCCCATACTGCGTGACCACACAAGTCGCACACCCACGCCGTGGGCACAGAGTCCAAGAACAAAAAGTGCTCGATCTGATTAGGATGACTACGAGTTCCTCAACTAATCCAACAGCCCTTTCTGTGGCCACATTCTTTTTCCTGTCTACCCCTCCTGGAGGGTTTTTATACCCAAAAAGCAGAAAAGGTGAGTTCAAACCTTAGTGGTCATGGTGTCTAAATACTGAAGCTGCCCTAAGGCTCCACAAAAGACTGTTTTGTGTGCTTGCTAAAATTGAGACACCTTAGTCATAGAAGGTACTGATCTTCCTCTTCAATTGGTCATCACAGACGCAGTGGGGAAATGGTGATGGATCATCCAAAAGGAGTAAACAGGTTTCAAAGAGGTAGGCTTTGTCACCAGTGGAATGAATCGGTTATCCATCATTCCCGTCCAACTGCAAAACTGACCGGGCAGTCAGAGAATGTCTCCTCCATTTATATAGCTGCCTTTTACCCTCAGGATTTCTAACCAAAGAGCTCATTTGTACTTTAGAAAAGGGAGACTATGGCACCAAGTGAAAGTACTTAAAAAAAAATAAAGCTCCCATCCATTTTCAGGCCACGACGATTCAGCAGTGGCTTAGCTGCTTCCTGCCT
Organism: Acinonyx jubatus; assembly: GCF_027475565.1. Lineage (NCBI taxonomy): Eukaryota > Metazoa > Chordata > Mammalia > Carnivora > Felidae > Acinonyx > Acinonyx jubatus. The sequence continues at coordinate 135,562,071 of NC_069382.1, read as the reverse complement.
GGGCTGTCGCTGTAATCAGTAATTCTCAGACAGACATAAAACACAGTAGTTTCGCTATGGATAATAGGCTGTTCATCCACTGAAAAGACTTCTATATTTTTTCGTGTACTGTACAAAATGCTTCATTTCGACTAGAATCAAAATGACAAATCCCTTTACATTGGAGTTTTGCTGGCTGCCTCAGGAAGCTGAAAAAATACTGTCACCAGAGAATAACTGCAGGATTTTAAGAAGCCCCAGCTAAGGAAAGATGTGGGAGATGCGACTGGCCTTCCTTTTCATTCTGCACCAGACACTGCAAGGGTTATTCAAATTAGAATGATCACCCCGTAAGCTTTGATAACTCTACATTCAAAAATGATTTCCCAAATTACTAAACTTAAGACTCCCTATTTAAGAAAGGCCACCAGAAGATGCAGCATAACAATGGGTTGTTTTGAGGATTTCCAGAAAGCCCTTAATTTTAAAAGAGAGAAACCACTTAAATTGGGAATGGGGGAAATCTGCTGATTCCCTAGCAATTTCTGGGGCTGCTGCCTCATTAAAGGCTACGAAAGCCACTTTGCAAAATGCAGAAAGCCACATGCTTCCATGGTGACTGAGGTTCGGCTGCATTCCTTTTGCAATGTGAAAAATACTTTGCATTTTTAGCAAAAAGAGATTCACCTCTCCTTTGCAGACTTTGTCTTCAACATGTCTAGAAATATGTCAAGAAATTTCCACCTCACAGGGATGGCTGGGCTGACCTGTTTGAATCAAAGTCTCTCATATCTTAGTAGGAGCTAAGAACAAGGATAGGTAAAATCAGCATGGGTTTTTAATTTGGAGACTCTGCCAGCATTAGGGTAACTGCATCCAGTGAATCAAATCACTAGAATGAAGACTAGGGTGGATTTCCTGCCAAGTGTGTTTACAGCACAGATCAATGCACACCAACTGTGGAGTGGCATGTTAAGATGGCTGGAGACGTATGTACGTATTTATAACTTCAGCTACCTCCGAGCAAAGTCAACCTCTCCCCCCAAATAAAGTAAACGAATGGATAATTTAGCAGGACTGAGATGCAGTAGATAATGTGTCTGACTACACAAAAACCAGTTGTTCACTACTCTTGTTTTTAGTCAGAGACTCAGTGATGTCTTCAGAAACCACTTATCTTTTTTTTTTAATTTACTGATATTACTGTTGTCAATTAATCTATGCTGGAAGGCAGTGGGAATAGCATCATTTTACTAAGATGGGGAAATATCTATTTTTTAAATAAATATGTTGACCTCGGGGCACCTGGGTGGCTCAGTCAGTTGAGCGGCCGACTCTTGATTTTTTGCTCAGGTCATGATCTCACAGTTCATGAGATGGGGCCCCGCATCAGGCTCTGCACTGACAGCATGAAGCCTGCTTGGGATTCTCTCTCTCTCTCCTCTCTCTGCCCCTCCCCTGCTCACTCGCACGCTCTCTCTCGCTCTCTCAAAAAAAGTCTTTTAAATAAATAAACAGATCTGAAATCCATACTTCTAATATTTTAAACATATCACCATATGCATCTCCCAGTTATTCTCCAAAGTGCTAAATGCGGATGAGCTTTGAGATCAACTAAACCAGGTTTGAATCCTGCCTCCATCAGTTAGCAGTTAGTGGTGAGATTCAGAGCAAGCAAGTACTTATAAGGCCAAAAACCTTGGTATTCCCTCTTGTACAATGGGAGGGAATGATACTATCTCATTGGTATGTTGTGAAGATTGAGTAGGAGAACGTATGTAAGACATCCAGCGCAGGCCTCACATAGAAGGTGTTAAACACACATGTGGGTCGCTTCTCACTGCCTCCTTCCCTTCCCCTCACCAAGTCGTGGACCTGCACTTGAGCTGCCCGCACTTGCATACTAATGACAGCCTGAAGGTGGCTTGAGAGCAGTTTTAACAACCTCAAGTTATTCTACTTGTTAGGAGTTACAGTGAATAATACATACAACTTGTTCAGCATCCAGAAGGCTTTCGCATTGGAAAATCCCATTAGCAGCTTTGCATAACAAAAGGTTTACATAGGAGCCTCCAAAAAAAGGTTGATCACTCAGCTCAAAATACAGTATGTCATACTTTTGCCTTTCAAACAAGTCCCAATGAAGTGTCTAACTGCCTTTCACCAACATTTAATCCATATTTCTCTCTAATAGATATTACTAATTTGCAAGATTCCTCTTCAGAAAAAGTGAAGTGCTCAGGCCGGAAGGCCAGACTTCCTGGGTTGGAATCTGGGCTTCTCCGTTCTGTGAAGTGTGTGAACTTGACAAAGATTTGACCCCTTTCTGACCTTGGTTTTCACGACTGTAAATGGAGACAACTGCAGTATTTTCACCTTATCAAGTTGTTGGATTATGTGAGTTTATGATGTAAATCACAAATGGCCTGACCCAAAGTACAGTGCAAATACTACTGTTTTTAATCTAACTAACACATTGGGTAGTATTCTTTCTGGGGACCAGAACATTGGGCTGTTTTCCTCAAACAGAATATGGACATCATCTTTCTCAGAAAGTCAATGTCTCCATCTGATGCCCTACAGATCACTAGGAGGATAGAAATAGGAAGCAGGGAGTGGAAAGTGAAACTGAAGATATCCACAGATCTTCTCTGACTGAAAGGCATATCCCAATCTCTCTCTCTCTCTCTCTCTCTCTCTCTCTCTCTCTCTCTCTCTCACACACACACACACACACACACACACACACACAAATAACATTTAGACCAAATACCTCCTCCTAGAGAGAAAGCACTTGAAGACAGAGAGATTAAGTGACCAACCCAAATTCCCTATTTGTTTCAATTTAATGAGAAAAAAAATATGAAGTACTTAAAATGGCCCCTTTACTAATGACGATTTCCAAAACTAAGTGACCAAGTTCTAGAAGATCTACTTCTGAAACCTTAATTTTACATGGGATTCTACTGCATTAAACATAGATTGTGATTAAGCAGATTGGGTAGACCTTAAGATCCTGCATTTCTAACAAGTTTGGGGTGATACCAATGCTGCTGGGCAGCAGAGCAAATTTTGAGAAGAACAGATTTAAAGGCCCACTCCAATATAGTCTGTTAGTCACACCTGCAAGTTTCTTTCCTAAGAGAAAACAACCAATACCCATAGAAAACTGTCCTGTACAAATCTTTGGCTAGAAAGATTGCTTACCTTGGGCTTTCAATATCTGTATGGAATGTTGCTCACTTGGTGAGAATATACTGCTAATGGGGCTCTAGGGCTTGAACTTGACTTTATCAGCCGTTACTCATTATAGTCCACTTTCTAAAATATTGACTGAGTGACTCTTTTGTGTGCAACGCTGTTCCAGGAATTCAGGAAAGAAGCCATATTCAAAACAAAGGTCTTACTCTCACAGAACTTGCACTCTAGTGAGGGAGGCAACAAACAAGGAGCCAAGTAAATAAACAGCATGCCAGGGAGTAATGATGCTATAGAGAAAAATAATACAGAGCAAAAGAGATGACTGCCATAGCAGGGTATGTATTTAACACAAGATAGTCAGAAAAGGCCTCAATAGTCAGTTGGCATTTGTACAGACACCTTAAGGAAATGAGTGATGGAACTATGTAGGTATGTTGGGGAAGAGCATAAAAGGCAGGAACAGCAAGTTCAAAAATTGAAGCTGGCAATAAAAGAGTCAGGTCCTGGGAATTAGAAACAAGGGGCAGAGTAGTAGATGGCGTGATGTTTTGAGTTGTGTTGCATATTACTTTGAGTTAAAATCACACCAAAGTGAAAACAGGAACAATACTATAATAATTTTTCTAACATATGATGTAAATTAACTTTTGACAAGGAGAACACTTATTATCAGTGGGCTTTAGTTAGAACCCAATGGTAGATCACCCTCTCTACTAGAAAAACAGATAAACCAGTGCCCTCCCAACAGTGGTTACAAGAGGAAAAGTGATAAGGTCTTTAACATGAGAATAATTCCAAGCGGTTAGGTAATTACTGAGGTACTTTGGAGTATGGGAATGTGAGTGCTTTTGTCATTTGGTCAATGGGGTATTACAAATTAGTTTGTCTATCAAAATTATCCCTTCTAATGGATGCACCTGACTAAATGCATATCCATCCAAATGTGCACCTGGAGAATTGTGAACAGAAAGCTTGCTATGCAGCCAGAGCTTCTGCCGTCAGTTCCAATAAGCACAGATGTGTCCCTGAGTGAACATTCAGATATTCATATTGGTGAGATTGCATATTCAAAAAGTATGTGGACCACTGTTCCTGGAATCCACGTTCTCCCAGAAGACTCAAATGAATACCAATGTGGATATACCACAAATCGCAAATGTATGACAAGCCTGCACGCACCATTTCTGCACTGTGCTACACTCTCCAGGGAACAGCCTGCACCAACAGGAGGGGGTCAGGGGAGAAGAGAGGAGGGAGGAGAGAGGAGGAGAGAGGAGAGAGGAGAGAGGAGAGAGGAGAGAGGAGAGAGGAGAGAGGAGAGAGGAGAGAGGAGAGGAGGAGAGAGGAGAGAGGAGAAGAGAAGAGAAGAGAAGAGAAGAGAAGAGAAGAGAAGAGAAGAGAAGAGAAGAGAAGAGAAGGAGCCCAGGGCAATGGCAGGACAAGAGCAAAGGGTGACCATAGTTACAGCCAAGTTCTGTGTACCACTTTAGTTGTGTGGAACTTGATGCCCACCACTGATCAGGCATTATCTCATCTATGTATAGACAGATGCTCCAGGGTCTCCCATCTTAAAAAAAAAAAAAAATCTTCTTTACTTGGTTTCCCATCACAATTAAAATAAAACCCAAATTCCTTTCCATAGCCTCAGAAGCCTACCTGACATGAACCTGGACCTTTCCCACCTTTTCCCTCAGGTACTTCATTCCAGTCACACTAGCCTCAGGCTCTTCTAGGAGCAAACCAAGAACATTCCTTCCTCAGGACTTTTGCAAGAGCTGTTCCAACAGCCAGCCAAGCTTCCAACAAACATCCCCAGGGCTCGTTCCCTTGCTCCATGTTCAAATGTCACCTCTTCAGAGAGGCCATACTTGCCTTGCTATCTAGGATAGAACCCACATGACTCCATCACCCCCCTCCTACATTGTTCCTCATGCCACTGGCATAAGATATTACCAGATATTTGTTTAGTGCCTGACTCCCCCATAGAATGTGGCTGGATGTTGGTTCTAGAGCATCCTTAGGATCTAGAAACACCAGACACACATTTGTTGTCCAAGAAGTATCTGATGAGTGAACAACTGAATGAATAAATGAATAAATTTAATTCCTTGATATACACTACACTGGATTTCTGTGTATGTTTTATCAAAATAGTGACTGCAGGTCTATGTTCACTCTCCAACCATACGCTTCCTTTATTGAGTGATACGTTTTTCAAACTAAAAGAGAAAAAAGATGATACAGATATTAGTGCACAAAACAACACACTGGAAGAAAGAGAAGGAAATAGAGCAGAATCAGTTCCCCCAGGAATGTGGCCAAGATAGATAATCCGAAACAATAGACTAAATAAGCAACCTAAGAGGATCACCAAGAGGGACAAGACAAACAGATACCATGGTTGCAAAAATGTTTTCCAAGTTGCATAAATAATAACTTAGCAAGAGGAAGTGCTCAGTGGATGTTAGATGAAGAGGCTAGTGATAGCGTAGGATAGGAATTACTTGGTCAATCTTCACAATCTATATAGCCCAAAACGGAAATCCAAATAATTTTTTTCACAAGGACGATTACACTACAAATACAATTTTCATGACTGATGGCTAAATATTCTTAACATCATTGATTCTTTTCAGAGGACCCCATGTTCCAGTTCTAAGCGACAACTTTTATTTATTCAATCATAAGCTATTATGTGGTCGTAAATTTAAATGCTCACAGGAGTCGGGCAGCCAGTGTAAAGGAGGAAGTCTGGCTGGGACTTCCCGGAGGTGGCCTGCCACGTGACTCCTGATGGGACAGCAGCTACTCTGTTTTAGCCAAGGTGAGCACCTGTGTTGTTGGGACACCTGGATTTTCCGGGAGCATTTCTTGATTTTTATTGTTGGCAATGAATTCATACATTTTATAAAAGCCATGCACACAAAACACAGTTGCAGGCTTCAGTGTGTAATCTCTGATGAATTATTCAAATATTAAAAACAACTGGAAGAACAGATATAATATATCTACTTTCCAGCCATCTGACCAAATTCCATAAAAATATTTGCTGGTCTTTGTTAGTTTTAAGGGAGGGAAACTTTGAGGGAAATCTGAGAGTCTCGCATGAGATAGCAAGTAAGGGATTTATAAATGAGACATTAGTGATAAAATGATTTCATTTTTATCCACAGACTCTTAAGGTCTCAATCACATTTGAATGACTAATAATTCAGTTATCAGGTATTCGTTAAATAATCACCAGATTCTGATTAACATATGAAGCACTTAAAAAGCAAAATAAAGATGTGGCTGGCCTACTTACTATCTAATCTGATGGTTTGACTAAGAAACAAGCTTACAACTAACATATAAAACATATAAGTATTTGTGGTTTCACTATTTGCAAAATAACTCCTAAAGGGCCATGGCATGCAGAGATCCATCAGCTCATTGACAATGAACATGGTGAGTGGATCCAGCAATGGCCTAGCATGGGCATCTCACTGCAGTTTACTGCATCATAATCACACACAAAAAAAATCTTTACTAAGCGTCTAAAAGAGGTTCATTTAATTTTTCAGTCATACTTTATTGCGCTCTGTGATCAAATTTAAATGTCACTCCATTAACAGCACATTGGGAGATTTATGTAAGTATTAGTGTTTTCCTCATGGATACGAAGATGTACTTCACCTGTTTACACCCGGTGAAAGTAGCCCTTACCTCAATGAAGACCCCCTGTGCTGGGAGGCTTCCCCACCCTCCCAAACTCTCAGTTTCCACCCGGCTTCACCATCTCAATCTGCATGTGGGTCCTGGCTTCTGCTTCCCTCTCAATCTAGTCCCTCACCATCATGCCTGCAAAATGCAGCCATCTCTTTCTTGACTTCCTAGCTCAGCCTGCAGGCCTGATGGGACACTGCATCAGGTTAGGTCTTACTGCAGACAATAGATACTGCTATAGCTTGTTTAAGCAAAAACATATTTCATTGCCAGGTATTAGGTGCTTAGCAAATTCAGTAGAAGCAATGGAGAGATAGACTAAGTTAAGCTTCCAAGAACAGCTCCCATAATCACATAGCCTCTGTTATGATCTAAAAAACTTCTGTCACCTGTGCTGAAGCACAGCCTATCAGAGACCTGCTGATGGGACCAAGCTTCCTCCATCAGCATGGGAGAGCCCCACGGCTGCAGAAGCCAATGTAATCAGGAAGGTGAGACCTCACACCTTGCCTCTTGTTCCTTTTCTACATCAAGTCACTTACTAGTGATCCCAGAGGAGAAATCCAGATCATACCTGGGAGAAAATCTCCAAAGTTATAACCTTCTGGCCTCTCCTGTAGTGGAGAGCATAGTAAAGGGAGCATGGAATAGAGGTCCAAAGTAGCAGTCCACAGAAAACGCTATAGGTTCCCTGCCAGGGATTATATTTCTGTGGTTCTCATTATAATTACTGTTTGTTTTTGGTTTTTGGTTTTTGGTTGTTGTTGTCGTTTTGGTGAGAACCTTTGTATCTCTGAAGAGAAAATCAAGGTAATCACCAGTAGAAAAATACTAATGTCTGGCATTGCAAATGTAATGGACATTTATTGGTCAACTAAGAGAAGGTACAGGACCACTTGAAGACTATCCTAATAGCTTCCCTTGATAAAGTGGGCAAGTGGAATGTTCTATTCCCTGAGATGGGATACAGAAAACCCTCATGTCTAAGGGTCAAAAAATTGGAGGTACCAGGGGCCTGGGAACTCTGGGTTCATAAAATGGTAGATTCCTAACCCTAATGTAAGAAATGACAAGCCCATGCAAGCTACTACCTTGATGTCAGCACTCGCCATCCTGCCCACAGCAGGAAAGGCCATTCATTAATTCTCCTGGCCTTCATGAGATGGGGATCATTGTGGATGTCCCAAGCCCCGGAAAGATGTCTATCCCCTCACTAGGGCATAGCACTCAGGTGTATGAAAGTGATGAAATTCACATAACTCTGCTTACTGAGACCATGGTATCAACTCTACCTGGTTCCACCGCTGTCCTAAAATTTTCCCAGTATATTTCTGATAAGATTCTTTAGAGAGTTCTTTTGGAATGCTTTCATTCATCTTAATAGTCTTTTTTTTTTTAATGTTTATTTATATTTGAGAGAGAGAGACAGACAGACAGTGTGTGAGCAGGGGAGGGGCAGAGAGAAACAGAGACAGAATCTGAAGCAGGCTCCAGACTCTGAGCTGTCAGCACAGAGCCTGATGTGGGGCTCAAACTCATGAACCGCAAGATCATGACCTGAGCCAAAGTCAGAAGCTTAACCAACTGAGCCACCCAAGCACCCTCCATTCTTCTTAAAACTCTGTTCCCACTTCTGCTCCATTCCTCTCTTAACATAGTCTTTCTTATGCAAACTACTTCCTTCAACTTCCCTCCCCTCCCCCATTTTCTCTAGCTCAGTTTCCTACACCTTCCAAGCTAGTGCCAATTCCTCTTCCCCTTCTAGTTCTTCTAGCGCACGGGTCAAGGTCTGTTTTTATAAGCAAACCTTTACTGGAACACAGCTACACTCATTCTTTTATCTATCAAGTACAGTTGCTTTCACACTGTGATGGCAGAGTTTAGTAACAGTACCTGGCCCCAAAGCCTAAAATACTTGCTATCCAGCCCTGTACAGAAAAGTTTGCTGACCACTGTTTTGGAGGATCTATCCCCTTCTACCTTCTGAAAATTCCTCTTATCAATGTCTCCTTTCTCTCTTTATCTTCAACCTCTCCATGTCCATGGTTTCCTTCTCTTCAGCCTGCAACATTTACATCATCATTCAGTCACTCTGCAACAAACCCCAGTTGAACACCTACTAAGTGTCAGGTATGAGACACAATCCCAGTCTTCAAGCCACTTATGGTCTAGTAAGGAAAAGCAAATATGTAAGCAGCCAGGTTTCCTTGAGTATTTCAAAAGCCAAGAAGGAAGTCCAAGCAACACCCATTTCTACCTGGGGATTTCAGGAGAGTCAAACGTATCAGAGACGTCCAGCAGAACATACAAATAGCAAACATTCATAAAGGTGGTGAACCATCCTCACAAATCTTTAGCATTCTAAAAAATACATCTTCCCGTACCATCCTTTATCCTCTATCTACCATCCCACACTCTCCCCTTCCCTTTATAGCTGACATCCCTGACCTACAAGCTACTCTAATTCCTTGCTGCCTGCTTCCACCGGCACCACTTGGCTGAAGCTGCTCCCTCCAGGGTTACCAGGGCCCTTGGCTGATCTGTTTACCACCTCACCTTACTTCTCATCTTACTCACCCTCTGTGCAATATTTGACTGCTGTTCACTCTTATCCTCATTCTCCTGCCTAAAAGCCTCCATGGTTCCACCTAAGTTTCAAATCCCTCAAACTATCATACAGAGCTTTTGACAATCTCTGTGTGCCTTTCTGCCCCCAGAATGCCTTTCAAATCCACAAACATGCCCCATTGTGTTGTATACCCTTGCCTTATCATGCTCTGCCCTTTGTCTGGGGTGATCTTTGCTATATTTTCCTATCCTTTATCTCTACCATCCAAACTCTTCCAAACTCCTCCTTACTCTTTACAACCCAGTTCAAATGCCATTTCCACTGTGACCATAGTATCCCAGCTTGATTTGGTTGGCTCTTCCCTTCTCCTTCCTGTCTACTCTCGGAGCGCCTGGTACATAGCTCCAGTGAGGGTTCAGAGCACCAACTACTTGCTTACAGGTATTACTTGCTCATTTTACGATGTACAGGAATCATGGCTCATACCTTTTTAAATCTCAAGTACTTGGACTAAATCCACATAAAGCTATACTAAATAAATGATTACAGTAGGAGCCAGTCTTGGCAGTTTCAACCAGGAAAAAAAAAAATGCAAATTCCTAAATATATCCAGACAAGTTATTTTTCAGGCACACATCTCTTAAAATTCAATAAACTTTCAGAATATGCAAATGACAATAAAGTTTCCCTTTGGCACAGTAGAGTGACAGTTATAAGACAATGACATAAAAGTACTCCCTAAGGAACCATCACAGGATAGCATCAGATATTCAGGCTTGTCAGTAGGAAGGGCACCACCTCAGTCATATTTTTTTTTCCAGTTTTAATACCAAAGATGGCACAGTTATCAGCTTATTTTCACCATCATCTCTGTCTTTAGAACTATGGGCAGAAACGTATTTATTATGAATGAATGTTCAGCATGTGACAACAGAGGAGTAATGGGTTTTAGGCAAATAGGTCTGAGAGATGTGGATTTATGGTCCCATTGGGCTCCACCTTCCCCAGGATAGCAATGGAGATGCTCCATCCTTGAGAATACAGAATGAGCCACTTGCTCAAGTTGCAGGCAGAGTCTGTCCCAGATTCTGGGACCCATCAGAGATTTTGGAGTCGACAAGGACCCTAAGGCAGGAGGAAGAAGCACATGTCAGTCTGCATGCTTCCAGGGACAACTCTGGGTCAAATTAAGGCCCAAGTAAAGCACATTGCCAAATTCTGTGGGGCAGAAAAGCATTCATCATCTCCAAGTGAAAAATGCTTCACTTTCTGGCTCCTACATGTATTTAGCTAGTCAAGTGTCAGCACAGAGCCTGGAACTCATACGCTTTGTAGCTTTCACCGTGACAACCACATTTCCAAGCCTATAGTTGCAGGAAAGACAACATTTGTAATTGTCTTGTTGGCTGAGGGTAAAACAAATACACATTTAGATCACAACGGATAAATGCTTCCTCTGAATTAATCACACATGAGAGGCAGAGCACACACTTCTATCAGGGAAATTGAATCTCATGGTGGCAAACCCACCCATGAAGAAAACAAAACCCTTTAAAACAGAGGAAAATTTTAGAATATTCACAGTATCCTTGAAGTGGGAGCTCTGTTATGGAATAAGTCCATAAAAAAGATAGAAATGGAGAAGGCTGGGAATGCCTGAAGGTGCATGGCAGCCTCAGGGCCTGAGCTTTCCCAGGAATCCTTTTCACTGCAGCCAGTGAGGTCACACTGGTTACAGATTCCATGCAATTCATTTTAAAATGCTGGGGAGCCTGGGTGGCTCAATCCCTTAAGCATCCGACTTCAGCTCAGGTAATGATCTCACAGTCTGTGAGTTCGAGCCCCGCATCAGGCTCTGTGCTGACAGCTCAGAGCCTGGAGCCTGCTTCAAATTCTGTGTCTCCCTCTCTCTGACCCTCCCCCGTTCATGCTCTGTCTTTCTCTGTCTCAAAAATAAATAAACATTAAAAAAAATTTTTTTAATGTATTTTACAGGCCCACTGTGTGCTTGGCACAGAAGACCATAAAACGTACTTTCATAGCCTGTTGGCAGGAGTCAAAAGCAACATAAGCCCTCTGGGTGAAAGCCTTTCACTATAGAAGCCATAAATAAAATTTTCCTCTTTTCTTCTAACACATGAACGTGGAAGGTACATGGTTGTTCCGTTCAGAGCAGAACTTGGTAAGTTAGACTATGTTTGGTGGCAAGCAGAAAAGCAGGGAGAAAACAGATTTTGTAAAAGGCACATTCTGCGTGCAGAATTACTATATAACACCAGCACTGGCCCTTAATAGTGGAAGGTGAACAGAGCAATCCATCATTAAACAAACTCACTGATATCTGGGCAAGCATATCAAGGGTGTCCAGAAGAACGTACAGAGCCCTCCACTTGAAGCCGGAGTCATATTGTTTAACCTTGAGTTTTCCCGGAGGTAAACAGGAAGGAGGCCTTTTATACTGGCACCTTCAGGAAGTGCTGCCTAAGGCCATCCAAAAGCAAAAGTTCCCTCTCCTGTGGGTCCTCTCCTCTTCCTTTGCTCTCCTTCTGAAAGAGCGGACCCAGGCCGGCCAACTCCATTTTGTTCTGTGTCTTCCATCTTGAGTGACTATGTCCCCGACACGGCCCCCTTTCCGGGAAAACCACAGAAAGAAATTCCAGCTCAAACCTCAGACCATGCCTCCTCCCCTTGAGCACCTTCCCGCTCACCTGTTCAAACTTCCCGTTCAAACCACGCTTGGCAACCTGCGCAATGGGACTCCGACCCTTCCCCAGCCAATCGGCTAAGGCCACAACCATTACCCCACCAACCGCCCCTAGATCCCTATAAAACCTTTGTGCTTTTGAAACTCTCTCTCTCTCCCCGGCATCTCACCGCTGCGTTGGTGCAGGTAGGGGACTGAGCTCGAGCTAGCTTGAATAAAGGCTCTTTGCTTTTGCATTGGACTCGGCTCCCTGGTGGTCTTTGGGGATCACGAATTCTGGGCATAATGCTTCTTTTCCCTTCCCTTCTCTTCTCTCATAGGTACAGTTCCCAGGAAACAGATTCTGAGATGGGGAGTCCTGTGCAGGAAACTTCCTGGAAGTGGGCTGGGAACCACAGCTGTTAAGGGTGTAGGAACCTGGCAGAACTGAGCAGAAGGAGAAGCTGAACTCAGTTGCAACCAAAGCCTCAGCCAACTCTGCTGGGAAGTGCAAATCTGGGATGGCTCTTCAGAGACTCTGCAATGGGTCTTGGTAATGCCACCTTGACTAGGAGGGGTTTGACCTTGGAGTAGGCACCTCCCTACAACCAAGGGCAATCTCTGGGAGAGGACCTGGCTATGAGCCTTCAGCAGCCAATACACTCCCACAGCTAGGAAATAAAGGAAGACCCAGGGGGCCCATCCCAGCTCTATTTCCCTTCTCTTACTCTCTGTACTTTTCCCTCTCCTTCCCTTCTCTTCTTTCCCCATGGCCCTGCGTCCTTACACTCCTTTGTTCTCCTTGGTCTATGGGATAAACTTGTAACAATCCCATTCCATCTAGCTCCACTAGAAAGGAGTGAGAGTCTACAAAAGAATCATTTTTCACACTGACAATATCTAACTTCTCTTAGCACATCTGTAGTAAGTTTTGAAGGAAAAAAAAAATCCTCTTTTTATCTAAAGCCCACAGTACCAAACAGGCACCATATGTTACCCTAGCCTTAGTGTGTGCCATGGCCCCAGTAGGAGTTACTAATCTACAAATCTCCACCTCTTCCTCTAACTTAAGACCTGAGACTACATATTCTCTTGGGTTGCCCTCCTAGTTCTGTATGTGCTATGGTCATGGTTAAAGAAAAATGTTAACACAGTAAGTATCTTACTGGAATTGGAGTATGAAAAAGTAACATTTTTTAATGTTTATTTATTTTGAGAGAGAGAGTGCATGTGTACATGGGTGCACATGTGCAAGCAGGGAAGGGGCAGAGAGGGGATCTGTCAGCACAAAGTCCAATGAAGGGCTCGATCCCATGAACTGTAAGATCATGACTTGAGCTGAAGTCAAAAGTCAGGCACCAACTGAGTCCCCCAGGTGTCCCAAAATGTAACAATATTATAACATCTCGTATATATTAAGTACTACTACTAACTACTTCAAATATATGTACCATTTAATATTTACAACAATCACACAGGATAAATATATTATCCCCATTTACAAGTAAGGAACTGAGATCTAGAGAGGCTATGAACTTGCCTGAGGTCACAGAGCAGGAGTGCTAAAGAGCAGATGTGGTAGAGATGACAAACTATCCACTAAAATCCATATTTTTCTCATCCATGATGATGGGTGCTGAGTCTCTTTGAGAAAGCTGCCCAGCCACAGACCACATGTCCTGCCCCCCTTGTTCCTAGGTAAGGTCATGTGGCTAATTCTAGTTAAATGAATGTGAACACAGTGATGTGTGTTGTTTGTGCCCTCCTTATACTCTCTTCCCGGTCTGCCCACCAGCTACAGTGGGCTCTGAAGCCCCAGTGGAAAGCAGAGCGATGAGCTGGAAGGAGCCCAGGCTCCTGAATCACCAAGTAGAGGAAGGCCACCCATCAGTCATGGACACCATATTAGACTATTATGAGTGATGACTAGAGTTCTGTTGTACAAAGTCACTGAAGTTTAGGGGCTTACTTATTATAGCAGCTATCATTATCTTAATTAGTACACAGGATGAAATCTAGACTTCCCTTTATGTGCATTTATTCATTCAAATAAATGAATGGTAAAGTTTAAATAACCTCTCCCAGCTAGGTATATACTAGAGACTGGGGATATAAAGATGCATGTGACATAGTCTCTTCCTTCTAGGGGCTCATGGTGTAGTGAAGAAAAGAGATGATTTGCAACACTATGGAAATACTGAAGGGCAATGACTGGTTCTGCCTGCCTCATTTATGGAGGTTCTCCCCCTATGTAGGCACTGAGACATTTGCATGACAGTCCTATTCTTATTTATCTTTTCTAAATTTATTACAATAATACAAATTGTTTCCATATGGATATTCTTTTTTTTTTTTAATTTTTTTAACTTTTATTTATTTTTGAGACAGAGAGAGACAGAGCATGAATGGGGGAGGGGCAGAGAGAGGAGACACAGAATCGGAAGCAGGCTCCAGGCTCTGGGCCATCAGCCCCGAGCCCAACGCAGGGCTCGAACCCACGGACCGTGAGATCGTGACCTGAGCTGAAGTCGGACGCTTAACCGACTGAGCCACCCAGGAGCCCCTCCATATGGATATTCTGATAAACATAGAGAAGTGTTATGAAGAAAAAAAAAACCTCCTTCAAATCAATTCTGGGGAAGGAAGTGGCTAGAATTTAAAGTTAGACAATATACTCAATGAGTTATGCAGTCTTGCGAGAGAAAGAAAACCAAGTAGAAGAAAAGAGACCAAAGAGATGTATATCTGCACGTTCACACATTCCTCAAACTCTGAAGCTGGCCCAAGACATTCCCTTGTATATTCTAATTCTGTTTCCTTTGGTAGGAAAAATCTTTTCTGGCCCTTCTGGGCCTCAACCATCTTTCCATCCTTACCCATTCCTCCACATCTACTCACATGTCTCCACTGTCTCCATTCCTCAGGTAGTTCAGCCTCTGCCATCTCTTTCCCTTTTTATGAGCAGCTCCACATTTACCATTTAGTAGCAATTAAGAACTTAATTGTTTCCTAAGTATTTTGTTTACTTACCTTCCAACGTGATTGAAAATGTCTTAAAGACCTAAAACATGACCTGATTTTTTTTTTCCATGTGCCTAGAAATGTAGTGAGGACTCATGTGATCAAAAAAGAAATGTCTGACGAGCAACTGACTGACTCTTCCTGGATGATCTCCTGGGACCTTGTGACAGGAATGATTTTAAAACCTAGAAGAGCTATTGGCTTTAGCAAATGTTACACAACACACAACTCAATAGGACACTGAGGAAAGACCCAGGATTATGAGCAAGTCAATCTTAGTTCCATGTCTGTTTCAACCCTGCATGGCCTTGGGCATAGCACTTACATAGACATCCCTGAGCCTCAGTCTCCTGATCTTAGAAAGGGAAAAATAACACCTTCCTCTTAGAAACAAAAACGGTTACATAGAAGAAAACCTTTTGAAAACTCTAAGGGATTTCCTTTTGTATTAAATTAGTGGGTAACAGAATCCAGCCATTCTTGTCCCAAGTAAGTCTAATAAGTATCTTAATATTGATTAAAGAGGGATTACATCTTAGAACAAAACAGCCCTCTCTTCTAAATCCATGCTTCTCCCATAAGCAATTGACTAAATAAATGAAAGATGTGATGCAGTTAACTCCGTGCCCTTTGCTTTCACAACCTAATTTTGCAAACTGCTGAAAAGGCACTTCTTCTCTAATGAAACCAGGAGGGCAATGGCAGACTGTCTGGTCACAAGCCCAAGCTTGAGCAATATGGAGAGGTGTCTCCTGTCATCACGCTGCTCATTAATTGTCCCATATAAGGCGAGTCATAGGGGGAGAGGGCTCTTGGAACATGCAGCAGGGAGGCTATCGAGTGAGGGGAGCCCAGTACTGGGGAGAGGGGGTCTCTTGCTGCTCAGTCAACAAGCTCCAGGCCTTACCAGGGCCTCAGGTCTCCCACTGAGAGCTTTATTTTTCTGTCAGCTGTGACTCCCCTCCTCTCATTAATGAGTGTCCTGGGGTCTTCTTTTCAGAATCTGAGGCAGCATCCTTGAAGACAGCTCTCCTAATTGGTGGAGGGGCACTGGGAGGTACGCACTCAAACAGAAGCAAATGTTTACCCAGTTCCTTTCCTCACGCCCTCATTCCAGCAATATTCGCAAGACCCTGGGGCACGGTTTCCTTGAATGTTGTCAATACAGGCTGCCTCCCTTGCCCATACCAGAGGCCTCCTTTGTCTATACCCACTGCATCCCTTTTTTGTATATCGTCTCCATGGCCTCTTTGCCACTGCAGACTACATTAGTAGCAGAGGCTCCAGGGGCAGGCTTCCAGGGATTGAATACTGGGTCTGTGTAAATTCAGTCAAGTCACTTCATCCTCTGCTTCTCAACCTGTGAAATAAAGGTAACGGTATTTTCCACATAGGGTTATTATAAGGATGGAAATGGAATGGAACGGAAAGCATTTCCAAGCATAGTCCCCGCCACAAAGTGAATGTTCAATAGCAATTATCATCAACCGCCTTCTCTGACCACCTATAACCTAGTTCCTGTTTGTATCACTCCCACAAAACCACTCTCTCAGGAGACAATTTCGCATCCTTCTCCCAAACTAACCCAGCCATTAGACTCTTCATCTAATTCTCTCCATTACTTTAAACATGATACGTCAGTTCTATGACACCAGAATACTGAGCACTTTTCCCATAGGTTAAGATTGTACTTGGGATTTCTATGCAAAGATGCAGAGCACTACGGACAGCCTGGACAATTCACAATTTCCTTCCACTGTATTCAAATCTTGGTGTGATTTGAAAATATGAATTTGTATGAAAAGAAAGGAAGAAATTCTCACACTATCAATGATGGGAAAGCTGCAATATGATTTTTCAGCCATAATCAATCACTTTCATGGTCTCCCCATCCACTTTCACAAATTTAAGAAAAATGTTTTCATAAGATCAGTGTTTCAGCTTTTAGCAAAAGGGAAATTTAAGAGAAAAAAAAAGTCTTTCCATTCAGCAACTTATTTAGCCATTCCCAATTATTTTCCGTTATAATTAAAGTGATTACTGCTGGATTTTCAGTTTCAAGATGGTCCAACCTCTCCCACTTTAAAAATCACCCTAATAGTCAAGGAAGTAAAAATCAGAAACAGGAATTGAATCTCTGATCAGACTCTGAGACAATTTTAATTCTGAACTAAATTATAAGACAGCAGAAAGCAATAGAGAAGTAAATAACTTGCCAGAAAGAAGGAAGAACACATCTAAATGCTTACAAAGGAAGATAATGAAGAGAAGCAAATTACAAATACCTACTGGATCCAGACAGGCTAGCACAGAAGGTAGGATAAAGCTGCGTCTGACCACCCCTCTACCACTGCTGCAGGAAGAAAGTGAGGGTCCACACTCAGAGACAAGAGGCAAAAGGGAGAGTGGAGGTGAGGTGTGCAAATTAAAACAGGGAGATTAAGTGAAAGTCTGCAGACTAAACAGAGGCAACATCCAGAAGACTGGAGAAAACTTCTCTAGTAAATCTTAACCACCCCCAGACGAAACACTACAGATTCTGACATTTGAAGGTCCCCAGTGAAAAACCCATGTCATCGTAATGACCCTGCAACAAAGCCCATCATCTGAAAAGTCCAAAGAACAGACACAACTTCCAATCAGCTTTCTAAAGATTCACTCATAAACATGAATGGACAGCCACAGACTCCAGGCATCTGAGGAAAGTCTGTAACACTAAGTGAAACAAGCAAACAAATAATGAGGAAAAAAAAAAAAACTCAGAAGAAACTAAAACAATGCAGGAAGAAAATGAAAACTACAAAGACACTTTTTCAATATTCTCAGGGGTTCTGAAACTCTTCTCCCAACATGCCCAAGGGATATGACATATTCATGGCAAAGAGGTTCAAAAGCGCCTTCCTCTCCTCCAAGGGTGCATATTAGCATCTCTACCGGTGGAGGGAGAGACTAGAGCCATGCAATGAAAACATACTGTAAAAATAAACATAAAAAAGAAAATTCTTCTAGATATTAAAAATATTGCTAAAATTTACAAATAAAAAACAGTGAAAGAACAGTAACATTAGGTCAAGGAATTCACCCAGAAAATGGACAAAAGTACAAAAAGATGGTAAATAGGACAAAAAAACTTCAGAAGGTAGAGGTTTAATCTAGCCACTAGGAATTCTAAAAAGAGAGAACAGAGAAACCATTAATGAAGAAATTCTCAAAGAAACAATTCAAGGAAATTTGCCAGAACTGAAGGACATGGGTTTCTTGCTTAAAAGACACAGCAAAATGAGTCAACTTCAAACCCATACTGAAGATAGCATTGTAAAATTTGAGAATACCAGAGATAAAGAGATCTTAAAGGTTTGTAGCAAGGAAAAAGTGGTCACAGGAAAAGGATCAGAAATAAGAAAAGCATCCATCTTCTCAAAAGCAACATTATAAACTAGAAGTCAGCATAGTAATAGCTTCAAAGTTTCAAAAGAAAATAATTTGAAACCAAGGATTCTAGATTTAGCCAAACTATCAAGTGTCAAAGTCCAGCAAATATTGTCAAACATTAAAGTCTCAGAAAATTGACCTCCGATAGCTTTTCAGGAAGCCAAGGAGGATTAAAAAACAAACTAAGAAAGAAAAATGATACACATCCTGGTCACAGGAGAGAGAAGCAAAGTGAATTAGGCAAAGGACAGCAGTCCTACAGCAGGTCCAGGGAGCAACCACTCCAGGGCGGAGCAGAGTAACTGACCTCTTTAAAAACAGAGGACAGGGGACGTGTGTGTGCCTCAGTTGGTTAAGCTTCCAACTTAGGCTCAGGTCATGATCTCCTGGTTCGTGAGTTCCAGCCCAGCGGTGGGCTCTGTACTGACAGCTCAGAGCCTGGAGCCTGCTTTGGATTCTGTGTCTCCCTCTCGCTCTGCCCCTCCCCAGCTCGCTTGCTCTCGCTCGCTCTCTCTCTCAAAAATAAATAAACATTAAAAACAAAATTTTTTTAAAGAGGATAGAATATAACAGATTGTTAGATAGGTTTGACTCTGAGAAAAATTTCAGGAAAGACATTTTACAAAGCTGCTGGAGGGTATCGGAAGAGTTGAACCAAAGATCCGAAGGCAGTGAAACAGATAAAAATAATGAATGAGGCAATTACTAATTTCAGGAAAAATAAAAGGTTATAAAATAAATAGGTGAAGAGGAGTAAGAGAACACTTATCTTGTTGAGCACTGTGTAGAGAATTGCTGAATCATGATATTGTAACACCTGAAACTAATATAATACTGCATGTTAATTATAGTTCACTTTCTTTAAAAAAGGAGAAAAGGTGGGGCATCTAGGTGGCTCAGTCAATGGAGCGTCCGACTTTGGCTCAGGTCATGATCACACGGTCTGTGAGTTCGAGCCCCGCATCGGGCTATGTGCTGACAGTGCAGAGCCTGGAGCCTGCTTCAGATTCTGTGTCTCCCTCTCTCTCTGCCTCTCCCCTGCTTGTGCTCTCTGTCTCTCAAAAATAAATAAACTTAAATTTAAAAAAAAAAAAGAAAAAAGGTTATAAAGTAAAGCAAATGGAATCATAGCCTATCCGGCTCAGTAAAAAATAATATTTACTTAGTAAAACTAATAAAAAACCAGGAACACGAAGTTAACCCAAACTTGTGAAATAGCAGTCTTGAAAAGATACAGAAGGTAAGAAGACAGGGTATGAGACTGAAAATTCTGGCTTCATAAAATAGGAAGTCAGAGTACATGAAAAGAGTCGCAAACCGTTAACTGCCTCTGGAGAATGGCATTGAGGGAGGGCACGGATGACCGCTATTTTTTCACATGTAAGCCTTTTAGCATTATTTGACTTTTAAAACCATGTGCGTGTATTTCTGTGATGAATTTTTTAAAGCAAAAAAAAAAAAGGATAAAATTACAATACAGTTAACCCTGTGCCCTTTCTTTTCACGACTTAAATATTTCTAAAATACACTGGAGAAATAAAAAACCTTTTCCATTCATGGAAGCAAGCAACGCGATTGTACTAAACTTATTTTATTTAAAAGATGTGGTTATAAAGTATTAAATCTTCCCCCTCATCCGTCCTTACGGCCCACAAATTACCAAAATACAAAGCTCTTCGTGATCTTTTTTTTCACATCGTTATTACTCACTCATACTTGTAGGTGTTTAAAACCAACTTAGAACACTGGGAATGTTTTTATGACACAGTATCACAATAAACACATAGGAAACATCCTCCCTCTTATTCCATTTTCCATTGCTAAAACATGAAACAAATGCAGACATTTGTCCTGAACTATCTAGCATATGAGCCTAAGACTCTTAGCAGTGATATTTATGATTTTTATCATGCTATCATTAATTAGGATTAATTATAAACTGAGGGCTGTCATAAATAAACAAACACCAGGAGCTATCAATTTTCTAATGTCATGAAGAATATGAAATTAGAAAGGATTCTCCCAGAATTTATCAGAAGGGTAAAGCGAAAACAACAGTTAAATCAGGAGTTCTGAGCCCCTTTTCTCCCTAGCACGCTTAAGGGATAGGACATATTCTATTGTGGCTCACTAGTGACCTCACCTCTCCCACAGGGAAGTATTATTAACATTTATACTAGTGGAAGAAGAGCCATGGGTAGTTTGAAAAATGCCCCCTAAGTAATTCTAGCAGGGCCCTGTGTCCTGCTATCCCCACTCATGGGCATGTTTCCTCTTCTCTCTTTCTCCTCCCCACTTTGCTCCTTTCATCCAATGGAGATATCTAGTTTAGGGATCAAATTAAAAAGAAGATAGATGTCACCATAAGGCAAAAGATAAGAGCTCCAAGCAACAAGGAGATAGAGTATTTATAACTTGCCTCCAACACCACTCAGACCTCCCCTTTTCCAAGTCTTTGTTGATTTTCTAGGCTTAATGTTGAGACTGGAATAATTTCAGAAAAAGGGAACAGGGCGTGTCAGAGACAACTTGTGACAAACTTCCCATCACTAGGGATGCCCATATTTCCCTTCCCCAGTCGCCATCCAAGCAGGGACTCAACACATTCTTACCCCATTTCTCCCTCACATTTCCCCTAACCTGCTTCCAAAACATACTTGTTTGTGTGCTTTGGTTAATTGAAATAGTAAGACTAGCCAACATTGACTAGACTTTTATTAACACTCAATATTTTATGGAAAAAAAAAATGCTCGCACATGTCATTTGAGATTCTGTGTCCATAACATTTTGATATCTGAAGAAAATAACGATAAGGAGAAAGGGCTTCAGACTCTCAAAGATTCTTGTTCTAGCCCGGGGTAAATCACACATGATTTCATACAACTATTCATTTCTTTACCTGGTAAACAAAAAGAGCAAGGGGCATTTAGTTAGGTCTGAGGGGCCCTTCCCTTCAGACTCCTCTGACCCCATCATCTTCATTGCTTCAGAGTAGCTCTGACCGTACTAGACTATGTTGATGTCCATTGTAGGATTTCATTTGAAACACTTTCGAAAATGGCAGGAAAGTTTCCTTCCAGCTCCAGCCTTCTGGTAATGCTATGGCATAGGCTCTGAGAACTTCACTACAACACTGTCTTATCTACCCATTCACATCCCAGTTTAATGTTTCCACTGTGCTGACTGTATGGCCTAGACACACATGTCTACATTGGAGATGTCAGGTCCAAATTCCTTCGAATACAATACAGGGCCTTTCCATTTGATCTGGTTAAACCTTTCCTTTCTCCTCACATTCTGCCCCTCTCTGACTACCCCCTTCCCATCCCAACAACACATACCCTTTTCTTTAGTACCTAAAGCTCCTGTCATTCCCATGTCGTGCCATGTTCCCTCATGTCTCCGTGCCTTTGTTCATGCTTGTTTCTCTACCCAGCATTCCTTCTGTCTACCAATGTCTCTTGAAAACTCATATTCATCTTATAATGATCAACATAAGTATCACCTCCTCTAAGAAGTCTTTCCAAACTTCTTCAGGCAAAATTACTCTGTTTCTTGTATTCACTATATTAAAAAGCATCAATTACAAAATATAGTTCACTATTTATATATCTATTTCCTGTACTAGGTGGTGAGTTTCCAAAGGACAGAAAATTACTCATATTTCTATCTCTAACATAGAACCTGGCACAGTTCTGAAAAAGTTACCCAGTATTTCCTGAGTGACTGTGTGAACAGGATAGAAGATAAGAGATAGCTAGTGTTAGTGCACTTCCTGGGTATAGTCGCTAGCCTAGCATCGCATGCAAGGAGGAACCTCACAAAAGATCTGTGATAGTAACTGTAGCAAACATACCTGGTGCCCTGACTGACCTTCTTTTGGGCTTGCCTCTGATCTCAGAGTTAGTTGGTTACGTGAGTTAGATTCGCTTTATGGTGACCACCTCTCTCCTAGAGAAGATGCAACAGTGGATACTTGACCCCCGAATCCACGGGTCCTATTGTATATTGCATCATCTAGAAGGACCCTGTCTGTTAGGATTGAGAATGGCCTCATTTTGGCTCAAATATGGCATCAGTCCATGTCTACAACTGGCAGGGTTGGGATGCCATTCCCCAGGATTCATTATATGCACTGAAACAATACTGTGCACCCCAAAGCTGGTGCTCTGTATCTCAAAGCTGGAAAACAAAGGTCTGGCCAGCAAGGAGTGCAAGGTTGACTCTTGTCATCATTCCCAGTGACACAACTGTTTAACTGGGATTTCTCGTTTCTACAACTTTAACCTTTGCTAAAATAGAGGCTCTGGTTCTTGGAAGCCAATACTTCTCCATGAGACGCTGAGCTTGAAGCTGTAAACCCGCTGGTCACTCAGGCTCTTCATGCCACTGGATCACAGGTAAAGAATGGAGTTCCCATACTAGCAGAGAAACTGGCTGTGACAATCCTAAGGAGACAGAGTCGCTGCTACACAATGGGTAAAAAGGAGGAGTAAGTCTGGATATCTTGGGATACACTGGGGTGTTTCTACACCAACTGATCACAGAGAACAAGCAATTGTAGGAAGCCAGTCAACCCAGGCTTCGACCTCCCCACCAGGGGTGAGGGTCTGGGTCACCCACTGAGCAAGCATCCTCAGAAGTGTTGGTTGTGGATGAGGGAAGTCAAGAATGGATAGTGGAGGAGAGAGATGATGGCTATCCATTGCAGCCTCAAAATCAGCTGCAGCAAAAGGGCCTGTAGCTGGTTGTATTGATAAATCTTTTCTTAGAGACAGGGACAGCCTAGTCTTTGAAGAATCAGTGACAGAATAGAATTCATGAAGCAGATTTGTGGATCTGAGCAACACCAAGAGCGTGGTAGTAGCAGACAGAAGACTTTGGGCACTGGGGTGAACAGTGCCACTCGTGTCTTCGCTCCCTGCCTGCTAACAGCTTGCCCCCAGTGTGCATGACTGAGCCCGCCCACACCACTGCAGGGACCTCAGTAGCACAGCTGTATATTGGATTACCCTCCATCTCTGCCTCACAACCCCCACCCCCTCACTGCTGCCTGCTAGCATCATCTCCAGAATAAACTACCTTCACCCAAGTCCTCGTTTGGGGCTATGTTTTCAGAGGAATCCAAGGGAATACCCTGATCATGTTTAAAACTGGCATTTTCAAACCAGCTTTATAACCCTGCATTGTCTCCCCAATAGACTAGCTACTTAGGAAAATATTCCAGAGGCGCCTGAGCGGCTCAGTCAGTTAAGGCTCCAACTTTGGCTCAGGTCATGATCTCATGGTTCATGAGTTCAAGCCCTGCATCAGGCTGTATGCTGACAGCATGGAGCCTGCTTGTGATCTTCTCTCTTTCTCTCTCTCTCTCTCTCTCTCTCTCCCTCCCTCCCTCTCTCAAAAAAACACTTAAAAAATAAATATTCCAGAGTACTTCATTTCTTTCAAAACACATTTATGAGTAATAGGAAAAGTGATAGAGTGGTTATTATTCCCTGTATTTTTCATTTTTTAAACAAATGCAGGAGACTTGGAGAGATTATATGTCTTGCCCACTGCCGAAGGGTTTATAAGTGGTGGAGACAGGGTGCTGTGTATTGATACCCATAGTAGCTATGGTGGGTGTCCGTACAAAGCTCCTTTATAGGTCAGTTTACCCATCCCTCAGAAGCTGCAGTGTTGCTGCTAGGAGCTCACAGCTACAACCTTTCTCCAGAGAATGCCCTCTGTGGAGGTTACATACTTATACCCCATGCAGGGGCCACCACAGTCAATGACTGAATGAACCAAAGTTCAGCCACCCTGTCTCAACATGGGGCTTCTCTGTGGTGTCATTCATGCTCCAGAGTTCCCCAGGCAATCAGGTCATGGCTAGAGGTGAGCTAAAACACATCTATGCTTATCTTCTCCCTCTGCCCTGTCCTGTGCCCTCACTTCTTATAGAGCCCTTGCTCAATACATCACTTGCCCATTCTTGTCTCTAGTGACCCTCACCCAGGGCAAGATTTGTGTTTTATAATTGCTAGTCCAGTGTATTCCCCATTGCAGAACTCCACACGGTTAAACAAATGATAGCCTCTAGGGGCGCCTGGGTGGCTCAGTCGGTTAAGCGTTAAGCACCAACTGCAGCACAGTCGTGATTTCGCAGTTTGTGGGTTCGAACCCGAAATGGGCTCTGTGCTGACAGCTCAGAGCCTGGGCCTGCTTCGGATTCTGTGTCTCCCTCTCTCTCTGCTCCTTCCCCACTCGTGCTCTGTCTCTGTCTCTCACAAGTAAATAAACATTTAAAAATATATAAAGAAATGATAGCTCCTTACTTATCACTACATACTTGTTAATGCTGGATAGATATTTTCCCTCTGTCTTAGAAAACTCACATAAACTCATATCCCAGCCTATCTTGTAGTATGCTAATAAGGAGAATGTCTTTCTCACATAACGACAAAGATATTGTATTTTTAGGGATAAACTTTGAAATAACTCAATCACTATATTACAGCAGTTTCATTTTATACTACATTATATCATTTGCTAATTATTAAATGTTACTAATCTAAGGTGGACAATAAAGAAC
The DNA here is from genome assembly GCF_027475565.1 of Acinonyx jubatus. NCBI lineage: Eukaryota > Metazoa > Chordata > Mammalia > Carnivora > Felidae > Acinonyx > Acinonyx jubatus. The sequence goes on along the minus strand of NC_069382.1, from coordinate 135,536,906 downwards.
CTCACAGGTCAACATAATTAACACGTCTCATTTTATAGCAGTATATAAAATAAACCATCAGCTCCGAAGGGCCTGCCTAGAAAATGATAAGACTATTATCTCCATTTTCCCACTTTATTCTCTTCTTTAAGGTCTAAAATGAGGTAAATTTCATGGACTTCAACTGTCTGAAAATTCTCACAAAGACAATGGTTCGTTCTGTTGGCAATCATCCCTGAGAACTGGTAACTGTATAACTCAAGGTCTAACTGGAAATCAGAAACCACCTATATATCTACATCAGAGACTTTAGTAACAGAGAATTGATGGCACAGTTAATGGAAGAGAGGCTGAGAAACCCAACAGAAAAGCAAGATAGCCCAGAGACTGGCAATAGCAGAAAGCCACCACCAGCCCTAAAGCTGGAGGAATCACAAAAGAAGGCAGGACTTGGGGTCTCCTGCAGGATCTGGGGTCCTGGCTTCTACCACCCTCTAACCCTAATGTCCCCCATAAGTTGACCTTGCCAAAGACCAACAGACAAGGAGGAGCCTGGGAATCAATCCAGCGTGGCAGGTCCTATCCCCTGTCACAGGGAGCAAAGCAGAAGATAAGCAAGGAAGGTACACACAGACAACAGTTCCGGGGCCAGGACATTGACATGCACACATCGCAACAAAGCTCTTCCACAACAATCAAAGGCCCCCGTGTGAGAAGCAGCTCGTCAAGATCATTGCCTGGAATTCTAACACCAGAGAACAAAACAAGGGGGAATATAGTCTTTGATTTTTCAGCTAATCAAATTATTCATCAAAACCACAGGGAAAGCCTTCCAATTCAGTTTTGTAGCAGCCCTTACATATATTTCAGAAACGTTCTCACTAGCATCCTGTGGAGTAGCGTTAGGAACAGACCAGGCAGCTTTGCAAATGTAACTGGTTTGTTGTTGTTGTTTTAGTCACCTAGCCTTCAAGCCCTTCTATAAAATGTAAATACTTGAAGCCTATCTTCTATGCAGGCTTGAACTTAAGGGATTACTGAATTTAAAAAATATGTTTATACATTTTAGGATGAGAATTATAATGTGCAAACTAGGTATTATAATTAAAGCTTGCAATAATACTCATCATTAAATAAAAGAAAAAGTTGATTCAAGCATAAAATCTTTGAAGCAAAAAATTAAATTTAACAAAGAAAATCTATTGTGCAAACTGAACAAGCACTCAATAATGTAATAAATCCAATGATTTCTTTGAATTATTTTTTCATTTTTTTTTTATTTCAAAGGTAATATAATCAGAAACCAAAGTATAATCAGAAGCCGTACATATGAGTGAGTGGGATTTGCGGAAAGCAGAAAACTTGGAAAATACCAAAAATGTCATAATCCCACCAGCACAAATACTGTTAGCATATTCCTATCTGAGTCATGAATCATTTATTGAGAGCTCCAAATGGGAGGCATTATCAAGAGCTCTGTGCTAGACAATGGATGATATCCATTTGATTACAAGTCTAAATCAAGATCACAACTTTCACTTGTTCATAGCACAGAGAAGTGATGGGGAAGAGAAGTAGGAAAAAGAATGCATTTGTTACCCTTCCTACCATATTCAGTGACTCAGGAGTCTGGGTCCGTGGAAAGCTACCACTACTCAAAATATCACAGAATGCAAACCGATTTTCTGGATTCCCAACCATTTCCTATCCCCAGTTAGAATCACATTTCACAGACTCCATAAATAGCTCCTTAAGAGAAGGAAATTCCAAAAGAATGAAAACTAAAGTTCCATTAAAGAACATTTTTCTCACCTTGCTTCAGTCTACAGACTTGTCCTTAAAAATGTTTAAATCTAGGGTCAGACTTTGGTTCAGGTCATGATCTCACAATTCATGAGTTTGAGCCCCACATCAGGCTTTCTGCTGTCAGCACAGAGTCCTCTTTGTATCTTCTGCCCCCCCCGCCCCTCCCCCACTCACATACACTCCCTCTCAAAAAAAAAAAATAAACATTTTTTTAAATATTCAAATGTAGCAAAATTACACTCTTACTGCTGAAACTGTAAGACCCAACAGGGTCCCCTCAAATCTAGAATCTGTACCACACAATTCAGCACCAGATTAACTGTATACTGTTTCCATTTGATACTTTTATATGTGTTGTTCTCAGTTTCCATCAAGATTGTAAACTAGGTAGCCACCATCAGATCTCACATTTCCCTACTATCCAACAACCCACCTCACCCACCAAGCACCTAGCACATGCTCAATAAGTACTTTTCATACAGCCCTTTCATAATGATGGCGCCAATAGTGAGGAAGGAAGCCCTTGACCCTCCCAAAGCTGAAGCCAAAGCAAAGGTTTTGAAAGCCAAGAAAGCAGTGCTGAAAAGTGTCCACAGTCACCAAAAGAAAAAAAAAAAGAAAAGAAAAATCCATACATCATCTACATTCTGAAGGCCCAAGACAATGAATCTCCAAAGGCAGTCCAAATATCTTCAAAAGAGCACCCCCAGGTGAAACAAGCTTGACCACTATGCCATCATCCAGTTCCCCTTGACTACCAAGTCAGCCATGAAGAAAATAAAAGACGAAAACACTCTTGTGTTCATTGTAGATGTCAAGGCCAACAAACACCAGATCAAACAGTTTGTGAAGAAGCCCTAAGATGTTGACGTGGCCAAGGTCAACACACTGATCAGGCCCAATGGAAAGAAGAAGGCATATGTTTGATCAGCTCCTGACTATGATGCTTTGGATGTTGCCAACAAAATTGGGATCATCTGAACTGAGTCCAGGTGGCTAAATCTAAAGTATTTCACCATTAAAAAAAAAAGTAATATTCATATATTTAAGTCTGATTTCAAAATAAAACCCAAACTATTAGATAATAATTGCAAATTACATTCTGGAAGACATTTCACCAGATATTCACACATGTTAAATATTTACTGCCAGAGGGGGTTATTGGATTTGGTAGGACTGAGAGCCCCTGAGTTAGAGGGTTGATCATTATTTTTAGTGCACTGAGTGCTCCTGGAAAATCTACCAGCACTGAGTGCTCTTGGAAATTACAAGTCTGGTTGCAGCATTAGCAGCAAGTCTGCAGCTGAAGGTAATATTCCATCAGAATTAGGCCACTAAAGTAAGCAGATGTGCTTAGAGTGTACTGCAAATCTAACTAACCGATTCTTCCCTCTCTTTCTTACCTCTCAGACACTGGACACTTCTTGGCCGACCCTCTTGGCTCCTGACCCTCTGCCTTCAGCCCAAGGGGCATGAAGAAACTGACTGGAGAGTCAGTGAAGGATCACAGACCACTGGGGTCTTTACAGTTTCATAAAACATCACAGAAGGAAAAACATGGCTCCACTGATGAGCACCCTTCCATTAAAGCAAGAGGAGGCAACACGGCCAGGAAGAGGGTAAAAACAGAGAAAGGACAGGAGGACAGGGCAACTGAGGCTGGGAAGAGAGACCCACGAAACTGGGAATAAGGGCCTGTCAGTCTATTTCAGGTAATGGGGTACACCTGAGGCTATCTGTTAAGCTACAGATGTGTAGAGAATTATGGGGAAGAACACACAGTAAGGAAGCAGAAAACAGGCTGGAGTGACCTCAGATGAACTCCCAGAGACTGAAGCAGCATTTCACTACAGCTCTAGCACTGAAATACATGGGTCCACTTCAGCAGCAGGGAGCCCTTGCTCTCCATTCTGAGCTTGAACTTCATGCAGAAACAGTCTCTTCCTCTTTACTCTTACCTCTACAATAGTTCATTATCCTGGTCTCACAGTCTTTAGGTTTCTGCCTCTCCCTGTATGCATACATATTTCCTGATTCTCTCTCTCTCTCCCCCCTGCCTACACTCTTCCTTCTTCTCTCCCTCCTCCTAACACTGGCTGGGACAGAAACCATGTAGCATAGGAAAACCAATAAGCTATATCTTGCCATCAAATTAATTCAGCTCCCCCAAGTCAGTCTATACGTGGCTTCTCTGAGGTCATGAACCTATCCCTATCCAGTAGGAATACCAGGATAGTAGAGTCATTTCAACATCCACAGAACTTGATGATCTAACTGTAGGCTGAGCCATCCCATAGTACTATGAACACAAGCAGTTTCTGGATAAAAGTGCCTGGATCCTGGCTCTATCCATTAATAGCTCTAACTTGAACAAGCCACTCAACTTTAAGCCTCAGTTTTCTCACCTATAAAATGGGAAGAAGGATGGGAAATAATAGAATTTATCTCATAAAGTTGCTTTATATATTAAACTTTTTTAAAAAGCATGAAAGGTACTTAGCTCCATACCTGGCATAGGGTAAGTATTCCTAAGTGCTGGCCAAATTTCAGCCTGTTGGCCAACAAGACCATTTTATACATCATCAATTTTTTTGCATTAATTTTATTTATAAAATATTGTATTAAATGTTTTAAATCATGCATTAAAGTACTTATCATGATTGTTAAGTTTTTTGGCACCCTCTTAAACTTTGTATCTACCTTACTTCTCATATCCTAGATCTAGACCTGGTCATGGCAGTGATGCTGTGGTCCTGGAACCATCAGCTCAGGCAGCAGCCCCCAGGAACCCTACAATTTGCATATTAATGTCTAGATTTTCCTTGCCACTCCTCCTTTTGTGGCCTATCATATTTCTCCCTCCTGTTTTATCCCTATGTTGGTTTGTCTTGTGATCACATTTTTGATGTTTGAGAATATTTTTGTTTGCAGCATTCATGTTTTGAATAATGTCTGGACTTGGACTTCCATCATTATGTAGGAAGCTAGGATATTCATGTATCAGATTCCTAACTTTGGTTCCATTTTAAAGGATAATTATTCTTAGTTGAAACAGAATGCAGAACTACTGTAAGTCAAGGATCTGATGGGAAATGCAAGACTTATGAAACCAAATTATCTTTTACCAGAAAGCCTTAAATATCATAATACATAAGAAAATCTGTTTCAACCAAAAAAAAAAAAGTTTAAAATTATTCTTTACTAAAGGCTAGCATGTTACTAAAACAAATTGAACCCTAATTAATTGCCAAATAGAATGTGTTTGCAAGAAGACATCTGGAGTTGATCTCAACTAAAATATCTATATGAGGACTTAAAATGCCTCAAAAATAGAAGAAGCATGATATCCAATAGACTAGAGGTCAAAAACTCAAATATCTCTCAGGGTCATGAAAGCATAAAGAGCATAAGTTGGAGGGTATCAGGACGACAATGGGACAAAGTGAGGAGGAATGTGGTGAACTGGAGGTGCCTTGCCCTGTTCAGAGGAGAGTGGCTGCTCAGCTAGGGTTGATTATTGTCATTTGGAAATCATGCTAACTTTCCAGATATTCCAATATTTCAGGACAAGTTCCAAATCTAGGTATTTATGTAAAAACACTCACATTTAAATATATTGGCTCACTATTTTTAAAAGTCACTCAAATGGAGTTCCAGTTCAAGATAGAAACATAGGAAGATTCTAAACTCGCCTCTTCCATGGAACACAACAAATTACACCTATTAATAGAACAATTCCTTCTGAAGAACAGAGGGCTGACTGAACAGCTACTGAACAACCCAAAGACAAAGAGAATGGCAAGAGAATAGCAAGAGGGACTGAGACAGGATAACAAAGGGAACCCCACCCCTACTACCAATGGCAATGAAGAGAGACAGAACTGAGGGACCAGGAATAGACCCCTCTGTCCTCAGGCACAGGAAAAAAAAAAACCATGATTTGAAAGAGCAACTAGCACATAAGAGACAACACAAACTCTGACAAGGAACGGAGGAGCCGCGGGAAAGTTTTCCAGGTCAAAAGGACTGGAGAACAACATGGTTTATGTTCCCACCCCTGCCTTAAAAGCCTAGACCACAGCAGGGTCCTGACACCATAACAGGTGGATCCAGTCCTCTCAGTGAGCTTACAACTTCAGCGAGCCTGGGGTCCACAAGCCCATACCAGCCCTAAACATGCTGAGGCACAGAAAAAAGGCCATGGCTTAAAAGGGTCAAGGAACCGAGAACATTCTCTCCCCTTCCACCTCAAAAGCCCAGACTGGAGCAGGATCTGGCCACCATAAGGGGCAGGTTACAGGTGCCATAATTTCAGGGTCCTGAGGCCATAACTGGTGGGTCAGATTGTCACAGAAAGTTTGTGACCTCAGAAAGCCCAGAGTCCACAAGCCCACATCAGCTGTACTGTGGTGCTGGGACACAGAAAACAAGCCATGGTTTTATGGGACTTTTTTGTGGGTTTTTTTTAGTTTTTAGTTTTTTTTAATTTTTAATTTTTTTTCTTTTTGGTTTTGTGCTTTTCTTGTTCTTTTCTTTTATTATCTTTTTAATTTTATTATTTTTTTCTTTATTCTTTCTATAAAAAGCCACTGTTTAAAACAGTAACTAGCCTATAAGCCACAGCTCCAACCAGCCAGCAAAAGTCACCAAGCACACACAGTCTGCATAGGGGACCATACATGACACCACTCCTTCAACTTTAAGAGAAGTAGCCGTTTCGCTTACTCCATTGAAACAAACACATGAAGTTAAACGAAATAGGGAAACAGAGAAATATGCTGCAAAGGAAAGAATAAAAAAAAAAAAACCTCAGAAAAAGAACTAAATGAAACAGAGATATGCAATATACCTGATAAAGAATTTAAAGTAATAATTATACAGATACTCACTTGACTAGATAAAAGAATGAAAAAAACTCAATGAGACCTTTAATAAAGAGATAGAAAACATTAAAAACAACCAATGAGAGTTGAAAAATACAATAACTGAAATAAAAAAAAACAACACCAGAGGGAATCAACAATAGATTAGAGGATGCAGAAGAACATATCAATCATCTGGAAAACAGGGTAATGGAAAGCACATAAGCTGAACAACAAAAAGAATAAAGAAATTTTTTTAAGGAGGATAGATTAAGAGATTTCTTGGACAATACTAAACAAACAAACATTCACATTATAGGGGTCCCAGAAGAAGAAGAGAGAGAGTAAAATGTGTAGGAAACTTTTTTGAAGAAAAAAATAACTGAAAACTTCCTAACCTAGATAGGAAAACAGACATCCAAGTCCAAGAAGCACAGAGAGTTCCCAACAAGATGAACCCAAGGAGATACACCATGGCACAAAATAAGTGTCAAAGGTTCAAATAAAAAGAGAATCTTAGAAGCAACAAAAGACAAACGAAAAGTTACCTAGATGGAAACACCTATAAGGCTATCAGCTGATTTCTCAGCAGAAACTTTGCAAGCCAGAAGGGAGTGGCATGATATAGTCAAGGTGCTGAAACAAAAACACCTACAACCAAAAATACTCTATCTAGCAAGGTTATCATTCAGATTTGAAGTAAAGGTAAAGAGTTTCCCAGATAAACAAAAGATAAAGGAGTTTATCACCACTAAACCAGCATTACAAGAATGTTAAAGGCACTTAAGGGGAAAAGAAATGGCCATAATTAAACATAAATATGAATTAAAAGGTATAAAATATGACAATATACACATAAAGCGTGGAGAAGGGAGTAAAAAGGAATTAAAAAAAGTAAAAAGAAAGAAGATTTTTTTCCCTATTTCTGTTTTTTTAAGAATGTATTTGCACTTGAACAGTCATCAAATTAATATGCACTGCTACTTAGGATATTATATATGAACTTCATGGTAACCACAAACCCAAAACCTATGACAGCACACAAAAAAATAAAGAGAAAGGGGGCACCTGGGTGGCTCACTCGGTTGGGCAGCTGACTCCAAGCCCAGGTCATGATCCTGTGCTTTGTGGGTTCAAGCCCCATATCAGGCTCTGTGCTGACAGCTTAGGGCCTAGAGCCTGCTTCAGATTCTATGTCTCCCTCTCTCTCTGCTGCTCCTCCACTCACACTCTGTCTCTCTCCCTTTCTCAAGAATAAACATTTTTTAAAATTAAATAAATAAATAGAAAGAAAGTAAAACAAAATAGTATAGATACTTGTCAATCACAAAGAAAGAGACCAAGAGAAGAAGAAAGGAACAAAGATGGACTAAAAAAACCAACCAGAAAACAAATTTTTAAATGGCAATATATACATACCTATACATAATTACTTTGACTGTAAATGGCCTAATTGCTCCAATCAAAAGACACAGGAGTAATATGGATTAAAAAACAAGACCCATCCATATGCTGCCTACAAGAGACTCACCTCGGACCTAAAAGGCACAGACAGAAAGTAAAAGGATAGAAAAACATTCACCACACAAATGGAAGTGGAAAAAAAAAAAAAGCCAGGGTAGTAAAAGTTATATCAGACAAAATAGACTTTAAAATAAATGCTGTAACAAGAGACAAAAATGAGCATCACATAATGATAAAGGTATCAATCCAACAAGAGGATATAACAATTGTAAATATCTATGCACCAAACATTGGAGCAACTAAATACAAAAAGCAGATATTAACAGACATAAAGAGAGAAAATGATGGCAATAATAATACAATAGGGGACTTTAACAGTCCACTTACATCAATGGATAGATTATCCAGACAGAAAATCAGTAAGGAAACAATGTATTTGAATGACCCATTGGACCAAATGGACATAATGATATATACAAAACATTCTATCCAAAACAACAGAATACACATTCTTTCCAAGAGTACCTGGAAAACTCTCGAGAATAGATCACGTATTAGGCCATAAAACAAGCCTCAATAAATTTAAGAAGACTAAAATAAGACTATGCCATTTTTTCTGAACACAATGGTATTAAACTATAAATAAATCACAAGAACAAAATTGGAAAACCTTGAATAGCCAAAGCAATCCTAAGAAAGAAGAACAAAGCTGAAGATACCACAATTCCAGATTTGAAGATACACTACAAAGCTGTTGTAATCAAAACGGAATTGTACTGGCACAAAAATAGACACAGATCAATAGAACAAACCAGAGACCCCAGAAATAAACCCACATTTACATGGTCAATTAATCTATGACAAAGGAGGCAAGAATATACAACGGGGAGAAGACAGTCTCTTCAGTAAATGGTGCTGAGAAAACTGGGCAGCTCACTGTAAAGGAATGAAACTGAACTTGTTAACACCATACACAAAAATAAACTCAAAATTGATAAAAGACCTAAATGTGAGACATGAAACCATAAAAACCCTAGAAGAAAACAGAGGCAGTAATTTCTCTGACATCAGTCATAGCAGTATTTTTCTAGATATATTTCCTGAAGCAAGGGAAACAAAAGCAAAAATAAACTATTGGGTGTCTCTGTCTCTCTGTCTGTATAGATATAGATATAGATATAGATATAGATATAGATATAGATATAGATATAGATATAGATATAGATAGATATATACACACACAGATACACATATATACACACACACAAAGCTTTTGCACAGCAAAGAAAACTATCAATAAAACACAAAGGCAACCTACTGCATGAGAGAAGATATTTGCAAGTGATAAATGATATATCTGATAAGGGGTTAATATCCAAAATATATAAAGGACTTCTACAACTCAACACCAAAAAAGCAAACAACCTGATTTGAAAATGGGCAGAGGATGTGAATAGACATTTTTTCCAAAGAAGACACACAGATGGCCAACAAACAACCTGAAAAGATGCTCAACATCACAAATCATCAGGGAAATGCAAGTCAAAACCACAATGAAATATCACCTCATACCTGTTAGGATAGCTACAATCAAAATAAGAAAAAAATAACAAATGTTAGGATGTGGACATGAAGAAACCCTGGTACACTGTTGGTGGGAATGGAAGTTGGTGCAGCCACTATGGAACATAGTATGAAGGTACCTCAAAAATTTAAAAATAGAAATACCATATCATCCAATAATTCCACAATTGGGTATTTGCCCAGGGAAAATCAAAACACTAATTCAAAAAGATACATGCACCCTTATGTTTATTTCAGTGTTATTTATAGTAGCCAAGACATGGAAGCATCCTAAGTGTCCATCAACAGATGAATGGATAAGGAAGATGTGGTGTATATACACGATAGAATATTACTGAGCCATAAAAAAAAAGGATGAGATTGTACTATTTGCAACAACATGAATGGACCTAGAGGGTATAATGCTAAGTGAAATAAGTCAGACTGAGAATGACAAATACCATATGATTCCATTCATAAATGGAATCTTAAAACATGAATAAACAAACAAAAAGCAAAATCAGAACTAAAAATACAGAGAACTGATGGTTACCAGAGGTGAGGGTTGGGCAAAATTGGTTAAAGAGAGAGGGAGGTATAGGCATCCAGTTATGGAATGAGTAAGTCATGGGAATAAAAAGCAGAGCATAAGGAATATAGTCAATGATAGTGTAGTAGCAATGTAATGGGACAGATGGTAGCTATATTTGTGGTGAGCACAGCATAATGTATAAACTTATCAAATCACTAAATTGTACACCTGAAACTAATATAACATAGTGTGTCAACTATGCTCAAATTAAAAAAAATCACTCAAATGGGCAAAACATACTAAGCTGTTAATGCCAAATCTCTGCATAGAGATTGTCTATGAATGAAATGTATATATTTTAATTTTTCCTTCTGAAATCCTACCTAAAGCATTTCTGAAAGATGGAAGATTTTAATTTATGTAAATTTAAATACCTTCTTTTTGTTAACCTAAAATAAAAGGCCACTTAGAGAAAGCTATGGACACAAAATCAAAGTTTTGACTTCAGAACTGTCTGACACAAGGGTATCTAGATCAATTCTGAGTTGAAGTGCCATGAATTTTTCAGAGCTCATATTCCCTTCAATTACAAGAAGAAATTGCATTGGGGCACCTCAGCGGCTCAGTCAGTTAAGTGTCCGACTCTTGATTTCAGCCCAGGTCATGATCTCCCGGTCATGAGATCGAGTCCCATATTGGGCTTCACGTTAACAGCGTGGAGCCTGCTTGGGATTCTCTCTCTCCCCCTTCTCCGCCCCTGCTCCCTCCTCTATCTCTCTCAAAATAAATAAACATTAAAAGGAGAGAGAGAGAGAAGAAATTGCATTGCACTTGGATTGCTTTACGGACCCTTTGTGACATTTCCTGGTATAACCTCACCTAGTCTCCTCCTACTACCAAGTTTAAGCTCATTAGCTCTCCTTGTAGACAGACTGTCATTCTGAAACACTGGATTGAATTCAGGTTAGAAAAGCCCATTAAAGGACCAGCTTGAAGAAATACCACAGGAGGATTGGGTAGTGACCATATATAATATTTAATAAGGAGAGCTGTACTCAGAGGCATTATTATTTTTCATTTGCTCCAGATATATATGGCAGATGCTTTGAGCAATCCAGCTCAGGCCTCACTCCCACAGAATTTATACAAATATCATTTGCTCTTCGATAAAAGGGATTCTTAGAACTGCTGGCCTACACCACCCTTGAAGCCAACTCTTTTGAGTTGGAGATACTAGGCTTAAACTTAAGTAAGTCTGAGTATACATTGTGTCTTTGGAATGTCTCAGGGTATTGGAAAATTAAGGAAGAGAAGACAGGAATGAAGGAGACCTTTGACCTGACAGGACAATGAGACACAGAGGGACTACAAGCTTTGGTTAGACTTAGATTGCTCTTCACCAAGGCAAGGGAAAAGAATAGGAATAAAATGAAAAGTGAAATGACTCCAATACCCATTTAATAAATGCCATCACATTAAAAACCCACGACACTCTTCCTGAGCCTCAGCCTAAGGCTCCTATTTTCCAAATACCATTCAGTATAACCCAAGTTCAGGAGCGGGGAAAGAAAGCACTGGACAGCCCGTCCCCTGGAGCTCATGGCAATAGAATTTGACCTACATTGCTGAAATGCCTGGTTTGTCCTTCCGGGTTTTTTAAGGATGCAATTCACAAATGAGATAACTGTAAAGGTTACTGTCAGTGTGTCTGACACACAGTTACTGATCCTTTGAACAATATTCAACTGAAAAACTTCCCTCTTTCTAGAAAAGTAAAATAGCATTTTTAAAAACCAAAACATAGAAATGCGAATTCAGGTGTCTTTTATTTTTAATTTTGTTTTTCTGGAAAAAATAGTAGGCTCTCCTAGAGTCCCCCATTGTTGTGAGTCTGTAGAGATGATCTCCATCTCTTTTAAATTCATCTTGCTTGTTTTGTCATTTTTTATTTGGGCTGCATCTTCCAGAAAGCCACTTGGTATCTTTCATAGGCCATGGAAAGATAACACAGATGAAAGATAATATGGGCTCCACTTCAGGGATTCTGATTTCCTTCCCATCTCCTGTCAGGACCTTCAAGGGGAATTGCCACTACCAGAAAGCAGTGACTTTCAATTTCCCTTAAGCTAGATTCAGTGTTCAGATCCTCACAGCTACGTAAAAGGCCCAAATGACTCTCTCTGATGCCTGTGGGAACACATGAGCAGACAGAATTTTAACTCTTGGGTGCTCATCTTCTGGTTTTTACTTAACTTGCCCAAATCTAGCTGCTTCATTAAAAATTTCTCTGTACTGTTGTTACATAGTGTGTCTCCCTTTCCTTATATCCTCCCAAGTGGGGTGTAAATCATTCTCAGGGACTCTAGAGGCTCCATGCATGAAATACACAGCCAGGAACAGGAAGGACACTTGAGAAAATACACAAGTTGAAGCAGGTACTCAAAGACAATTGAGCAAAGGCTGTGAGTCATTTTGGGGAAGAAAAGAAAAAAGAAAAATTGATCCAGCAATCACACGCCTTGGTATTTACCCAAATGAATGAAAGACGTATGTTCACGTAAAAACCCACACATGAATATTTATAGATGCTTTATTCATAATTGCCAAACCTTGGAAGCAACCAAGATGTCCTTCAGTAGGTGAGTGGATAAACGAACTGTGGTACATCCAGACAATAGACTACTGTTCAGCACTAGAATGAAATAAGCTACCAAGCTGTGAAAAGACATGGAAGAACATTAAATGCGTATTATAAAGTGAAAGAAGCCAGCCTGAAAAGGCTACGTATTGTATGATTCCAACAATATGATATTCTGGAAAGGGCAAAACAGTAGAGACTAAAAAGATCAGCGGCTGCCAGAGGCTGGGGATGGAGACCAGAACAGGTGAAGCACAGAGGACTTTTAGGGCAGGGAAACTATTCTGTAGAACACTATAATGGCAGATACACGTCATACACTTTTTGAAATGCATAGAATGTACAACACCAAGAGTGAACCCTAATGTACACTATGGGCTTTGGGTGATAATGAAGCATCACTGTGGGGTCATCCATCATAACAAATGTACCATGCTGTGTGTGAGGGGTGGGGATTGAATGGAGGGCACAGAAGGGCAAAAGAACACTGCTGATGGAGCATAAAGATAGAATTAGAAAATGAAAATAATACCACAGGAAATGTTCAAGAGTCTTTTTTAGTCTTTACCAGGAAAACCTAAAAGCTACTTCTCCAGGGACCCGAGACTAACACAGGGCTCCATTATTGTCCATAACATGGTTTACTTAAATATACTCAGGTTTACTCAGATATAAACATTTAGAAAGCTCTCAGACACTAGGCACCATAGAGAAGGAGGTAGAGGAAAGGTACAAATACTAACAAAACACAATTTTTGTTTGGAGGAAAGTAATAGTTCTGTGGGAAGGATGGACTTTATGCTCATAAATAAGGAGGCGGGTGGGGAATCGGGTGGGAGGAAGAGATGATCACGGGCTGAGTAACAAACTGCCAACCTCGATGCTCCAAATTAGAGTACTGACTCACCACCCACTGTATACATTTGTGACCCTAGGTCATCTAATCAGTTAATATATCCTCCAGAATCCATCTTACAGGTAAACGATGTAATTTTAGAAGCAAGGATAAGATCTTTCTACCAACCCAAAATTGTTCCCTCCTTGCTAATGCCAGAAAATTCTACCCCTTCAACTCCATTTCATTAGTTCTATCACCTATTAAAATGCAAATACTCTTAGGAGAGATTAGACTTTAAACCACATAATTCAAGTGTAACTTACTGTGAATTTATTTATCAGATCTGCAGAGATGGTTTTAATAGAAAAAAGGATATATGTAGTAAACTCAAGATCCCTGAACACCAAAGAAATGTTTGGGCAGGAGACAAAATATTTAAAACACTCTGTTAACCTTAGGCTTTGGCAGTTCAATTTTCTTTCTGATTAAAATCGAATGAAAACAGTGCAACCACGGAATGTTTGCAAAGCAACCAGAACATTGATTGTATGCTATTTCTATTACTAATATTGTTATTAATCTTGAAAAGATAATTGGGGAGTAGGAAAGTAAGTTTTGTGGGAAAGAGACAGAAGAGTCTTCTATTTATTTCAGCCTCGCTCACTGACATTCCACACTGGGGTAACAGAGTATTTACTTGCCGAATGAATGGCTACCATGCTAGCCTCCACGACAGCTTCGCCTTAAAATTCTGGCCAAAGCTCATATATAAAGCCCTTCCCTTAGTTCCTTAGGGATACCAGGATATATGGCACTTTTAGGCAGACAGAAAGTAAACACAGAGAGGAAATAAAGCATAAAAACAACCCAATTTTTATGGGAGAGGTTCCTGATACTATCTCAGCTGCTTCCAGGGCTCTGAGGCCTTGCCTGTTCCCAGGTCCTGTCTCCCAGTCTATCGATCATGCAAGGACAAAAGGGCCCATACAGCATCACAGCACCAGGCCTGGAGCCCTTAACTCTCCTATCCCTGCACACAAACATCGTATGACCTCCCCCCAGAAGCCCAAGAGCTTTCCAGTGCTGCTGCCTCCCAGCCTCTCCCACTCAGCCCCTGAGTCTGCTCTGAGACTCACCTCTTCCCCAGTTATTGAACGACTGTCCTTTGGAAGAGGCAGTTGCCCTCCCTAACACCTCTCTACCACCACACAATCTCCACTGGGTACTAGTCAACTCTGTAGTAGGCCCAGTAGATATTTTACCCACATGATAGCATGATAGCAAGAAAGATACACCCATACACACCTGTCAAAAACAAGGAGTGAGAATAAGCATCTGGGTTGATGCATCACATGCCCCTCCCCCCCCAAGATTGGAAGAAACAGTCTTTAGGGCAGGGTCTGTTCTCTGTTTATATCACTCCTGGATACCACTCCTAGATAATGTTTGGTGCAATCAGGTACCCAATGAATAACTGTTGTGTCAAAGAATGAATAAATAAATTCAGTGACTTCCCCCACCTCTTAAAATCTGAATTGAAAGACTAATTCAGTGCCTTGTTGCACCCCTAATAAATTCTGATTTTTAAGGACATCATCAATAAAGCCTCCATTGATCAAGCTCCAGTATTAAATTCTCTCTGCTGTTCAATTTCTGACATAAACACTTAGACATGCTAACCTGGAGCGATAATCAACTAAATGAACAACTCACTGTAGATGGGATCGCCCCAAGGCCAAGAGCAGTCCTTTCGAAACTGCACATAGAGTCACTGAGGCAAAATGAGGTCCCTCTACTCAAAACAAGAGAAATGCCATATTTAGCAAGAGCTAATATTAGGAACCTACTATGTACTAGAAATACAATAAGCACATCATTTATATTATTTAATCCCTAGAACAACCCCAGAAGTTGGGAATTATAATTCTCATTTTGTAGATTTTTTTTTCAAACATTTACTTATTTTTGAGAAAGAGACAGAGTGCAAGCAGCGGAGGGGCAGAGAGCAAGAGGGAGAGACAGAATCCCAAGCAGGCTCCGTCCGCACTCTCAGTGCAGAGCCTGACATGGGGCTCAGACCCATGAACCATGAGATCGTGACCTGAGCTGAAGTTGGACGTTTAGCCGACTGAGCCACCCAGGCACCCCTCATTTTGTAGATTTTAAAAATAAGATTTGGAGTGTTTTTGCCCATGGTTACTTGTACAAGAACTTAAAAAGCATAAATTTTGGAGCCAGGTTGGCTAGGTTTAATTTCTGACCGGCCTCATTCTAGATGGGTGTCTTAGTACATTCAGGTGGCTATAACAAAATATCACAGGCTGGGTAGCTTATGAACAACAGAAATCTATTTCTCATGGTTCTGGAGGCTGGAAGCTTGACATCAGGGTGCCCGTGTGCTCACATCTCACTGTGTTGCACACATCTCGCTGTGAGGAGGGGCTAAGGAAGCTCTATGGGGTCTCTTCTATAAGAGCATTAATCCTACTCATGAGGGCAGAGCCCTCATGACCCATGCACTTCCCAAAGGTCCCCACCCTAATATAATCACCTAATATCATCAAATTCCGATTTGAATCTGAGGGGGGCACAAATACTCAGAGCACAACACCGGGCAAACAGAGCTTAACACATCACTGCCTCTGTTTCCTCATCTACGAAAAGGAACTAATAATGGTACCAGTTGCTAAATTATTATCTCTCATCTCCAAACCCTTCTTTCTGTAACCTGGTTTGTGATCTAGGCCTGGGGCTCTGAGAAACACATTCCTGCACAGTCAGCTGGCTTCTTGTTAGTTCTGCCAGTGAGAAGCACTAGAGGGGGTGCAGAGGGGGAGAAGCGAGAAGGAACTTGCTCCCTCAGCTGTGCTTCCTCTGGGCCTCACACCAGCAGCATTATTCTTCTGTGCTTCCTGCACAGCCACTGAGTCCAGTCTGGCCACATGTGCAGACTCCGCCTCACAGCATGCTGGCCAGCACCCGCTCCTCAGAGGTCTGAACCTCAACTCTGTGGGGCCCTTCCTCTAAAGATCTAAGAAGTTTTCATAATCCCATCTCTTCGCCTTATTCCCTCCACCCTGGGGGTGATACCTGCTTCCTGGAATTGCTCCCCACCCCCACCCCTATAGTCTTCTTTTTGTTTATTTAAACTTTTTTTAATGTGTATTCATTTTTTAGAGAGAGGGAGAAAGACAGAGCACGAGCAGGGTGGGGCAGAGAGATTGGGAGACACAGAATCCGAAGCAGGCTCCAGGCTCTGAGCTGTCAGCCCAGAGCCCGACGCAGGGCTCAAACTCACACACTGTGGGATCATGACCTGAACCGAAGTCGGACACTTAACCAACTGAGCCACCCAGACGCCCCTTTGTTAATTTATTTAAATTCAAGTCAAGGGCAAAAATGCTCTATGCCATGTAGTAATGGTTTCAGGAGTAGAACCCAGTGATTCATCACTTACATATAACACCCAGTGCCCCTCCCAACAAGTGCCCTCCTTAATGCCCATCACCCATTTAGCCCATCTCCCCACCCACCTCCCCTCCAGCAACCCTCAGTCTGTTCTCTATATTTAAGAGTCTCCTATGATTTGTCTCCCTTTCTGTTTTTCTCTTATTTTTCTTTCCTTCTCCTATGTTTTGTACTCTTCCCATTACCTAGTTAACAACTTTACAACCGGGTAACAGTTCTTCATATTAAATTTTCTCTGTTCAAATCACTGGTGTAATTTCATTCTGCCAACAGACCCTGGGGATACAAGAACACCTATGTCAGAGGGCTGTAGAGAGTATTAAATAAGTTGATCATTGGAAAGTGCTCAGAACTGTACCTGGAGCACAGTGTTTGCTCTATCAGTGTTAGCTGTTATTAGCAGTTAAGTGTTGAGGCTGGGCTGGAACCCCTGTCTGCCTGTCTTCTTCCCAAGCAACATGATGTTCTGCTAATAAAAACAGTTACTATGTACTTAGGCACTGGGTTTAGTGCTTTCACAGATGTTACCTCTTTTAATCTCCTTAAGCACCTCTTAGATGCTTTGCATTCTTGAAGTGTTTTTTCTCTAACAATTAACATCAAGAAAGGTATTCTGAATTAACTCGTCCATTATCCTCAAAGGTTCAGCAAGTACTCCAACAAGTTCAAACATCGACATTAGAATAATAATTTTTTAACATGGACTTCCCCAAATTCTAATAAATCTATTTATATCATCGCCCTATGTATCACCAGGAATTAACATAATTTAAATATATGTAAATGTGTATGTCTGTGTGTCTGAGGATTAAGATTTTGGAATTTCAAATTTTCTATTGTTTTGATCTAAAGTATCAATGAAAGAATATTAGGATTTTAAAAATTAAATGCCTATTTTGTGCTAGGCATAGGATATAAGTGTTTTCACATATGTTATCTCATTTTATCCTTAGAATATACTACACTAGTAGGTACAATCATCTTCTTTGTACAAATGTGTCCAAGGTCACATAGCTAATAAAGTAACAGAACCAGGGATTGAAAGCAATTCTTTCTAACTCAGAGCTCATGTTTTAGCCAATTCGCCACAGGTCGTAGGTGAGGGTCATTCTCCATAGCAGATCCTGAGAGAATAAAGTTTAGTGGACACATGAACTGAGATAGAAACAAATTCCTTCACTGCCAAGGGCTTAAAAAATACGAGATCTGAATCTGGCACATTATCTTCTGACCTTGCTTTCAGAATTGCTTGTAAGCCATGAGAAATTCTCAGCTTCTGTCACTGGGTTTCCAGAATCTCTCTTGTTCCATTTCATTTCAAGGATTTCTTCTCCCATTTCAGGTTTGCTATTGTAGAAGCAAAGTAAATGAAAATTCCAAAATACCTTGTTTCTGGGAGTATCCTTACCTTCAAAAAAGAAATCATTCTCTTTTAAAAAAAATAAATAAAAGCATCCACCAAAATAATTATTTTTTACAGAATGATGCAGAGGGGAAAAAAACATACCTTTTGCTTCGTGCTTGATTTCAGGCCGACTCGGGAGTGACTTTTGGACTAGAGGAAAAATGAGAAAGAAATCTATGAAGCACACAGTGAAACAGCAGGACTTATTCTGAAGTCATTTCTTTTAGAAGGTATAAGTTTTAAGTTAAAATCCTCTTTCCTATCCTTCCCTCACAGACTCTAGAAATCTAAGAACGGAAGCACAGCATAGAGTCCCATGTTGAATTTTAGTCCCATGTTGAACAGAAGACTGTGGAAGGTCTAGAGCTGAGAATGTGAAGGTGTACCTACGCTTTGTCAGTGCCTTGCTCATAGTGACTGATTCAGCATCTTTCCTAGAGGACGCTGCAGAAACCACAAAGTGCAGCATGTGAGGAAATAACCCCAGCTGTAATAAGGCAAAAGGAAAAAGGCGGTGGGGGGGGGGGGGGATGAATAAAAGAAGAGGTGTGAAAGAAAGATGAGGAGGGGAAGGGCACAAATGCTCTGTAAAATGGAAACGGACAAAACAGGAGCAGAATGAGGAAAATAGTACATTGATGGCAAGATTTCCAAGTGCATTTCTATAGGGCAGAATTTACTCTCTGCTAATTTAAACACATTTTCATTACATTGAAACAAAACTCTCACAAACATTAGTTCTTAGAGAAGACTTTTTGTTTTCCAGTTGGTTCATGATTATCTAATCTTATTTGGAATTAGGAAAGGTAAAACAAGCATTAATCTATGCATGAGAATACTTTGGTATGGAATACCAATAGGATTTTTCTCCCAATGAAAAAAGCAAAAGTCAACCTTACTATGTTTAGCATTCAGATAGTGAATATATTTGGCTCTAAGTGCACCATGAATCAAAGTTAACTCTAAACCAATTACCACAATATAGCTAGAAAAATGTCTAATTTGGTAGTCCTCACACTGTTGGATCTCAGGATCCCTTCACATTCTTAAAAATTATTGGGGCTCCCAAAGAGCCTTTGTTTATTGGGTTATATGCATAGGTAGTCACTGTATTAGAAATTGGAACTGAGAATTTTTTTTAAATATGTATTTATCAATTTGTTTTAAAATAGCAATGAAAAACCCATTACAGGTTAAATAAATAAAATTTATTTATGTATTTTGTGTCTATCCCTAAATACAAAAACAATTAGTCAGAAAATGGCATGTCTTTATATTTTTGCAAATCTGTAATGTTTAGCTTAAATAGAAGACAGCTAGATCCTCATATTTGCTTCTGCATTTAATCTACTTTGATAAGAATATATTTTTGGTTGCATTAAATAAAGAAACTTCAGCCTCACTCAGATATGTGGTTGAAAAAGGAAAGAGCATTTGTAATAATCCATTCAGATAATAGTGAATATTCTTCTCTGATAATATGCAAAAACGTGACAATTATAGTTTCTTAAAGGTTGGTTGCAATGAGAATCTGAAATCATATAACGAACTGCTACATAAGAATTTGCTGGTCTATCTTGCACTTTTTTTTAACGTTTATTTATTTTTGATAGAGAGAGACAGAGTGCAAGTGGGGGAGGGGCAGAGAGAGAGGGAGACACAGAATCCAAAGCAGGCGCCAAGCTCCGAGTTGACAGCAGAGTCTGATGCAGAGCTCAAACCCACGAACCCCGAGATCACGACCTGAGCCAAAGGAGGATGCTTAACCACCTGAGCCACCCAGGTGCCCCTATCTTGAACCCACACATAGATCTTTCACCTACACATGATTTTGTAGCATCATGTATTATTTCATTTGGAAAAGAGTGGTTCCATGAATTATGTAGGTTTCCCAAATATTGACACATTTCATTACGTAATATGAAAGAAATCACATTTGTTAATCACCAACCTCAGTAGAAAATCTTCAAATGTTGGTAAGCTATCAAGCTCACAGTAACAGATACAAGTGTTCCAAAATTCCAATTTTCACTTGAAAGCTTGAATTCTATCATGGGCAACAAACACTGTCAGTCGCTTTTCATGAAGTGACAGGCTCACTTCATTCATTTCTGTGAACACGTCTGCCAGCCACACGAGTCTGAATATAACCAGAGTTCATCACTCGTTCTTTGAAGTTAAAATGGTGTTTCATGAAAAAAAGAGGCTACTTTGGCTCACAATTCAATCATACCAGTGCTTTTCTTCAAAACAGCCACTGGAAGTTGTATGCAGCAGAGTACTTTTATGCATACCTCCCATTTTGTCACCTGTCATCCTAAAAACAGGTAGACTCAAAGGCTGAAATATAGCAAACCTAATAATTTTTACTATTTCAACAAAGGCATTTTTAAGTGAAACTGGCATTTTATTTCCTGCAATGCAAATGCACTGTGGTGAAATTATATAATGACTACTAGTACAGCTTTGGTGCTACTGCCTCAATTCATGTGGAAGCACCAGCAGTTCTGGTCAGCCCTCCTCTTGCACAATCAGTGCAGATGTCATCCAGTTTAACAAAAAAAAAAAAAAAAAAAAAGGAAAGATCTTAATATTACTTATGAGGAGAATTTGGCTTCTCAGATTTCCTTTGAGAACCACCATTCTTAGTCATTTAAGCAGTTGAGTCTAAGTAATTAGACTCTCCCACACTCAAAGAAATGGAGCTTAGGAAGAACAGAGCCAATGAAAATCAAGGTCTCATTGTCCCTTCCTCCTTCCTGCTGTCTTAGAGGAGAGAGAAAAAGAGACCAACCAGGAGTAAGCATCCCTTCAATGGACAGAAGCCAGAATGGGGAGGGAACCTGATCATAAATCTGCAGTGTTCATCTTGCACTTACTTACACAGCGGTTTGAAATCTAGACTATTATGGGGTGAGTTGCTTCCCCCCAAATTCATTTGTGGAAGTCCTAACTCTCAATGCCTTAGAATGTGACTGTATTTGGAGATAGAGCCTTTAAAGAGGTAAGTCAGATAAAATGAGGTTCAGTGGGTGGGCCCTAATCCTATATGATTGATGTACTTGTAAGAATATGAGATTAAGACACAGACAACATGCACCAACAGAGGAAACCATGCAAAGACAAGGAAGACGGCCATCTGCAAGCCAAGGAGAGAGATCTCACCAGAAACCAGCCCTTGCTAACACCCTGATCTGGAACTCCTAGCCTCCAGGACTGTGAGAAAATAAATTTGCGTTCTTTAAGCCACTCTGTTTATGGCAGCCCAACAAACTAATATTACATAGACCCTGACAAATCCTCCTCAAAAAGTCAAGAATCTAAAATGTGGAGGTCCAGCAAAACCAAATCCTGAGTAAAAAGGGGCCATTAACATCACATTCATTGTCAACCACTTAACATCCTAAGGCAGAATGTCTGCATCAGCGGTCCTCAAACTTCAGAGTTCATAAAGATCATTTGGGGGCTGTTAGCCATGCAATTTGCCAAACCCCAACTCCAGAAATTCCAAATCAGAAATTCTGGGTGGTCCCCAGGAATGTGCATGTTAATGAGCACCCCAGGGAATTCAAATAGATACATGGTACACAAACTACAATTTGAGGAAGACTTGCCTGCCAAGGACAGCAGTAACTTGGGATAAGAAGTAAGAAAATACAGAAACTGGCACAAATTCCCTCTCACTTTCTCTTTGAAGAATCCAAATACATGAATCTCTTTTTCCTTTCCCTTTTAAATGCCTGGTGTTAAAATTCTTAATTTGGTTGAACCAGTGGGTGGGCAAGGATAATTGAAACGGGCTGAATGTTGGTAAATTACTCAAACAAGTCCAAAAGTAGCTTTGCAACAGTTTTTCAACCTTTCCAACTTAAAAACATAAGCAAACAAATTCTGAGTTTGTTTATATTTTTAGAAATTTAGAAATTGGGTTTTTATATCATATTCTATCCATCATCCATGGGTTCAGACTTTGTACTCCATTTAGCCATGAGAATAAACCTGAGCTAAAGGACAGGCTTCCATTTATAAAGGAGATTAAAAGTTGTGATGGTTAATTTTATGTGTCAATTTGACAGGGCTAAAGGACACCCAGATAGCTGGTAAAATATTATTTCTGGGTGTATCTGTGTGGTGTTTCTGAAAGAGATTAGCATTTCATTCAGTTGACTGAGTAAAGAGGTCCACCCTCACCAGTGGGGGTGTAGTGGGAGGGGGGACGGTAGCTGGGGGCACATCTTCCAATCCCTTGGGCTTCTGAATGGAGCACAAAGGAGAAGGAAGGACAAATGATCTCTCTCTTTTCTTCTGCTGGGATATCCAGCTTTTCCTGTCTTCAGACACAGGAGCCATGGTTCTCAAACCTTTGGACTCCAGAACTTATACCGGACTGACCCCCTAGTTCTCGGGCCTTCAGACTCGAACTGAATTATATCACCAACTTTCTTTGCTTTCCAGCTTACAGATAGCAAACTGTGGGACTTTTTGGCCTCCAAAACTGCATGAGCCAAGTCTTTTAATAAATTAATTTTTTTCTTTCTTTCTTTCTTTCTTTCTTTCTCTCTCTCTCTCTCTCTCTCTCTCTCTCTCTGTGTGTGTGTGTGTGTGTGTGTGTGTGTGTGTGTGTGTGCGCGCGTGTGTGTTCTACTAATTCTATTTCTCTGGAGAACCTTGACTAATACAAAATCTAATCCAATTCCAGAGAAATAACATTTTCATTTGATATTAAATGAGTTCTTGGGTCTCTCCTGGTAAATGTCTTATCTAGACAGAATGGAGGTTGGACCTTGTAAAAGTTGACCTGCATTGTACATATCATACTATACATTCAGTCCCCCATTTACAAACCTGTAGCCTTCTAAAGATTTCTTTCATTAGTTAGGTATTAAGGACTTAGAGGTTATTTTCCCCATAGAAATAATTCTACAGGCTACAACACAAAGGCCCATTTAATGTTGAATATAACTAAGATGCTACACAATTTCAATAAAAAATAGTATACTATTTTGTAACAGTCATACAAAGCAGAAATGATCAAGTCAATTAAGAAACCATTTTGTTTTTCCCACTAACAGTATCTTCAAAAACTGAATGAATCAAAAAGCATATTTAATTTGAAGAGAATAGAGACTAAGGTAGAAATTCTGGAATTCTGAAGAGACCTTGTTAGAAATGTCAAGAAATGTTATTTACTACTAATACGTCTGATGCCCTCACCCTCCCCTCCCAAGCAGATAGTTTTGCTTTTCTTGATGCAAGTGCATCCCCAGCACTACTCTGATCTTTAGGAGCCATAGGCTCACTCAGGACTAAAAACTGGTGAAGACTAGCAGAAAAACAAAGTAGGGTGTCAGGTAGCTCCCTGTAGCAGACGACACTGAGCCCAGGCCAGCCCTCACTAGGGAATGACTACTGCCTATTGTCACCTGTACCTCAGCTTGAAGAACACAGAAATGGGGGAAGATCATCAAAAGAGGGAAAAAATTGGGACACCTTGGTAGCTCAGTCAGTTAAGCATCTGACTTCAACTCAGGCCATGATCTCACGGTCGTGAGTTCGAGCCCCATGTCGGGCTCTGTGCTGACAGCTCAGAGCCTGGAGCCCACTTCAGTTTCTGTGTCTCCCTCTCTCTCTGTCCCTCCCCTGCTCATGCTCCGTTTGTCTCTCTCTCTCTCTCTCAAAAATAAATAAGCATTAAAAAAAAAGAAAGGAAAAAAGGAAAAAAATTTTCTCAAACACTTGAGGAAAATTAGAAAAGAGAGGATAGAGCAAGGAAGAAAAAGAAGAAACAAAATAAAGATAATAGCAGACATCAGCAAATCATGTTTTTAAGCACTTACAATGTGTTCCTGCCACACCATCCAACTTACATTGTTTTACATGATATTCATAACATGGCTAAGAAATGAGTATAATTATGTTATTATCTCAATTTTATCAATCAGAAGACTGAGGCACAGAAAGCAAAATAATTTGCCCAAAGTCATAATGCTAGTAAGTGGTAGAACCAAGACTTGAACCTGTCTGTCTGATTCATGGTCTTAAACACTACCATTTATATGAGAGAATTGCCCAAGGAAGAATGAGCAGAGTTCAGAGTAATGAAAATCACAAAATACACAGAAACTGTATTGCATGCATAATTACTTCAAGAGGACGAAAGGATATTATGGAAAAGCGGTAGTGGATCAGAAATTTACCCAAGTCAGACTTGAGTTGGTATCAGTGGCCAAGGACCCCAAGATTGTGTTTTGGAGCCAGCAAATGACAAGAAGGGAGGGAGAGAAGAGAAGCTTTGTGGTGAGGAAGGTTGGGGGAGGGTGATTATGTAACTGGTACCACAGATACATGACATATTCACAAATTGGGTGTGCCTACCTTGGGGACCATCTGCATGGTATTTTATTGTAAACTGCAAGACATTTAAGTGAAAATAGTCTATATACTGAGGCTTACCCTCCACCCCCACATACACGTACATACACACACACATACACACACACACACACACACACACACACACACACACACATACTCACACACACACACACACGAGGCACCAACAGGAAAAAAAAAAACTTTATAAAAGAAATCCAGGATTTTCTTCTACCATCCAATTATACCAGCCTATCCTGGACTTCTGACCTTAACTCGTGTAAGTCAGTGGTAATTAAAATAGTGTGTTCTATAAAGTTACTCCAAAGTTGAAAACAGCAAGGGGTGAATGTGACTGTTTTCCAGACCCATTTATGAAAATGAGTATTCTGACATCTAAGTTCGCTGTTGTGACTGAGTACATTGTGTGCAGGACTTTAATGGAAAACAAAAGGGAATTTAAGTGATCTCTCCCAGCAGATATGACCCATTTTCCCCGCCCACATTGGAAAGGGGGCTCCTGTGCATGATTCCTCTGCTACATCTAGCAGAATTAGGAAATGTTTCGGTTTGCCCTACCCACATTAAGAATTCAATTTAAACCCCAGGATAAAACTGACAAGGGAGCACTCTTAAATATGGACTCTGGTCTGAGTTCCCTTAATTGGAGCTACAGGGTAATTTAATGGGATCACTCTGCAAATGGGGTGCTTAGCAACCCAATAACTCATGGGAGTGCTTGCCTGCTCTCTTAGCAGGCTGTACTCCGAAGTGTCACCCCATGTTCAGAGGCTGGAACAAAGGACACCTCTGAGCTGATCTGACATTAAGAAAGCCTACTCCATGTCCTTGTCTGTGCTTGCTTCCCAGAACAACACAAGAGGGAGTGGCTGAAATGAAAAGTTTCCAGAAATAAGAACGTCTGCCACTTATGATTTGTCCAGTGTTAATGGTATAGTCAAGACTGCACAGTCTTGAAAGACGATAATGCCGTGACCTTTGGGTTGTTTTATTATTTGATCGTCTTTGGAAGAAATCACAAGGACAGTTTCATTCAAAAGGCCCAGGACATTGTGAACTGTGATTCTTTCGTGAGGTAAGGAGGGATACCACCTC
Source organism: Acinonyx jubatus (assembly GCF_027475565.1). Lineage (NCBI taxonomy): Eukaryota > Metazoa > Chordata > Mammalia > Carnivora > Felidae > Acinonyx > Acinonyx jubatus. The sequence continues at coordinate 135,510,863 of NC_069382.1, read as the reverse complement.
CTTGACTGAAGGCAAGGGGCAAGTATCTGACTCTCCCACATAAATTTAAGGAGTCTTTCCTTTTAGAGGACTATCTGTATACATGACTAGGACAAAACTCCTCTCTGGTCACTGAGCTGCTGCTCTGATGTTCTCTTTCCACACCCTGGGTCACTTGACATCTGGGGGCCCAATCCTATCTATAGGGGAGATGACTGGACGTTCTAATCTAGGAGCAATGGCGGGTCAGCATCAGTTGCCGTGGACATCTGCTGTTACCGTTTGCCCTTCCTTCTGCTAATAATACTATAACGCTGTATTAGTCAGGCTCCCAGCAGGAAACAGGGAGCGCCCTGAAGAGGGTTTAACGAAGGAATGTTATACAGAGGTGAAGACAGGATTAAGGGAAATTGGTAAAGAATGGGGACTCACTCCAGCTAACAACAGTGGCAAATGATTATCACTGCTGGCCCCACAGGGCCCAGGGGAGGGTTTTGTGCCAGGAGTGAGAGCTGAAGATGTCAGAGAAGGCTCACTGCTGAAGCTCAGGACTGCCAGACTGCAGCCCAGCCAGCAAGGAGCCAGACAACTTAGCCCTTTACCCTCTCATCACCTGGTGCCACTGTCCATCGGCCAAACCCAAGTAGAAACCAGAGGACAAGGGAGTGAAGGTCAGTAGAGGCCAGCCTCCCTGGGAGAAGCAGAAAGAAGACGTCACAAGTGGACCTGGAGGGACTGTGGGACACCTCCAATACCAGCACTTCAGTCTTTTGTTAGGAGACGTCACCTCCACATTCCTTTCCCATTGTAATTAGTAAACAGTTTGCGATGATAGTACATACATATCCGTTTTTCACAGCCATCAACTTTCAATTTGTGTCAATTTCAACTCAGGCTTCCCTGATTTTACTCAGTGGGCATTAACCTGTTGCTATCATTATTTACTTTGAAGCTCAAGTTGTACCATGTGTGGCCAGTGGGAGCCCTTTACACTGCTCCTGAGTCATTTTAACGTATGTCCAGCATTCTTTAGCCCTTCCTTGCTTTCATGCACAAAATGTTCCAGGCTCAACTTGGGTCTTCCCTGCCCCAGCCCTTCACTCATTTCCCCAGGAATCCCTGGCTTCTTTTAGTGAATAATAGTATCTAGAAACATAGGTACATAGATACACACACACCACTACCGCATATACATACACATTTACATTTATATTTGTTTCTACATCAATCTATTTATCTATATCTACCTACTGATCAGAGAGTGAAAAATAAAATTTCAATCCAATCTAACAGGGTTGCATTTATTTTTCTCCCTTTCATATCTGAAACACGTTTCTCTCACAGTGAGAACCTGGCTCCCCTGTGAAATACCTTCACACTATGCCTGGACTTGCACACCTCTTCCCAAGCCACTCCACCCTATAGGGAGAGCCCCCTCACCCTTCTCAGGCTCTGACACCTTGTTCTGGGATATCCCCTTTCACAGGCACCCTCCTCACCCCACATGGGCTCCATGCCAGGCCTTCCATTGTGAGCATGCTCCTCGTCCTTCCTGATCTCCAACAACTTGCACTGACTACTATCCTCACCTCACACAGGCTTTGACACAAAACACTGAACAGCCCTTCTCCCAGGACGCGCTACCAAGATCACCCTCTGCTGGAATGCTCTCCTTACCCAACATGGGCTTCATCACTCCCCCATGGGCACCCTTCTCACCCCTGCTGGGCTCGAACATCCTGCTCTGTGCCACCACAGCTTCCCACCCCTCCCCCCCAGCAAAGATTCTTAGCTTGCTCAGTCCCACTTAATGGCTTTTTGGATGGAATAGTTCAGAAGAGAGAAGAAAAAAAGGGAAAAAAAAAAGCAAAAGAAAGAGGAAGAACAGGAGGGTTAAGTTGACAGAATAGAGACCAAGCAGCATTACTGGCTGTGTTACCACCATCATGATGAACTGCCTAAGGATGATGCCAATATGGGGAAAAGCAGAGTGAAGACTCGCTAAGAGATAGATTTCCAACATCATTAGAACACCTGGGTCCAGCCATGCCTGAAGTCAGGTACACTACCAGATTTTCCATTTGTAAAGCAGTACGTTAAAATTTGTGCTCAAGCTGTGTTGACTTGCGATTTCTGTCCGTGGCAAATGGAAAAATCTCAATACGTAAAGTTACTCTAGTTGTAAATCCAATCCTTGTCTTGCGGTGCCATAATTCTAATAACTGACCAGGCTTCTGTAATATACCTAATACTAAGTGCCTATCATGTATCCAGATAAAATAACTGGATTTTCACCTTAAAAACTTGACAACATACCCACCATACTGTGAGTGAGATCACATTATTGTCTCCCTACCCTTCAAGCAGCACCTGGCCGCTAGTATGTACTCCATAAGTATTTGTTGACCCTGGCATGGGGCTACACCTTGCTTTTTATAGGTCACACTACAAACTGAAGTCATGTCCCTCAATCTGAATCTGGAACTCAATGCCCATAGAATGCTCACAGACATCCTAAAGCAAACCACCTGCTTGTATACTTGAACTGTTACACATTCTCCTGATAATCATGGTGAAAACTAACACCGTTGCACTCTTTTAAGTGCCATGGATTTTACATACGGTATCTCATTTAATCCTCGCAAGAAGCCGAAAGAATAGGTACTACAACTGTCACCCCTATATTAAAAAGAAAACCAAAGCCCAAAGAAGTTACCTGATTTGCCCAAAGGCACTCATCTAGTCAGTGTCTGTGCCAGGATTTGGACTCAGTTTGTGTTCAAAGACGCCTTTCTTGTTTTCTTTATCTCTGATTTTTTTTAAGTTTTCAGTTATGGTAAAATACACATAAAATTTACCATACCACCCATTTTTAAGTGTACAGTTCAATAATGTTATTGCATTCACAATATTGTTCAACCAATCTCCAGAACTTTGTCATCTTGCAAATCTGAAACTCTGCACCCATCAAACAGTTCCCCATTCCCCAACTCCCCTAGCCGCTGGCAGCCACAATTCTACTTTCTGTCTCTGAATTTGACTAGTTGAGGAACCTCATGTAAGTGGAATCATACAGTATTTGTATTTTTGTTACCACCTTATTTCATTACCATGATGTCCTCGAGGTTCATCTATGCTGTGGCACATATGAGGATTTTCTCCCTCTCTAAGGTTGAATAATAGTCCACAGTATGTACGCACCACATTTTGCTTATCCATTCATCCACTGAGAGACACTTGGGTTGCTTTCAAAAGCTGCCCTTCTCAACCACTACATTTAATCATCTCCCATATGCTTTGCTACCTGCTTTCTACATTCAGAGCCTCTGCTAGGACTGCCCTGTGATCACCTGGGTTCCCTGGTCCGCCGATCTGCCTTGTTCTTTCTTCCCACAGCCAGCTGGTGCCTCTACCAGGCAACCCCCCTTAGCACCTGTTCAGCCCCGGGATAGGGGAGGGCTTTAGCTCTAGGCTCCAGTTTTTCCCTGTCTACTCTGGTTGCTGTGGCTCACTGCTCCACGCCAGCCCTCTCGTGAACCGTGTCAGCTACAGAGAACAGGATTTCTAAGGAGTGGTACTCCCTGGCATACAAATTACTTGGGAGATGAATCCTTCCTATCTCTTTTGAACATCCCTTTCAGCATGCCACTGACTGACGCCGGGAAGCTCCGATTACTATTAATAACTCTACAGTAGAGAGGGGAAGAAGGAGCTGTGCTCAAAATAAAACAATGATGAACCCAGTGCACGAATAAGGCCGAGACAAATGATTATAATGTATTCTGGATCCGTATGTCTCCAAAGCTAATTAAGGTGTAGAATTCACACACTGAGCATTCCTTGAAAACACAGCGCCCCAAGGAAAACACTAATAAAGACCAGATATTTTTACATGATAAATTCCAAGGCAAAGGCTGTGTCTTACAGGTCTTCACTTACAGCTCTCTGAAGGCACACAGTAGGCCCTTATTCATTCATTTGACATACTCTAAAATAGTTTCTACTCTAAAATAGGCATAAGCTTAGTGCAGAGGATACACTGGTGAATCAAACAGACAAAGGCCTTTCTTCTGGAAGGAACTCAGACAAGTAAACAAGGCGTTACTATAGTGCAACGAGTCTATTTATTGATCCCTGTATTCAAGCAGTTATAAAACCAACAAAAATCCAGAAGAAGGAATTCTTTTTTCAGTTTGCAGCCCTCTATTAGCTATTTTGTACATAGAGAAAGACATGATGCAGGAGAGGCAATCATTTTATTTGCCGCCACAAAAGAGGAAGAGGATTGAGATCACTTAAAGAGCATTTAGAAATTCACTAAGTCTCCCCCTCAACCCACTCCCTATCCTATATCCTTGAGAGAGCTTTATTTTTTCTCTATGGTTCCAGGATCTCCTCCTTGTCTGCACCTTCATCCCACTGAACAAGAACAGCACAGCCCTCAAGCAGCAGAAGTAGTGCCTGATGGCCCTGTGGGGTCTTTTCATCTCCTCTCTTCAGGGTTCAGAGAGCCAAGACGAGAACAAGCACACAGAGAACTCTCACACTTTATCAGATGGAAGGGTCTACACATTGCCTCAAACATCCATGCACACCCACATTCTGCAAGCTTTTACTGAACCTACTATGTGCCAGATGCTGTTAGGGACACGGTGCTGGACAGAGTCAGTACAATTACTACAGGCCTCTATGTGCTATGAAGTCACCATTAAGCCCCTGCCTAAACCCCAAGCTTGTAAAATATATATCCCTTCTAGAGTTTGATAACTCTTGAAATCACTTTCTTCATGCTGGACTATGGTTTGATTTTTATGTGTTTCATTTGGTATTTATCTTATTAGATGGTTTGTACTGATTTTCCCTCCAAATTGCTACTTGGTCATTTCAACAATATTTACAGGGAAAAAAATCTGGCCTTTTCCACTGTTTTTATGTTATCTCTGGAATCATATAGTTAAAATTTTTTTTATGTGAAAGGGCCATGGTTTTGTGACACACTTCCCAATGCCTTTATTTCGGGATAATCCAGTTTCTTTTCCTACTGCCTCTGGAAAGGGGAGAAGGAAAGGCATATGCAAGGCTTTTTCCACTGCTAGCTCCAAGAAAGACTAGGAGCAGGGTGGTACTGGTTATAGGCATTTTTTACATATACATTATATGAAACATACACACAGACATCAAATCAACAAAAGAGTAATTTATTTTCCAATCTGTGGATGAGTACTAAAATATTTTAATTATTACAACTTTTTTTGCTTTAAAATCTGATAGAAATAGCCTCTCAAATACACTTTTATTGAAACTCCATGGGCGCCTGGGTGGCTCAGTCGGTTAAGCGTCCGACTTCGGCTCAGGTCGCGATCTCACTGTCCATGAGTTTGAGCCCCGCGTCGGGCTCTGTACTGACAGCTCAGAGCCTGGAGCCTGTTTCAGATTCTGTGTCTCCCTCTCTCTCTGACCCTCCCCCGTTCATGCTCTGTCTCTCTCTGCCTCAAAAATAAATAAACGTTAAAAAAAAATTTTTTTAATAAAAAAAAAAAGAAACTCCTTTGTAAATTTTATTTATTCTCTCACATAAACTCTTCTCTCTATCCCAGATTTTAATTGCTATTGTATTAATTCTATAAATCACTGTACTTTGAGGAAATCTTTACATGATCTAGTCTTCCCATCTGGGAGATTTACTTTTAATGAACTCAGACAATTATGCTTCCAAAAGTCACTCTTCAATTCCAGAATCCCTGACCACAGCCATCTGGACCTGCCTTCTTGCATAGCATCATCACAAACACACTCAGGTGATTCCAGTAGCAAAATCATAGGGTCTAAATGAATAAAGAAAATGTGGTGTGCGTGTGTTACGCATACATACGTGTGTGTGTATACACACACACACACACACACACACACACACACACACACACACACACACGTAATGTGATTCAGCCATAAAAAAGAAGGAAACCCTGACGTTTGCAACAACAGGGATGGACCTTGGGGGTATAATGCTAAGTGAAAGAAGCCATACACAGAAAGACAAATACTATTTGCCTCACTAAATATTCTCACTAGTATATGTGGAATCTAAACAAAAAGAAACAAAACAAAATAAAAGCCCAAGCTCACAGATACAGAGAATAGATTAGTGGTTGCCACAGTCTGTGGGGGGAACGGGTGAAGGTGGTTCAAAAGTACAAACTTCCAGGGTACCTGGGTGGCTCAGTTGGTTAAGCGTCTGGCTTTTTCTTATTATTATTATTACTATTATTATTTTAATGTCTGTTTTTGAGAGAGAGAGAGTGCAAGCATGCAAGCAGGGGAGGAGCAGAGAGAGCAGGGGAGACAGAATCTGAAGCAGGCTCTAGGCTCTGAGTTGTCAGCACAGAGCTTGACACAGGGCTCAAACTCACGGACCATGAGATCATGACCTGAGCTGAAATCAGACACTTAACAGACTGAGCCACCCAGGCACCCCAAGCGTCTGACTCTTGATTTCGGCTCAGGTCATGACCTCAGGGTTCATGAGTTCAAGCCCCATGTCAGGCTCTGTGCTGATGGCATAGAGCTTGCTCGGGATTCTCTCTCCCTCTCTCTCTGCCCCTCCCCTGTGCACACTCACATTCTCTCTCAAAATAAATAAACTTTTAAAAAAGAAGAAAGAAAAAAAAGAAGAAGTATAAACTTCCAACTATAAAATAAATAATTCATGGGGATGTAGTGGACAGCATAATGCCTATAGTTAATAATACTATATTGCAGATTTGAAAGTTGCTTAGAGAGTAGAAGACACATAGTAGGCACTTATTCACTGAAAGTTTTCATCATAAGAAAAAGATGTCGTAACCATGTATGGTGATATATATTAACTAGACTTACTGCAGTGATTATTTCATAATATATACAAATATCAAATCATTGTTGTACACCTGAAACAAATACAATGTAATTTATCAATTACATCTCAATAAAAATAGATCTTAGAGAGTGCTGGGTACTCGATGAAAAAATACTGACCGATACTAGACTATCCTTTGCTGGAATCTATGTAGCAAAAGAAACATTCAAGCAAAATACTCAAAATATAAAATAAAAGCTACATTGAAAAAAAATTACAGAGTTTCACTAGAAAATAGTTCCCTTAGTCCCCTCAACCATTGGCCAACAACTACCAAGGTGATTCATAAAATTAGGAGCTGAAGATACAGTTCTTACCTTCAAGAGTCATATTTTAGTTGGGTAGGTCAATATGCCCGGAATGAAAAAACCAAAGAAGGTAGTACATATTATCACATGTCAAATACGCAGTACCTATAGGAAGTGCTAACATAGTAAAGAGGGCTGAGACCATTGGTCAGAAGACACAAGCGTAAGACTTGGATAGCCTGAATAGTAGAGTCCTACTTGGACAGGTAAAAAGACCAGTACAATATCAGACATACAGGTAGTCAGTAACTTCTAAATAAGCAAGGAGGATGGGCTTGCCAAGCAGGGTCAATGCCACTTACCAGGGCATGGAGAAGCAATAAATGCAGACAGTATCCCTGGGGAACAGCAACTCAACCAAACTCTCTATAAGGTTATAGACAATAGATGGAAGAGGTGGACAAAGTAAGGCAGTTTCAAATGTAAGGGCTCACAGATAATCTTACCTAAATTTTCTACTAGGGGGTCACAACTATCTGAATGTGTTGTTGCTGTTGTTTGATTCAATTCCATAAGCATTTACTGAGCACCTAGACATTCCAGGCATTGGGCACTCAGACTGTAAACATGGTAAGGTATTCTCTCTGAACTCAAGGATTCCCTAGTGCAATGGTCATACATACAAGTAAATAATGGTCCATGTGGCATGTATTCTAACAGAAATGCAAAATCCTAGAAAGGGAACACAAAGGGAGAAGGTGTGGGAAGGCTCCTGGGAGGTAGTGGTGCTTAGGCTGAGTCTGGAAGATAAACGGGTAACGTGAAGCACTGGAAGAAGGTTAAGAATCTCAGGCAGTGACTGTGAAAAAGTATGAGGCTATGATTCTGTGACCGCACATGGATGCTAAGTCTGAAAGGCAGAGCTTGAAGGGCAGGAGGTAGTTACATTGGACCATAGAAATAGGTAGGGTTCTGGCTATTATTCAAAAGAGTCTGGACCTTGCCCCATAGGCAGTGGGGAGCCATTGAAGACTTTTACATAAGTAGGAATTACATAATTGGATTTCTTTTTGGAAAGAAAACTCTGGCAGGGTTAGAGATATTTATCTAGAGAGGAGTTAGAAGAGTTGGTAGGATTGTGCTTTTTTATTGCTAACATTAGTAGTAATGTGGTTTCTGCCCTATAGCAAGTACCCTAAACTCAGTTCTTTTCCTAGCTCTGGCATTAAAACAGTTAGGCACCTTGGACAAGTCATTTCTCCTCTGTTAGCCATCCCCCTGGTTGCTTCACTGCAAAATGGAGAAGCTGTACAAGATGATCTCTAAGCTCCAGATGGCAATAATTCTTCAGGCCCTCTCTCTTACGCTCAAAGAAAGACTGAGTATGTACAAGGGGTGGAGGGGTTCAGTCAATAGTCGTTACCTTGATTTCCACAGAAAGTAAACTAATTTAAATGAACATGCTATCAAATTCATCACAGATGTGCTTTTAAGTTTTACCCAAGTTATAGGGAGGCTTAAAATTCCCAGAATATTGTTTATGTGCTGCATGTGTTCACATGGACTTTAAACTGCATTTATGAAAACGCTGTGTTCTCTTTGGATTAAATACTGTATTTCAATCCTAAGAATTATGCCAGAGCACAGAGTGCACCCAGAGGAACGTTCGCTCTCCAATCACTTATGCAATTTCCCAGTCCTAGCTCAGCCCAGTTTTATTAAAATCTGTATTAGTGCAACACAGTTATGATTAAATATTCTTCCTACTTTTTCAAGAAGAAAAGAATGCAGCTAACTCTTAATAGTCTGTGTCAACTGGGGACATGGATCACAGGGATAAATTAAATCCATAAATAATCCAGAACCTTCATTTAAGCCAAGAGCTTCAACCTCCTTCTTCAACAAACCCTTTCCAAGAGCTGCTAACAAAGTATTCAAACAGACCTAAATGAGACTCCTTTATGCAGGATCAGCTCTAGGTGAAATTGGGAGGTAACTGCCTACTACTCTGTATCTCAGACCCCCCCCCCAACTGCCATTTGCTCTATACCCCAGTCATCATGATCTTCTTAAACGCCAAATTGCAGTCCTCATTTACCTGACCATTCTGCAGCTCCCGACACTAACACCTCTGTTCTCCTGAATCTCTTCCCTTGGCCTCTCCCTCTACTCTCCCCTTGTTCTCTTCTTCCTTTGTCAGTCATGCCACTTGGGGATATCTTGTATGTCTCACTGGCTTCCCAGTTCCTATTTCTGTGAGATCGAGTTCCTATCCTCGGTTACCCATTATCTAATCTCCTCTTTCTTGGCCTTTCCTGAATGCATTTCTGCCCCTTACAGCAGCTGAAATAAAGTCTTCAGGAAAGGAAGTATAAAGATGCTGAAGACAAACTTTCTCAGTTTCATAACTGAGCTTACAGCTAAATCTGTATGTAAGAAAGTGAGAGCAAATCATTCCTTCTTTTCCTGAATCCCACTGCATAGCCCCTGCTATGAATCCATAGAACCCATAACTCAGGCTGCTAATCCCAGAGCCATGGATAAATTACATCCTTGAAATAAGTAAGCTTTTATGGGGTGCCTGGGAAATCAACTATTATTTTCAAATTTTCTGTGGGGCAGTGAATTCTAAGATGATTCTCTCAACAAGTACTTACTGGTTACCTACTGTGTGCAAGACCTGGGCAAGGAACTTGTTTACAAGTAATTGTCTCTGTTCTATGGAGTTTACATATGGAATGGGAAGAAAGAAATACATAAGCAAACAGATAAACAATAATTACAAATTTGTATTATGTATTATAAATGAAATAAGAAACTGAGAAAGAAAATAACAAGAGAAACCTATGAGGCAAGGACCCTATGAAGAAGTGACATTTGAGCCAAGACCTACAGGATGGAAAATGGGAGAGCTATGTGAATACTGGGCACTCAGAGGTGCAGCAGAGCCCTATGGCAGAGAGTACACAATGTGTTCAACAAACAGATCAGTGCTGGCTAAAGAATAGAAACCGAGTGGTTGAAGAAGGAGGCAGAAGGCATATCATACAAGACTTTGTAGCCCTTTATGTAGACTTTATATGGATTTTAGCTCTTTGTGTAGACTTTATATGGATTTTAGATTTTGCTCCAAGTACAATGGGAAGGTACTGATGAATTATAACCGGGGAGCAAAAATGGTCTGATGGTTTTTTTTAAATCCTTCCTATCTCTGGGTGGATAATAGATAGGAGGATACACAAGTTAAAGACAAGAGGCCAGTTAGCATACTAATACAGTAGTTCAGGTGAACAAAAGAATGTCTTGTACTAAGAAAATGGCAATGGGGGCACCTGGGTGGCTCGGGTGCTTAAGTGTCTGACTTTGGCCCACGTCATGATTTCATGGTTCATGGGTTTGAACCCCGCATCAGGCTCTGCACTGACAGCAAGGAGCCTGGAGCCTGCTTCAGATTCTGTGTCTCCCTCTCTTTCTCTCTGCCCCTCCCCTACTTGTGCTCTGTCTCTCCAAAATAAATAAACATTAAAAAAAAAAGAAAGAAAATGGCCATGTCTGTGGATAAAGCGGATGGACTAAAGACATTTCAGAATCAGTAGGACTTGCTTGTACGTATGTGTCAACAGAACTTGCTTGTAAAACGAGTGTGAGGTGTATCAATACAGGAGCAATTCATAGAGTTCCAGCCTGAACACTTGTGGAAATTGGGGAAACTGGAGAAGGGGGGGGAGGGGGACAGGTTCAGAGAAGAAAATGTAGAGCTCCATTTAGAATATAGACTTTTGAAAAGTTTGTGAGGCATCTCAGGAGAGAAGTCAAGCAGGCAGATTGCCTTTTGAATGTAATATTTGGTAAATCAATGAGTACTTACCTTAATGTTCAGTTATTTCACCTATTTTTCAGTTAAAAATATTTCCACCTTCATGTTTCGTTTTTCATGTCTTCTTTTGTGACACTTAATAAGCAAAGGGGGGGTCAAAAATGTGGGGACTAATTCCATTTCTCATTCCACAGTCATATATTTTACTGGTCTAAAGAAGGATGGTTGTGATAAAAAGAAATAAGATCCTGGATAGCCTTTGTATTATTTATAAATGAATAAAATACAAGAAATACAAAGTTCCAGATACAACGCTGCACTTGTCTATACAGAATCCTATGCAGAGATTTCACAAACAGAGATTATATATAAGCAGGGCACCATTATTTTTCTACGACACAGGTTGTCAATACTGAATGCTGATTTGAAATTATAAAAAAATATAACTGATCTATGACTATCTTAGGAGCGGGCCTTTCTATTCAAGAAAGGGATCCTTATAGTATGGTCACTAAAAGCTGACTTCCTATTCTTGACAACAACAGTTTGTGGAATCAGCCATATAGAAACACCAAGATGAAGAGAGGTGGTCAGCAACAGCATTATACAAAACCAGCACAAGTATGCTTAAGAAGCTATGCCTGTGAATAGAATGTCTGTAAATAAAATCCAACTTTCCTCTTGACTCATATTTTGCCTTAGAGATATGTATCTTTATTTCTGACTGATCTCCAATTGATAGTGGCTCTGAACTCTTCACATCTATGTTCCTTTCTCCCTAGTCATTTTGAATTAATTAATGCCGTATAAATGTGTACTTTAATGCCCAGGGAGTAACTCTATGTAAAAAAATGATACTGTGAATTTTTTCTTTAAATTACAGGATTCTTTGGAATGTAGATACTGATCTTCTAATTTTCCTGTTTAATTAGTTGGAGAATATAAGATGAATCCCAAATGATAAAACCTATGTTTCCTTAAAATGACAGATGACATGAAATGCTATGACCAGTAGCACTCCCATTGCTTTGATTTCCCCTCCTAACTCTCAAGATGATAGAAACATACAGGAAGTGTAGACTCCCAAAGTTTCTAGTAACAACAACCCCATGTTCTTCACAAGAGGGTCTTTCCCTAAGTCAGAGTCATCCCTATATACTTTAGAAGAAGGGCTGGGAGACCTCCAAAGTATAATAGATTCCTGATGGTCTGAAATACAAACCCTGCTCTGCGACCTACTCTTAAAAAACTTCAATTTGGGTTTCTCCAACCATAAGCTTCAGTATCAGGAGACCTCCACTCCCACCTACCTGCAGTTTCTGAGGACTGATAAATGTCTCTCACTTCCTACAAATTCTGCTTGTTGATCTATTACAAAGGTCTAAGAGAGGATTCTACTTTTCCTAGATTAAAAATACTTTGACTTGGCTTTGGGGTCACAACTGTCCTTCATTGTTCTCCATTTAGACATCAGCTCTTCAAAGGACTCCCAGAGGAATTTTAGCCAATAATGAAAATTCCCCAATTATATATTTAAAACCTCCCCTTTCCCAGAAGACCCACTTGGTACTTCTCCAACACCACTGCAAACATGCTAGGAGCTTAGGGATCCTATTGAACATGCCAAATTACTTTTTAGGGTTTATTTGTTCATTTTGAGAGTGAGAGAGAAAGAGAGAGAATGAGTAGGGAAGGGGCAAAAAGAAAGGGGGGGGGGAGAGAGAATCCCAAGCAGGTTCCATGCTCTCAGCACAGATCCCAATGTGGGGCTTGATCTCAAGAACCATGAGATCATGACCTGAGCTGAAATTATGAGTTGGACACTTAACCGACTGAGCCACCAAGGCACCACTACCACGCAAAACTACTGACATTCACTTTCAGGTCTCATAGAGGCTTCTCCCGCAATTACTTACATGCTTAAATTGTTATTGTATTAAAATACCTTACTGAGTCAGAGAAACCTGTCTTCAAACATGAGCATTACCGTATTTCTGTTTGTACATCCTTGAACATGCTACCTAAGCTTTCCAAGCTCAGTTTCTAAGTTTTCAACCTTAATTTCTTCATCTGTAAAATAAGGGTACTATTAAGAGCCATTTCATAGGATTGCTATAAGGGTTAAAGGAGAAATGCCATAATCACTTAGCACATTTCCCGGCATAGAGCAAGTAGACAAGAAATGACCACTGTTGGCTAAGAGGTAATCTTCATATGTCCTCATGATATTCCTTCAGCCAACTCTTAAGTCCACAAGGTTCTCTAGCTATAACTCAACCCAAGATACTTTCATCTAAGACCACATCAAAATATAGCCAAATACTCTTAGGTAGGTCAAAGATTGCTTTATGTGAGCTATGTCCTAAAAAACAGAATTGCTGTCCTTAGTTTCCTTTCTACGATTCAATGCTGCATTGTGAAAACATCTTATATCTTCCCATGTTCTTCACTTGATCTCTCTTTTCCTTCCTGTAGGAGTGCTGACACCACTGACTCCATCTTTGGCCCCCCACCTTGTTTGTGTCCATGCAATGACCTCCCTCAGGGCTATGTGTTCCAGGACCCTTGGAGGTTAGTGTATGCCCTAACCAGAATGCAGGAAGGATTATTGTGAGCTTCCCTCCAACACACAGAAGGCATCATTTCAGATAACTACCTTTTGACATCACCATAATGCCCCTAGATCTATAAAAGCTGAGGCTGAAAGCCCAGAGTTTGCAGAGACACCGCTGTATAGTCCCTGGATCATTATCTGCCTGATCCCTCTCGTCAGTGAGTTACCCTGAATAAAACTCTGTGTAAATGGTATGGAGTAGCTTGCTTTGTTTTTCAGTTTTAAAGTGCCTTCTTAATGTAGAGGATACTTTACTGTCCCTCCTCCACCTTCTAACAACCGGTGAGCCAGCCAGGAGACCAAAAATGAAACAAGCATGGGTAAAAGAACCGTGTTAGGGGAAAGCTCACCATCCTCAGGAGAAATCCCATTGTCCGTAGAGGGAAGCCCATTGTCTATGGAGAAAATCCCCAGCTGGTCAGCCACCTCCATGTGGGAGATTTGACCAGGTTTTTTGAGCATTTTGGACCAGCGTCTGAGTGTAAGGATGCCACCTAAATGCCTAAGGAATTGCTAGATATCCTGTCCAAAACTGTGGGGGAAACAAAAGAACTGAGAAAGTTTAGCAGCTTGGGTGTTACAGCTGTGGGATACCAGAGGATGAAAGACCCTTTCTCATAGGCAGCCTGGTATGGGACTTAAGTATCTATCCTTGCACCTATGATTAATCAGCCCATTGCTACAGTAGCTGCTATCATGGCTGACTTAAATGAAACCAAAAGACTCCATCATAAGAGAAATCAGTTATAGTTATTTGCATAAGTTCAATAAGAATCTCTTGCTCTTATAACATGATACCATTAAAAACACTGGTTATATTACCAAGGCTTTGACTGGAATGTTACATTTGAGACATATGTACATAGGCTCAGATATGACAAGACAGATTTAAGGAACCAAGATTTACTTTATGAAGCCAGTGAAGCCCCTTGGAAAAAATCATCCTGGTATCTTGCTTACAGGGTTCCCAGAAGGCTTACCAGGGGAGCAAAGTCACTTCCTGCCAGGCTCAGGAACCTCAGGATATTTGGAGGACCTTGAGAAGAGAGGAAGTAACCCAAATCTGTAGGTATTCTAAGTGACTCTGATGATAAGTGTTTGGCTTAGCACCTAGCCTTCAAAGGCTCTTAAAAGCTCAATTTGAACTTTGTTATGAAAAGTTCCAGCAAGGCAGACTTAAAAAAGCCTAAACGGCCAGTCACTGTTCTTGCTTCACTTATGTAAATAATTATGCCAAGCTTGTTAAATTGGACTTGTTTTACAACCAACTTAGTCTTAATTTGGCTACTTTTGATGGAAATGAAAGTGGCTTTAGACAGAAAAAAAAAATTTGTTTTGGTGACATACTATTATGGGTATTAGATTCTAGTTCTGATTAACTGTCGTTGAATGTTGTTTACCTACAAACCCAGGCAGGATCCTGAATTTTCTACCTAATGGCTTGCACACCATAGACCCGACTCTGAGCACCCTCCTGCAAGACCGCCTCCTGAAATGAGACAACTGTTCAACTGAACTGATGTAATTCCCCTCATTATGAAATGTGGAATAAGCTGTGAAGACTATACATGAGAGTTCTAAAAACACCGGCACTAGAAGGATGGGGTCTCAGCTTGGTACTAGGGAATAACTGCGGTTGGATGCAAGGCAGTTTCGTTCCTCAAATCCTGATCTGTGGCCCTTTTCAGCAAGAAGTAGCTAGAGTGGCCATTGCCCCCATCATCCAAGAATGAGGAATGGTGAACAGCCAGGGGTGGTATTAGCTCATGGGGACCAAACCACTACCGTGTTGTTGCTAAATGAATATTTGTCACATTTTTTGTGTGTGGTGGGTAATCAATAGATTCAGTTTATTACTTTTTTAATGTTTGTTTATTTTTGAGAGAGAGAGTGTGTGTGAGCAGAAGAGGGGCAGAGAGAGAGACAGAGAGAGAGAGAATCTGATGCAGGCTCTATGCTGACAGCAGAGTGCCTGATGTGGGGCTCGAACTCACAAACCATGAGATCATGACCTGAACCGAAGTCGGACGCTTAACCAACTGAACCACCCAGGCACCCTCATCTTTGTCATATTTATTGCCTGTAAAATATCTCTTATTGCCCCTAGCCTCACATTGCTGATGTCCCTTCCTGTTGTGTCAGAAAACATCTTCCTGTCATAGGCCACGTCTTACCCTGAAATTAACAATCGTTCTGACTGCTGGGTCTACAGAAAGGACCTCTTTACTGGGTCACTGAGAAACCATAGTTCTACACATTGCTGCTTGCTTTATAAGTATGTTAATCTCATGCTGCTGTTTATATTGCTGCTCGTGGCATAGGGATACAAGTCATCTCCTGATATCTGGCTCGAGGGTCCCTGCAGAAGAATGGCATGTAAAGATTATACAAGCCATAGGATGCCAGGGGTGGAATGTAGGAGTGCTGATAACACCCACTCCATCTTTGGCCCTCCATCTTGTTCATGTCTGCGCAATAACCTTACTCAGGGCTATGTGCTCCAAGCCCCTTGGAGGTTAATGTATACGCTAACTGGGAAATGGAGAAGTTGCTCTGAGCTTCCCTCTGGCACAAGGATGGCACCACTTTACATGACTGGTAGAGATAACGCAGTTTCTTCCCTCTGGCACAAAGATGGTGCCACTTTAGGAAAGTACCCTTGACTTCACCACATTGTCCCTCACTCTATAAAAGCTATGGATTAAGGTCTGAACTTTTCAGGGAAGAGAATAGCTGCATAGCGCCTAGATCATTGTCAGCCGATCCACCCCCCGCCCCTCAGCAAGTTACCCTGAACAAACTGTGTAAACAGTATGGAGCAGCTGCTTCACTCTTCTGTCTCAAAGTGCCTTCTCAGTCGGGGGGGGGGGGGGGGGGAGGGGGCGGTCCTTTTACTGTCCCTCCTCCACCTTCTAACACCTCCCCTACTATCAATTCCATTTCCCAAATAATGAGCAACATGTATATGAATACCCATACAGCTTCACAGGGCGCAGACCCACACAAGTATTCTCCAGGATTCTGAACTACTTGGGCAACCAGATGTTCACAAAGGGGATTGGGAAAGGAACATGTATCAGAGTCACAAAGCAGTAGAAATACTCATGAGGGATCTTGCATTAGGTGTAGGGTTCACTGGCTATACTAATTATTTCCAGTATGATAAAAAAAGGAAAAACAAGGTCTTAGACAATTATTTTGCAACATATGCAATGCCTGACATATTTCAAAAAGCCCCAAATTAATTGAAAGCATAAATGAATTCTCAAGGGAAAAAAATATTTTATTTTCTGGGAATGTATTCACTGCTTAGACAGATAGTTGTGGTTTATTAAGTTGGTGTGTATTTGGAAGCTGTCTCCCTTTCACAGATTTTACACATATGACATGTTAGCTTTTTTTTTTTTAATTTTGCTTCAGACCTATCTAATTCCCTTGATACTACAAATTTCACTGTGTGATGCTTAACTCTACCTTATGGATGGCACTTAAATGTTACAATACTATTTGGTAACTCTTTAGGAGTACCTTGGCCAAAAGCAGATCATTGTGCAGCCCCCAAAGACTAGTATTGTATTTGTGGAAGAAAAGCCTACTGACTACTTCCCATAACTCAACAGGAACATCTTACTTTTATGAACTAATGCTTGCTTTCAGGATTGTCCCTAACATCACCCAAGGCCCATTCTGACCCATCAGTTTGTGCTCTAGGAGAAACTGTGCCCTAAGGAGAAAAAGTGAGCCCTAATATAAGAACTAAAATCATAACTGCTCAGGGAAATTCTTGATTGCTTTCTTTTTTTTTAACTTTTTTTTCAATATATGAAATTTATTGTCAAATTGGTTTCCATACAACATCCAGTGCTCATCCCAAAAGGTGCCCTCCTCAATACCCATCACCCACCCTCCCCCCCTCCCACCCCCCATCAACCCTCAGTTTGTTCTCAGTTTTTAACAGTCTCTTATGCTTTGGCTCTCTCCCACGCTAACCTCTTTTTTTTTTTCCTTCCCCTCCCCCATGGGTTTCTGTTAAGTTTGTCAAGATCCACATAAGAGTGAAAACATATGGTATCTGTCTTTCTCTGTATGGCTTATTTCACTTAGCATCACACTCTCCAGTTCCATCCACTTTGCTACAAAGGGCCATATTTCATTCTTTCTCATTGCCACGTAGTACTCCATTGTGTATATAAACCACAATTTCTTTTTTTTTTAATATTTATTTATTTTTGAGACAGAGAGAGACAGAGCATGAACAGGGGAGGGGCAGAGAGAGGGGAAGACACAGAATTGGAAGCAGGCTCCAGGCTCTGAGCCATCAGCCCAGAGCCTGATGAGGGGCTCGAACTCACGGACCGCGAGATCGTGACCTGAGCTGAAGTCGGACGCTCAACCGACTGAGCCACCCAGGCTCCCCAACCACAATTTCTTTATCCATTCATCAGTTGATGGACATTTAGGCTCCTTCCACAATTTGGCTATTGTTGAGAGTGCTGCTATAAACATTGGGGTACAAGTGCCCTATGCTTGATTGCTTTCTTCTATTCTCAACCGTCTTCATATCATGCTTTAAAAGAAGCTATGAAAATAAGAAGCCTAGATGCCATGGTTCAGAGATTTGCAGGAAAGTTAGACAATAGTACCAAGAGTATAGAACAAATTGTACAGAGTGGTTCAGAAGAGAGCCACCTGAAATATAATATTGGCCTCTGGAGGGGGACTTGTGCCATTCTAGAGTAAGAATTTTGTATTTACATGGTCACAGACCTCTCTTGAATCTTTAATAGCACTAAAAAATCCAGGAAGCAAACAAAGAAAATAGGTAATGTGGCTAATAACCCCACCCAGTTCTGTGGGCTCTTCATATTTGGTATGGGATCTAATCTCTTGGTTTAATCTGGGCATTCTGGACTTCTGGTTGAGAAGCAGACTACAAAGTCTGATAATAGTCCTTCTCTTAGTATTTGTGTCAAGGTATTCAGATATGTGGTCTTCAGAGTTTTAAGTGCTGCTGTCCCATCAAATGTTTTAACAAATGATCATCGAGCAAAAAGAGTAGGAAAACTTGATATTTACTGAGGTAGAAACAACAACTCCCTGATACTTGATATACAATTGTGACATCTCAAACACTGGTAAAGATCCAGATTGATCACACTCCCAGATATAAGTGATCTATCCTTTAGTTCAGGCTGAAGATACCTATGCAATCGTGTGCAACTATGAAACTAGTTATTACTAGTTAGTTATTACTATTAGTTATTACTGCTATTAAGCAGGATATTCATTGAACTGGCTGCCACCAGGTTAATGTGACTACCATATGTCCCACGACCAGATGTAGACTCCTGATTAACCTGAGGTTCCCTATTCCCTACAAAGAATACCTTGCTCTGGTCAAAACACCATCACAATATGAACCCATCTTAACATATAAAGTATTCATTATACTTTTTTCAACCATAGAAAAATAAAAAGCGTTGTAACTGATAAAGTCTAATACATTTCCAAAATATATCTTGTGGCAGGTGAATATAAAAATGGAAAACTGAATCTATTAACTTTTATTTAAGGCACTGCACATCAATGAGTTTAGAAAGAAAAATGTGAAATATTTGAATAAGAAGTTAGAAATTTATCATACCATTGCTATATATAATTCAAATGGCTTTGGAAAACACAACTATATAATTAATCCTTATGAATCAGGTATCTATGGAAATAACCACATTTCAGTTTAAAAATAGATAACATTTATTCATTTACCTGCCTGTTCACAAGGAGGATTATTTTCTCCAGACAATTTAGCTTTTTGACACATACACTAAAAGGCAATTTTCTTGTCTTTTTTAGAAACAGATACTTTCTTGACACTGCAAAATACGTCCAAATCTACCTGGCTTAAAGATCACTTTAAGATAAGAACTTACTCTTCTCAGCTAAAATAATTATTGGAGAATCATTTCCAAAAATAAAAGAACACTCCACACAGGGTTAGTGAAATAACAAAACACATAGTCATTGAGAGCCAAAGATAAATCTGAACTTCATGAAATCCAGGGAAAGAAAGATGTTCTTCCAGAACTATGTAATAGTAGAGAGTTTAATGAAATTTTAAGTGAATAATAAAGAATGAGTAAATGATGTTTGGGGCTGCTAAGACATTTCTATGGATTTTTTTAAAATCTTAGATTCATTCTGAAAGGCAACCTGAAGTCACAAGGCAATAGTTAGGAGCCCTGGTGTTGAAATTAGATGATAGTCCTTCCAACTCTGTGCCCCAGAAGTCTAGGCCATTGGGGCTGTATCATTTTTGCCCTCTGGTTCCCAGTGGGATTCAGCCAATGGAAGGCACCAGCAGGATATCCAAGAGCAGAAGGAGAGTGAGGTTGGGTATCTATTCTCCAGCTCCCTTCCTGCGGAGTCTTTGAGCCTAACAACACCTCTCTCCCCAAATCCACAGATCCTTTCAGGAAATCCCCTTCATATAGCTTTGGATCCATGAACTATTCCATGGCCCCATCCCCTCAGTCCTAGGAGTGGAAATGCTAACTCTATGTTGGTTGCTCTAAACCCTGCCAATACTCTTGTAAATAACCCTTTTAATAAACTCTCCTCCAGTTACTCAGTTTGAATGTATTTCTTGCCAGGACCTTGACTGATACTCAGAAAAGTTATCAAACATTTCTGTGCTTCAGTGGCTGCATCTGTAGAACCAGTCTAGTAACAGAATCTACCTTATAGGATTGTTGCCAGTGCCCTGCTCACAGGAGACACTCAATTACTGTTAACTGCAAGCACCGTTAACTCCCATCTCTATCATTATTGAAATAGTGTTGGTTCTTTTTTCAAGACAAAAAAAATGCACTTTACATAATAATATTTTGCAGAATGCCTATGGTCCTAAAAGAAATGAGATTTTATAGTTATTGACACCTGTAGCCTTGCCAACTTGATAGCTCCTTAATGATCCTCTTCTATCTCTTGCTTTAGCAGTGAATAAGCTAGCCTTAATTCAAATGTAAGATATCAACAGAAATCAACATGAAATAAAACAAGGCTCAAGATTAAACAATCAATCTCTTAAAGGGACTTTGGGGAGAGGGAAGAGAGAAAACAGATTTTAGCAATGCCTAAATGTGTTCCCTGAGGGACACATGTCCACCCATTTGAAAGGTTTTATTGGCAGTGTGAAAGGTTCATCCATGAAAAATAATGATCATTAGCTTTTCCATGACAACTGTGGTTGCCCTACAATATCCATCATGCTCCTGGGGTTCATAGCTTTTTCACAATTCTGATCCCTCGATGCAAGACATTAGTGAGTATTGATGCAATTTTAATTGTTTCTCACATAAAGTCCATTCCACTTGTCACAAAGTCCACATACCCTAAAGATCATTATTGAACTTTTAGGAGTTCTGTATGTATGAAGCAATTCTGAACTTGCCCTGCAATTTTAACCAAGGTCACACCAGTGAAAGCCTTGGCAATTTGGTTTGATTAACAGGGTCAATCAGAGCAAGACCTCAGATCAAATAAGATTTTAAAAAGCAGCAGATCTGTACCAAAATGTCTGGGGAAAAAAATTCAAGATAGCATGAAGACATATCATAGAGTATATATTTCATATGAATAACCAAATAGCTTTTATTTGAATTATAACTAGAGATCCTTAATTTCACAGGGCAAAATAAGCATTATTTTTAAAGCTTGCAATAGCTTAAGCCCTAGGAACATTACAGAGGGACTCTATTTCAATCATTCCCAACATTTAAAATAAGCTTAAGGGGCACTTGGCTGGCTCAGTTGGTAGAACATGCAATTCTTGATCTCACGGTTGTGAGTTCATGCCCCACATTGGGCATGGGTCCTACTTTAAATGAATGAATGAATGAATGAATGAATGAATGAACGAACGGGCTTAAAAGTATCACTAGTGGTGTCATATTCTAGCTCAGAGGAAACATATTTTCCGTACATTTTACATAGAGTATCTGTAGCCTCCCATTTAGAGTTTGGTCTTCAACATATCAGAGGCATACCTTTTAATATTGCCTATATATCTAAGTGTATAAATAAGTATGTGCATTTATTTATATATCCATACATACACACATGTATATATGTGTGTATTTCAGAAATCCTAAAATATGCATTTTTCACATGTTGACACCTCTGATATTGGTATGCATATTAAAATCTAATAATGTCACATTATTATAACATAATAATATGTTTTAGTGTATTTTTTTAATTTTTCCAGTGCATACATTAGCGATATTTATAAATCAACAGCATCTTAGACTGTATGTATATGTCTATTTGTATATCTTACCCCTACTGTCTCCCTTTGCTGTTGTTTTAGCACTTCTCTTTTGTATGTGCCTCCTGAGGTTATTTTAACCCAAGGAGTCACAGATTCACGAATCTGGTAGATATACCTTAGTTACTAGGAAAAAACAAAGTCAATGATGAAACATGTTGTCAACACTCACCATACAAAAATCAAACTCTGAATTGTTGAGCTGACTATATTGTCACCAAACTTCAGGAGCAAAGTTCCAAGAGGGAAACACCACCAATGGGCTACACGATGTCCACAGCAGAAAATAATGACCCATGAAACTACTCAGGGTTATCAGGCTCAAACTTCATAGATACATTATCATCCTTGCAGATGATTATAATGACTTTTGGTGCATGAATGCACGGAACTAAATTTTAAATAATGTTAAGATACACAGGCAGTGTGTAGTTTCAAATCTATGCTATTAAAACCACAAGTGCTAAAACTAATTTCATCTTTACTATGCATAACCACTAATAGATTCCATTGGTTCCAATCAGTCTCATTAATCTTACTTTCCATTTCCTAGATGTTAGCTCTTACAATTTGTCATTTTTCTGATTTTCTTTTCTCTTTTCTCTTAATTTAGGTCAAATTTGGACTACATTGAAGTTGAAATTACAGCTTTCAAAATCACGTCTTATCACCATTTCCTTGAATTTCTTTTTAGAGAATCTTTCACCTGGTAAGAAAACTTAATTCAAAATAGTCAAAAGAAATGTTCTGGGTGCCTACTCCATATTAGAGACCCAGGATAGAAAGGTGAGCGTGACAGTCTTGTCTTTGCTTCTCAAAACGTGGTCCACTGCCTGGGAGCATCAGCATTATCTAGAAACTTGTTAGAAATGCACAATCTCAGTTCCCGCCCCAGACCTACTGTCTTAGTTAGGGCTCTTCAGATAAACAGATACAATAGGAGATAAAGATAAAGGGGCTATGGATATAGATACACACACACACACACACACACACACACACACACAGGAATTTATTTTAAGGCATTGGCTTACACAATTATGGACATTGACAAGTTCCAATACCTACAGCATGAGCTGGCAAACTGGAGAGCCAATGGTTTAGTTCTAGTCCAAGGGTGGCAGTTTTGAGGTCCAAGAAGAGCTGATGTCTCAGTTCCAGTCTAAAGGCAGGAGGAGGCCAAGTTTAAAGGCAGTTAGGCAGGAAGAATTCTCTCTTGCTTAGGGAAGGGTCAGCCTTTTCATTCTATTTAGGCCTTCAACTGATTGGATGAGGCCCACCTGCATTAGGGAGGGCATTCTGTTACACACAGTCTACCGATTTAAATGTTAATCACACCCTCACAGACACACCCACAAATAGTGCTTGACCACATATCTGTGCACCCAATGGCCCAGTCAAGTTGACACATGAAATTAACTATCACACCTACTGTATTGGAATCTGCATTTTAACAAGAGCCCCTGGCAATTCATTGGCACTTTGAAGTTTGAGAAGCACTAGTCTAGTCAACGTGCACAAGGGTCTCACAGAAGCATGAACAAATAACTACAACACAGCATGGTTCCTGCTGCAACCAAAACAGTCCAAGATATTATGGTGGCTGGCATAAAAAACAGTGAACAACCCCCCTGAACAGACCTGGAAAGACTTCACAAAAGAGTGAAGTGCTAAAAACCCTTGACTAGGTGATAAATATGAGCAGGACCCACACATGGCTTCTGCAGCCAGACTAACAGGATTTGAAGCAACAACTCTGCCACTTACTAGTTGTGTGACCTGCAGTGAGCAATTTAACCTTGCTGTGCCTCAACTTTCCCATCTGTAAAATAGGGAAGACGATCATACCTACCTCACAGGGTCACTGTGATGATTAAATGAGCTAATATATGTGAAGTTAAAACAATGCCTGACACATAGTAAGCACTATAAAGTATAAAACTCTCATCATCATGTTTTTAGATTTCTAATGCACAAGGTCACTAAGTGCTTGCAGTCATTTTATTGAGTGTTAGATTTATCTCTGTCCCATTAACAGTGGCATCATCCATTTATGTAAAAGCTGCCTGGATTCTCCTGATGTTAACATGAAAGAACTAAACACAAATGCAAAGGTTCTTGGGAGTCCTAGGCTAAACCACAACAATAAGTCCTGAAAATTATAAGAAATGACATTTATTGTGTGCTTACTACAAGCCAGAAAATACTCTAAGTGCTTAGCTGTACCACAGTAGTCCCCCCTGCTCCCTTACCTGCAATTTCAGTTACCCACAGTCTACCATGGTCTGAAAGCAGATGATCCTCCTTTTGACTTACTGTCAGAAGGTCAATAGTAGCTTAATGCTATGTCACAGTATCTACATCATTCGCCTCACTTCATCTCATCACATAGTTATTTTATCATCTCACATCATCACAAGAAGAGGGGTAAGTACAGTGCAATAACATATTTTGAGAGAAAGACAGGGAGAGAGACCATATTCACATAACTTTTATTACCCTACATTGTTATAACTGTTCTATTTTATTATTGGTTATTAGTGCTAATCTCTTATTGTGCCAAATTTATAAATTAAATTTGTACATATAGGAAAAAATATAGCATATATAGGACTCAGTACTCTCTGCAGTTTCAGGCATCTAGTAGGGATCTTAGGATGTATATATAAAAGAGGATTACTGTAATTCATTGAATTCTCATAACCCTCTGAGGTAGGTAGTATTATTATCCCTATTTTTCAGATTCAGAGACAGAGACAAGAAAGGTTAAATAACTTGCCCAAGTTCACAGAAATAGTAAGCAACAGAAGCAATATTTACATCCAAACATTCTGGCTCCATAGTCTACACACTTAACCACTATGCCATACTGTCTCTCAAAGGGTGTAAATTGGGGTAGAAGAAGTTAGGAAGATGATTTCTAAATCTTGAGGGTGTCAATTTTTTAATCATATATTTGTGTCCTCTTATAGGTATAATAAGTACATGAAATGTAGACTGGTCTTCTCTTTCCAGTATAAGTTCAGACAGACAATGGGTTTTGAAGATATAACAAACATAGAATAATAAGATCAGAGATTAGCCAAAGGAACCTATTTCCTATAAGATAATGCTGGTTGATGTAACAAATAGATCTATATATGTACAAAAATTCAAGTATAATAAAATTTTATTTCTACCCAGGTAAGAATACAAGGTGGATGTTCCTGAAACTCCTCCCAGTGGTTCATCCTTTGATACCACCATGCCCAGGTGTAGTCATCTGCATCAGCCAGCAGAGGAGGAAAGAAACATGGAGGGAGCATCCCTGCTTCTGAAACACTATGGCCAGGAAGTAACATACATCATTTCCATTCAGGTTCTATTAGTTAGAAATGGTTACATGGCCACACCTATATGCAAGAAGGGCTGGGAAACTTAGCCCCAGCTGGGTAACTACTTAGCAGAGACAAGTATTTACTGTAGAAATGGGAGCAAGAACTATGCCTCTAAGAACCCACCAAGGCTGACCACGTTCACTACTGTGGCAGGCACTCCTGCTCCACAGACTTCAGTCACACCTGTTCTGTTCCTGTCCTTTCCAGCCTGGGTCTCAAGCCTTTGCATGTTCCATGAGCAGCCCAGCACCTTCCAAACGATCCTCTTCTGCTTAAGGTGGTGACAGCTAGTTTCTGCTCCTTGAGGACAAAGAAATCGAACAGAAAGACCCATTCTTATACCTAATGATGTTGAGGCTTAGAACGGTTCTATGAATTGGCCAAGGTTACCCAATCAGTTATTAACAGCAAAGATTGGAATCCTAGTCCAGTATTCTTTCCACTTTCCTGAGTCACTTTATAAGGATTCCCAGTCAGAGATTTATTTCTGAATTTCAAAGGCCGTTGAACTAATCTAGCGTGCTTCCTCAGAGGCAATGTTCTCACTTCCCCCTTTGCCCCTCATTGGTCGCTGCTCTCAGGGGAACCTGGACACTCTGAGTTGTAGAAACCAATAGCACCACATTTTAGGGCTTCCTTGATCATAGACATGATTCCTTAAAGCCCCCTTCTGTGCTACCCACAAAGTAGAATTTTGTCAGCCATTTTGATTTGGATTGAAAAGCCACAAAATCTAGAGTGATCTGGAGGATACAGCTGAAGATTACTAGAACAATCTTTTCTTGACAAGCGTTCAGCCCTGATTGAGAGTTGAAATAAAGAATTTGCATACTAGAAGTGTATAAGTAAATGCCACCAAGTGGTTCTTCCTGAGCAAGAATTTTTCCAACCTTACTTTTTCCTCTCAGAACAGATGAACCCCAAACTGTAGAATGGAAGCCAAGCAGCAGGGTAACCACGAGAAATGCAGGTAATGAAGAGAGTCCCATGCAACAAAGCACTGTCTCATGGGATGAAAGAGGCCAGTCCCATTCAAAGGTCTAAGTCCTCCTCTCCCAGGAAGTCTTCTGCCAAATTGAAATGAATGCTTTTTCAGTATTTTCTGTTTTATCAGTACAAGAAAGAATTAAAAGGTACTCTTAGATAATAAAGCAACAGAAAAGAAAAACACCAGTGTGCTCCCTCATATATCAGAAAGACTCATTTCTTCAAGCAAGCAAAGATTTTGCTTAAAATAAAGAAATACTATATCCAGGAGGGTAAGACCTATTCTGGTAGGTTTCCAGGAATATTATCTTCTCTAAAGTAAGGCTTCTTACAAAGCTGGATGTGACTCCCAAGAAAACTATTTCTCTGCAGAATGATTCACAAAATTATGAGGCAATTCTCTGAAAATCTGCTGCTACTGGCCTGTATAATTAATAGTTTATACTATGAAAAAACACATCAGTCCTGACATCCAAGAGTAAATAATGTATCTCCCAAGGGGCTGTTCTTGCCTGAATTTATGCTCCTGGACTTGGAGACACTCCAGGAAAGTGGCACCTACCTAGATAGGGAATTTTTTTTAACAAAAATGTATTACCTCATAGTTTATGTCACAAGTCTTGGCAGAGCCTAACTGGGTTCTCATCAGGTCTTGGGGTGTCAGCTGGGCTTGTGGTTTTATCAGGAGCTTGGGGTCTTCTTCCAAGCTCATTCAGGTGGTGAGCAAAAATCACTTCCTTGAATTATAGGACTTAAGTCCCTGTTTTCTTGCTGGCTGCAGCCAGAGGTCGCTCTCAGCTCCTAAAGGAGCTGTCCCAAGTTCTAGCCACGTTGGTCTCTCACAGCACAGAGGCTTACTTCAAAGCCAGCAGGACAATCTCTGTTACTATGACTCTCTGCATCTTCTGAATAACTCTCACTGAGTAAGTCAGGACTATCCAGGATAATATCCCTCTGACTCACTCAAAATCAGCTGATTTGAGGTTACATCTGCAAAATTCTTTCGTCTGTGTCATGTAATGTAACCTAATCATAGGAGTGAACTCCATCACATTCACAGACCTGTCCATACTCAAGGGAGAGGAGATTATAAAGAGTATATAAAGGGGGGTTGGGAATCTTGGGGGCCATCTTAGTATTCTGCCTACTACCTACACCATGTCCTTTCAGAATGAGTTTCTATTTTCTGCACT